>NC_136980.1:3837500-4040000 GCF_032717465.1 Coenobita brevimanus | reverse complement strand
GCGGTGGGTCTACCGCCTGATCCCTTCCCCCAAGGCCCTAAGGGCCTCAGTTCCCTGTCTGGAGCGGACTCAGGGCATTCGTCGGCCGGTGCAACGCCCACAACAGTGCACTGGCCCTAACGTGGCGCAGCTATGTGGGGCCACTGTGCTACGCGCGCTCCGAGAGCACTTCGAATAAATGGATGCCCCATGCTTCCCTGCGACTACACAAACAGCATTTCACACTTATACCGTGTTCGTCCTTTTCCTTCCTGGCGCATCGAAGAAAATTCTCCACAAACAGAAAAACATACCGAGCCTCTTACGAGTATTAACTAGGATTATTGGTCAGCAAAGTGAGAAGCAGAAAATAATGTCAGCCGAATTTCATGCCCAGTTGTAAGCACATTACTTAAGTAGACTGAAGACATTTTCACCATCGCTGTATTGATAACACATTCTATTAACACAGCAGACTAGATAACTGCACCGTTCATTTTCACCTCCGTGAGACACCTTGACGTATAAGCGGCATGTGCATACCATATGCCATGCATACGTGCACGACAGGCTGGCATATCAATTAATCCTTCTCAGTATTGCAACGTTTTCGATATTGCAAGACTGATTTGAAAAAGAAACAAAAAGAGGACTATGATGGTCTGACAGAGGCCCACTGGTACAGCCTTTCCCTCCTTCCCCCATGCCAACAGTGGCCGTACTACTACAACGTTGTGTTCACTGCTTCTTGTCACCTCTTCTTCTCATTTGATGAAGCTATTAATCTCTTGAATCCGATTACGTATTTTCATTTTACTGTTGTTACTCCCAACTTTCATTTCATCCGATTACATATTTTTCGAATTTCATTGTTGCCACTACCAAATTATTTGTTCAGCCTGAGATATTTCAAACAGGAGGGACTGAATTGTTATCAATACCAGAGAGCCATCCTAAATGGGCAAACACTGTCAGGCGGCAGCAAGCAGTGTCGGTAGGATTAAAATCAAACGATTTTTATCAAGTGATATTTAATCGATTATATATAATCACAGAAAAAAAAAATCAAAATTATTACCGGTATCTAAATATTCTTTAACTGTTGTGTTCCCATTATTTATATAATAATTTGTTAATATCATACAGAATAAAGTTAGCCAGACAAAGTCGCAACACACATAAGCAATTCAGGATTTGTTCCCGCCTGTTGAGCCATTAATGAGCTACCGAGGAAAGACCAGCGCCTTCCAACCCAATTCACTTTAATGCTGTGTAAAAATCCTGACACCACTTGACTGCTGGGAGAATTTTTCAGGAGATTTGAATGAGTGCATGCAGGTGCTGGAACAGGTTGGGTCTAGACAGCAAGAAAAGACACCACAGAAGGAAAAACTAACCATAAGTTTGCCCAATTAAACAGGTCACACTAACATTCACTCAATATTCAAGCCTTCGGAATCCTGACGCCACCCCACAGGCAATAGCATCCACACCTACCCTCTTTGATATTGAGCCTCCAAGAGAAATTTGACCAACGCCTTCTTACCTCCAAAGCCGCCCACATTAAACACCCATCTTCACAGAGTGTATTCGTCTTCCCTTGCCTCCCCAGCTCCTCTGAACCTATGAACCCAGATTACGCTCCTTCTAACCCGTTTGCATGTAAATATAGTTCATCCATTTTAACCTGGCGAAAGTCTTGTCATTTTGCGGCTTATATCCCGTAACTCAATGGCAGAATAAGACATACTTAGGTTCTTCACCTTTTCCATGGCACTTCTTCGTGACTTCCATTATATTCTAGTGATAATCTCTTGCTGCAGCTCAACGTTCAAGACAGAGAGAGAGAAATTTTTCGCCTAGTTAAAATGACAGCCCCTAATTGTGAAGGTCTCAAGGTATACAATAAACTTCAACCCACACTCTTTGACAATCTCGAGGCAATTAATTCTCTCATGAATGCATCAATTATGGTACCGTAGTCCAGCCAACCCCAGGTGGTTTTATTCAGCCGAGTGAGTGAGCTGGTACATCCCTAAAGAACAGTATCGCTCCTCTTATCGCACTAAACGTTCTGAAAAATGGATGAAGCCATGAGATACAAAGATCATTCAGTCATCCAAGTGAAACTGTTATCCTTGGCATTTCTTAGTAATTAAAAGTTAACATGATGACACGATACTGGGTGCAGTAAGGTCTAAGTGCATACGGTACACTGTCCTTGGCATTTCTTAGTAAGCAAAATTTAACAAGATGACATGATACTGGATGCAATATAGTCAAAGGAATTGGTTTAATACACAATCTATATGTCAGGAATTGGCTCAGTTTCTTAATCATTTAGCCCTAGTGCAGCGATTTTGGGAGGGTGGGAGGGGGGGAGGGGGGGTTGGGAAGGGCTTACAATAAGATGTTGCTGCATATCGTCCATGTAGTATAACTAAAGCATTATTATCTGAGCACCCTCAATACAATTTTTCAAACCAGGGATAACTAAATAAAGCTTCCCAGTCGTATTTCCATCGGTCTGATAAACGAGTACCGGCATCCTGTAGCTACGATTATATCAGTGGACATGTGGAGCTCCTCGCTGCGTGCAACACATAAGCACCGCCCCTAACGCAGCGAGGAATCCGAGCACTTAGTATGGCGGTGAGGTGCTCCACCTCTGTCGTGCCCTGTGTCGCTCCGCACAGGGAACTGGGACCCATCGGCCGAGGGTCCTGGGGAAGGGACCTGACAGCTTAGGTGCACAATGCTGTCAGGTCCCTTCTTGATGTTTTTTCCACCGATTTGTTCAGCCTACGTGGTGTCTCATGTCTTTTCATAATAATATTGTTACCTGTGGAATATCTCAAGTCCCGAGTGCAAGTTTCGGCTTCTGGAAAAAAAAAAAAAAAAATACGGTAGCTGTTTTTGACAAAAGTTGCTTCTGGATGATCCAATATTTCATCCTCTGGAATTTTGCATCAACTCAGTCGCCTGGCATGGGTTCGCAGCCAGGCAAGAACTGGTCGTTGGTTTCTTTCATCTATTAATTCTACCTTAGCAACTCTGTGGGTATGATGGGTATGCAAGTGAAGTATGTTCAAAGGAATAACGATATCGCTAATGAAGTAAGAGACATTGCTTGTAAAGTTTTGGCCACGGTTCTATTTCGCTATGGTTGCACACACAGCCACTTCAGTATCATGACGTCATAGATAAACAGTGATAACGTCCAACCCTCTTATCTTACATAAAGGAGACTGTCAGACGTGTATGAGAGAAACTGTGAATAAAGTATTTTGAGGGGATGACTGTGATCTATAACAAGCAACAGGTGAAGCTATGAGGAAAATAATAATAATAATAATAATAATGATAATTTTATCTGTAATCTTATTACTGACATTATCCACGTTATACTACTGATAAGAATTATTTTCGCTAGAATTACTATACTGTATTACTACTGGAGCAAGCTACTATCATTGATATAATCGATATTACTTATATTAGTTATTATTACTGCTATAATCATCACTGAATATTCTTATCTGAACACTGAATGCTTTCTTAGCTCATCAAAGAACAAAAATGAATAAATAGTAAAGGCCATCGTTACGGTATCAATGTTTATCTCTGACGTCACAAGATGGCGCCGGAATGGAAACGCTATATCAACCCATATCTCCAATTCCTACGGGCCAAAGTAAGGTGACAGATGCTCGTGACAACCTATGCACAGAAATAAATGTGAAGTGCGCAGAGCCGTAATTTCCGCACGGTATAAGGTGACCGTAAAAGGGACATGAAGTGTGGGTCAATTAAAGAGACAAGGCAGATGTGTATTTTATGTGTCTGAAATGCGATGGTCTACGTTATTCCAAGTTCATTACTGCTTCAAGGATTTTAATCTCTCTCTCTCTCTCTCTCTCTCTCTCTCTCTCCCTCCCTCCCTCCTCCAAACAGCCGTTCTAACTAAAGTACACACACACACACACACACACACACATACACACAAATACCCTACATAAAACATGAAGCATTCAAGAAAGTACTTATTTACACACACACACACACACACACACACACACACACACACACACACACACACTGGTGACAATGGTGACGTCAGCAAACATTAAACAAGCACGCCTTGGCACCGTCATCACACCCTCACACCCACTGGACCCACCACTCACACTCGGCAATCTGTAGACAGGATGATGATGATGATGATGATGATGATGATGATGATGATGATGATGATGATGATGATGATGATGGGGTAGGATGTCTTTTTGTGGTGGCCTGGCTATATAAACGTCTCAGCTACTTCACTATCCCGGAAAGAAGAATGATGGACTGCAGGAAGGCAACTTCATCCTGCAGTCCACCAAGTTCACGTTTAGATGAGCCTGGGCCCACCACAACAACTAGTAATAAATTATGATGATGATGTGCTGGGGCGAAGTGAGAGGCAATGGCGGTGAGTAAGGGGTGCGTGATGTGTGGCAGGGTATGGGGAGGAAGGGGTGAGGGGTGCTGGGGAGGGGGGGAGAGGGATGCTGGGGGTATATCGGTGAGGACGTGAGGTGTGGGTTCTGGCACTCACTGATGCATCACCAGACATCAGTGTGTCTCAAGATGCCCCTCGTTCCAACCCCTACCCACCTACCTATCTACCCCCACCCCCATACCCTCTCTCTCTCTCTCTCTCTCTCTCTCTCTCAGCTCTTCTTCACTTCTCCCTCATTTTATTTCCTGCCGTCTGTCTTCCCTCCTCCTGTTTCTCTCGCCCTCTCCCCTCCCTGAAGTTGGCCAACCCTTCATGACTTTTCCCAAGGACAAACGTCACTTATTCTCCCTCCTCCCTATCCTATCCCTCCCCCTCCCCTTCCCCCCAAGACCCTCTTCCCTCTGCTCTCCTTCATCATATTCTAATTCTCTCTAATCCCTCCTCTTCCTTTTCCTCCCCTTCTCTCATTCATATTTTTCCCTTTCTTTACCCTACTCTCTCATCTTTCCTCTTCCCTTTCTCTCTTCATACCCTTCCTTTACCCCACTCTTTCACCCCTCCTCTTCTCTTTCCTTCCCTCCCTTTCTCTCTCTCTATCCCCCACCTCTGTCTCCACGATTTTATGCTTCGTCTATAAGCCACGGGGACTACTTAAAACATTAATCCTCCTACCTCCATACAGCTACATTAAACTTATGGTACCGGCACAGTACATCTTTCGAACTAAAGGGGCTAGTTACAGCCTTCAAAATCCCTCTCATCCCAAAGCTAATGGTCCTCCTTATGTTGAATACGGTAAAAGTGTATAGTTGCATCATCATTAAGACGAAATATACTGCACAACGCCGTGGTGATGGAGTTAAAAACCTAAAATACTCTAACAGGTCACGCACACACTACCGTATAAATAGAAATAAAAAATAATTAGTACAGAAGATGTGAATACCATATATATTTTGAGGAAAGTTCAAGCAAATCCACCTGGTGCCCAAGTCCCCAACCAGGATGTAAACAAAGCCAGCCCATGGGGGAGACGAGCGCAAAATATTTCAGGAACGTTACAAGTGAGGCCAAAATATTTGTCAAATATTCCCACACTCGTAAAAGTATCTGAAGAGGTTTTCCCACGAGTGTAAAATATCTGTCAAACTCTCCCGACGCAAGTAAAAAGAAATTCGTTGGATTCTTTAGCAGACCGTTACATATTTAAACTCTCCAACGACCGTCACACATCTGAAATTTACCAACGAGCGTAACGTATCTGAATTTTATCATAACGCAGCACTTTATCCGGTGACGTCTTTCCGTAATGTCAATGTGCAGGTTCACAAATTATGAAAGGTGCAAAAGTGATTCCACGTTCAGCTGGCCTCTTCACTACGATGATGCCTTTATTTTGTAGACAGACAGTGGAACTTTAAACCAGACAATAAAGGAGGAGGAGGAGGAAGGAGGAGGGGGAGAAATCGAGCGCGGAGGATGGAGGGAGATGGATAGCAACATATATATAAAAAAAAAGAAAAAAAAAAAAAAACTGCCTGAAGGTGTTGAGAAGGAACTCATTCTGGCGAGACAATCACACGCTCATCTGAACGCAAACTTTCACTACACCGAGCAGATCCGTCTACCTGCCAGAATGCACTGGACCCTGTTGAACTTTTCACCACCATCACGCCTTTGTATTTTATTCTTGCTAACTCCCCACTTAAGGAAGTCTGGCAGTGAACGGGTTAGTGATGAGGAATGGGCAGACGTAGAACAAGACGGAGACATGAAATTTGAAGATTGGCGACAACTGGATGGAGCTGCGCAACAGCTAAAAGGTATCAGTGGCGAAGGATGGGAGACTCTCGTCCGTAGTGGACTGGCTCAGGCGACGACGACGACGATGATCGTCTCGTGGAGTAACAAACACCGGTATAAAACGAAACTACACCGTGCTGTAGGGTTATGACTTTCTTTTAATCTACGGGAACCATTCACTATGAAAATAATATCGTCAGGCCGCTGCAAAATTAAATTAAAAGCGTCTGTTGCATCAAAAATAATGGTCTGACGGAAATAGGAATACTATTAGGCTAGTGGTGGAAGGGAACGTTTATTGCGTAAGTAGGATTATTATTAGTTTGATGGTGGCAAGAAACGTTTATTGTGTAAGTAGGATTATTGTTAGTTTGATGGTGGCAAGAAACGTTTATTGCTTAAGTAGGATTATTGTTAGTTTGATGGTGGCAAGAAACGTTTATTGCTTAAGTAGGACTATTGTTAGTTTGATGGTGGCAAGAAACGTTTATTGCGTAAGTAGGATCATTGTTAGTTTGATGGTGACAAGAAACGTTTATTGCGTAAGTAGGAATATTATTAGTTTGATGGCAAGAAACGTTTATTAGTTGTAGGGACCGAATCGTGTGGCACTTGCAAATGTATTAATGTCTGGCGGAAGATAATCAGCGTGATGGTGGAAAAGTTTATCAATTGTAAGAACAAAATCGACTAGACGTTATAATACAGCAGTCTGGCATCAGCAGAAACACGGTCAACTGCAGACAGTGAAAGTAAAATCGTTTGGTATGACGCTGGTGAACCGTGAAGTAGTAAGAGAAGTAATGTGTGTTGGCTACATGAATCGTTAAGACTAAAATTCACTAGGAGAAGTATTTCTAAATTGATTAAAAGAGCCTGGTGGCATCAAGAATAAGACGACAAGTACACCCTAATAATAATGAAGTTAACCTGTTCAGTAGCCTTTCTCTCTCTCTCTCTCTCTCTCTCTCTCTCTCTCTCTCTCTCTCTCTCTCTCTCTCTCTCTCGTACACACAGCATCATTCACAATACTCTTCTTCCATTATTCAAAAGGCACTTAAGCTATCACAGTTGCCAAGTTTAAACCATTCTCTTGCACGCACTTCGTTACAGGAAAAATAGCTGGGGTTAATGAGAGAGAGAGAGGTGGGGGGGGGGGAAGGCAGGTCCAGGTGTCGATGCCAAGGAGCCAACAAGCCAAGTTTTCTTTATTACTAGAAGAAGCTGGCAGTGTGTGTGAGCCTGTGTGTGTGTAAGGGGGATGTTGATCACGTGAGGTTCCCACGTGTGTGTGCATGTAGTCCTGTGCGTGTGATTAGATGTGACTAAGTCCGTAAAAGGCATGTGACTGTGACGCCAACTGTGTGTGTGTGTGTGTGTGTGTGTGTGTGTGTGTGTGTGTGTGTGTGTGTGTGTGTGTGTGTGTGTGTGTGTGTGTACACTAACGATGGTGCGTTAGTACCTCTATTCCAGGTGACGTGCGGGCCGCAGGGGATCAGCCCTTAGTTTGTGTGTCTATACAGTATGTGGAATACTGAACCTTGGGGACGGGCTTCAGAGTCTATGACCAGTGTCGCATCCGTAAAAATAAATAAATAAATAAAAATCAACACTAAACATTACAGTATAGCAATTACGATGACTTCCAGGAATGCGTTCGGAGGTGGGACGGGCAGCATCACAGCAACATGAACTCACACCCACACCTTCTGCCGCCCAGGCCACTCACAAACCTAACACAAACAGCAACCTTGGTACCAGTTACGCATTCTTTCCATCGGTCACTGATGGCCGCAGTTTGTTTTTCCCTTGCCCCTGTTCACCACGATAGAAAGTTTGGGATCTAAATGCTGATATGACTGTGGAGAGTCGTGTTCTTGGGGGAGACTGGTACTTTGCAGAAACTGATCAGTGCCACTTGTTCTTATGTATACATCTACGCTCTCATCTCGTGTGTTCTTTACTGGTATCACTGCAGTATACGCACACAACACACACACACACACACACACACACACACACACACACACACACACACACACACACACACACACACACACACTGAAAGAGACAAACACAGACAATACAAACAAGTAAACATAAAGACAACAAAACGCTTTACGCAAATACTTATGCTAATAGGCCTATATATACTGTATACAATGTGTACATAAGGTATTCGTATACATTCTCTCCCTCTCTCTCTCTCTAATTATAGCCCCTCAACTCAAACAATTCGCACCACCAACGTGACGCAAATACCCTTCCCCTCCTCCTTCCTCAACCCTCTTTCTCCCCTTACCCTCCTCTGCTTCCATCTCTCTCCCCTCTATCCACCTCTCTTCTCTCCTCTTCCCTTTACCCCTTCCCCTCACCTCCTCCCTTTCCACTCTCTTCCTGTAGCTAGACCCTCCATTCATCTTTCCCACTTCCTTCCCTATCCTCACTCCTTTCTCTCCTCCATCCCCTCTTCCTCTTTCCCAACCTACTATCATTCATCACTTCCCTCATTCTTCACTCTCTTCCCCATGCCCCTCCCCCTCTCCCTATTATCACTCTCCTCTCTTCTCCAACTTCTCTGTCTCTCTCCATCCCCTCACCTCTTCTCACTTCCTCATTCCCCGCTCTCTTCCCCAACAAATCATCCCCCTCCCCTTCCCTACTTTCTTCTCCTCCCTACCTCTCCTACTCCTCCTCTTCCTTAACCCCTTTCCCTTCCCCCTCCTCCCCATTCCCCATTTTTCTTTACTTCATCGCTCCTCCACCCATCTCCGGCTAACTGACGGTCGGGATGCGAAAAATACATTACCAAGCATCAACAGAGCACCCATCCAAAAGGCAAGTTGTGTGTGTGTGTGTGTGTGTGTGTGTGTGTGTGTGTGTGTGTGTGTGTGTGTGTGTGTGTGTGTGTGTGTGTGTGTGTGTGTGTGCAGAGAAACACGAACCCTATAAAAACAAGGAAAGTACGATAGAAAACGGACTGAGGAAATTAAACCACTCAGTCACGCGCTAAAACTATAATAACAGGCCAGTAACCTCCTCGCTCTCTCTCACTAAAGGTCATGAGAGAGAGAGAGAGAGAGAGAGAGAGAGAGAGAGAGAGAAATGGGGGGAGGGGGTCTGAAAACAAACCATTCCACAAACCCGAGTCAATCCCACGCGATTTCATAGGATTTAGCGGCCTAGTGAAGCAATGATTAAATTCCCTACAGTGCCAGTCTAAAATCCCTCTAAACAGAGTTTTTCCTCTGTTTAGTAAAATCTCTGGGAGTGATTCTGAATAAAATAACGTAATTAAGTTATGTTATTAAGGTGAAAGCATTAGCCCACTTTGAAGACCAGTTTTAGTCTCCAGTAGTGACGTCTTTATTATTATTATTATTATTATTATTATTATTATTATTATTATCATTATTTACAGCACCGTTTACAGTATTCTTGCTTTCTCTATACTTTCTTCTTTGGCCTTCAATAAACCCTCCACTACCAGGGCACACTATCAAACTTGAAATATTTTGCTAGCAACAGGAATAAACAAACGAGAGAGAGAGAGAGAGAGAGAGAGAGAGGTTAAATTCCTTCGAGTCAACGGTAGTAAAACTTATTTCTTCTGTTCCAATGAAAGCGCTGAATTTTTCCTAGCTAACCACTTCACGACGAGAACATTTTTTTTATTACGTTCTTGCAATCAGGCTACTTTTTTTCAGAGATTTTTTTTTTATTGCAGTGGTTATAACCTATACAGCCTTTGTTAATCTCGCCATAACTATACTGAATTCACTTTCACTTGGCCTAATACTGCCATCTCTCCAACCTGAATATTGTTCTCTAAGATGCGATAATATGATTGTGGTCACGAAGAAGTGTTATGAAAAGATGCACGGTATTGTGTCTTTTCTGGTAGCTACTGGGCTATGGGAAATGGCCTGCAAAAGAATAAAAATCCTCCCACAGTATGGTGTACGAACAATGACCATAAGTGCAATATAATGAATGTAGACTCTTAATACTGACTTATTCTGCCATTAACCTACGGGAAATATGCAGCAAAGGGACGAAAACCTCTGCCAAGATAAGGTGGACCAGCTACGGGGCACACCTGATCATTAATTCCACGTTAATCTCCCGGCGAGGCTTTCCGTACAGCCGGGACTACCGCTATCACCCTATCACGACCCCTAACACGTGTTCTCTCAATTCACCCACTCGCATGTGCTTTGTACATCTTAACACGTGCTCTAAAAATCCTGCAAGTTCTTCGTTTATAAATCCTAGTGTACGTTCTTCATAATTCGCAATAATGTGCTGCCGGTACATAAAATAATCTATTAATCCCATAAATGTGATCACTTCAACGAGCGCGTCTCATTACATCCCAACACGTGCATCTGAAAACATCAACACGTGCGTCTCAAAACATCAACACGTGCATATCAATTCACCCCAACACGTGCATCTCAAAACATCAACAGGTCTCAAAACATCCCAACACGTGCGTCTCAGTACACCCCAACATGTGCATCTCAGTACACCTCAACACGTGCATCTCAGTCCACCCCAACACGTGCATCTCAGTACACCCTAAAACGTGCGTCTCAGTACACCCCAGTACGTGCTTAATATAGTCCAACAGGTACTTCATGCATATCTTACAAACCTCCATAAATTCAACACCAAAATTCTAGTAAACGTTTGCTGTCCATCCTAAACGTTCTCAGTATAAATCGTACCTATTATTGGATTCGTTCCTCCCCAAACTTCAACCTATGGCAGTTCAAGTCCAAATGTTCCAGTTTTACGAATGGAGGACACCTGTAATCTAGTACCTGGATTTCTTTTTTACTTAATTTGATTTTCCTTTCTCTATTAATCGTCTGTAATAAAAATCCATCCTACAAGGTTAATGATAATAGCCTCTAATAACGTTCTAAACTTAATAAACGTTCCCTATTAATCCTAAACACGTTCTAAACCCAGACGATCTCCAAGAATCCTAACTAACGCTCTCTGGGAATCTTAAAATTGTTGCTACATCCTAAGCCATTATAGATAAGTATACTACTATTTGGATCTTACAGACTATTCAAGCAATGATGGCAGCATCTGGAATGCAAAGTGCATACCTACGACTTTGCAACAGAACTGTACATGGTACAAGTGTATAATGTAATAAGTGTAACACAGTGCAATAGAACAATACACAATGCTGTAGTGTATAATATGGTGTAAAATATAATCCACTAAAAATGATGATACAGGATCCTGACAAAGGAAAAACACCAGGAGAACAAAGCATCTTCAGAGTGCCCAGCGAAGATCTTTAAGGGATTAACTAATTGAATCGAGGGTGACGGGGCCATGTAGCCTATGTAATCGTAAATAAAGACGAGAAGTGGGTTGGAGGGTGACAACATCGCTATTAATACTCGAATGGTTGGCAGGTCGTGACGAGGATGAGGGGGGGGGGGAGTTCAGTGGCATTACAGGGTAGGGGAGTGGGAAAAGTTGAGGTGGGTAAGATAGAAGGGAAGATGAGCGCAAAGAAAAGGGAAAGGTAATGACGGGTGGGTAAGGCAGGTAAGTAGAGAGAGAGAGAGAGAGACTGAACTGGGATACCAATTTTCAAGGCGGACATGGCTACCAGTTTAAAGTTCGTATTCAACTGCTCAAGACATCTCTGCCACGAATGGTTTTCTTATTGCTAACGCCATAAGATTTTACAAAGGGCAAGCAGTATTATATCGACTGAAAAACATAATCCCTTCACTATGGTGAGGTACAATTCGTTCTTGCCATCATATCATCTCATTCTACCTGGAAAGACCATTATCACTGGAGGGGTTAATGAAGACTACTTTTAAACCTTTCAGCCTGAATTCTAAAGCAGAATTAAATTGTCCGCAGGTAGCAAGAATAACAGCCCTAGGTGTACTGAAGATGTAAACAAAAATGCACGTCATACTTACTAAATAACCTCTTCCTTGCGATTCTTTGTGATATTCTTGGTATTAATAATGTTTGGTGTTTCCCTGGCTTAAAAATCTCCCTGCAAGGCTGTTTTAAAGAAAATCCCTGCACTGACCTAGCATTAGCTACACAAAAGTATCGAGTTTAATACCGCAGATAGTTTATAGACTGACAGACAGATATAGATATACAGTTATCGAGGGAGAGACGCTATTATTTCCGCCGAACATATGACACCATATCGTACATAAACACAAGGTTCCGGTGCTAGGCTAATTTCTCTGGCGGGCTTCTGCCCCGTGTCCACTCTTCAAGCGAAGGTGGACGAATCTACTGTACATCATCATCATCATCATCATGCTAGGCTATCCAGAGAGTTGACTGCACCTTTCAAGTACTACACTAGATTATAAGAACACGTCACAGTCCTAGCTCAAGCTGCCACCGTGCACTGATCTTCCTAGCCCGAAAACGTAAACAAAAACAAACGCAAGTACTTAGCACCTATTTTCCTCTCTGTAACTACACACACAACACAGCACACTTCCCTCCTCTCCTTCAACTAACTCCTAACTGTTCATTGGTTTTGTGACCGGAAGTGGCTACCTAGTGCCTACTCTTCCTCGTCATGTGTACTCACCTGTATCCTTGGCGGCCAAAGCTCCAGCGGTTGTGCGGAAGGTGAAGTCAAGGGCTGAGTCAAGTTGCCCGCCGTACATAAGCCTCACCACCACCACCCATCTCGAACTCCTTTTCACCACGCAACTCCCTTCCATCCCACACATAATCCCTTTCAGCACATCACGGCCATAATTCCACTCCAAATGGGATAGAGTTCATAGATTTGTGTGTGTTCTACGGCCCCTACCCACGCATCAACCGCTGTACGAACGCAGACCGTTGAGGAGCCGTCTTCCCGCCACCGCCGCCGCCTCACTAGTGAGCAGACACCCTCATCACATGCCACACACCGCCACCAAACATCTTTAATTCACTTTTACTTACCCAACTTCTATTTCACGTGCCTATTGATCTCAAAATTTACCTAGACATATTTACGATGAGAAGATTTTTGTGCTAATGCGAAATATCCGTTAGAACAGACAAATATATGGTATAAAAAGACGGCATATTTGAAGTGCTGCCAACTCTTATCTCCTCCCCCAACCCCTCACCCCTTCAGCACACGTCTGGGGTATTGTTGGTGATCAGCTGTTGTAAAGGGGTGTTAGGGTGAGGGAAAGGGGGGAGGGTAGGGGTGACGGGAAAAAAGGGTTGGGAGGGAGGGGTTACGGAGGGCAAGGGTCCAACCAGTGACGTAGGGAGAAACTGTTCATTCGTGTAGGGGACGGAGGAAAAGAGAGAAAGGCATAGAAGAGGGTAGAGAAGAGAGGGTTTTACAGGAGGGGAGGGAAATGAGATAGGAAGGGGTGGGGGAAGGAGGCAGGGAAGAGGGGAATTCAAGAAAAGAAGGGGATGGGTTAGGGAGGAAAGAAGAGAGGTAGTAAGGAGAGAGCTTCGTGCAGTTCAGTGGTATAATAGAATACGGCACTACTGTACGGCTCTACATCCTTTCCATAGCTCATGACCTGCACCACAGTGTTAAATCTCTTGTTTAGACTCAGTGTGCAAGATGGCTTTTTTTTTTTTTTTTAACCAGTTCTTCACTTTACTTCTTTCACATCAAATGACCTTGACCTTCAGTCCTTGACCTTTATATTAGAACTTGGCCTGCTGAATGTGATTAGTATCTAAGCCTACCATTTGTTCATACGCCCATCATCCAATCTTTTATTGCCCTACCACGAGCGTAGGAAAAAAATGGGAGAAATGGAGTTCCCCCGAGCTAAGCCATGTATTGGACTATATAGCCCCGCTAGGGTTACAAGAGCGAGCTACCACTCCCGACACGGCAGCCCGGGCGAGGCTCGAACTCGCAATCCCCCGATTACGAGTCCGGCGCGCTACCACTGTGCTACAGCGCCCCCCCCCCCCACGAGCGTAGGAGACCGGGGCTAGTCTACTGTCCAGACTTTTAAGACGTGTGACCGGTTGCATGTCCCTATGCGGTATCATAAAATGGGCAATAAAGTCAAAGCAATCCTTGGAACTAAACACTTATTGGCCATATCTGGTTCAAGCACCTTTACCGCAAAACAATCAGGCGTCCTTTGGTTATATGGCTAGTTGGCTACGGTACCAATCATTGCAGTAAATGGTCTCTTAGGATACAAGATACCATTTGGCTTGTCACCCGTGGCGTATTCACTATATGCATCACGTGAAAAGGTTGGGGGTGACCTCACCTACCACAACATCTACCAGCCTACAGAAAAAAAAAAAAATGTTTTAGGTCATGGCTTTAAAAGACGGGCAGACAAAGCGCAGCCCAATACATTGCCTACTCATACTATGCCAAAAAATGCATAATATATTAATACATCTAAAGGCAACCGTAAAGTAATATATTACTTAAGTGGACGAACTTCTTGTAGTCGAATGGTACCCATGGTCTTGGCCATCCACCATTCTGACGCGTGGCAAGTGCTTTCTTTTAGATATGCTCGTAGCTACAGTATATTTACGGAAAGTGTTTCTTAGTTACTTTTTAACCCTATTGCTATGGTTGGTTCTCCTGGCCGCTCCAAATGAGTGTGACCCATCGTCCCAGGGTGGTTGGAAAAGGGTTAAGGATCTTTGTCAGATGAAACCAAACCTGTTATAGGCTGTCGAGGTATAAGTTCTTCACACGACAGCATTCTGGTCGTGAGGGTGGCCCAGTTCCGTCAGGCAGCTATAATCAGAATAGTTGTTGTTGCTAACCTTGCTCCTAACCAAATTTCTTTCTTAATCTGTTTACTGTACTTTCAGTTTGTTGATATTAACTCCCCTTAAACTCATCACTTGCCAAGTCAGCCTCCCCTAAAATATCTAAACACCTCCAACTGGGCTAACAATGACCTGATGTGTCCTAACTTGTATGTGCATGCGAGGAGTCAGGTAGGCTAAGCAGGGTGTAGTGCCAGGTGGTGTGGTGTGACGCTGGTATAGCCTGTATGACGTCCACAGCCACACCATCGTGCTATCTATATAACTACCACCACCTCCCTCTCCTCCTGACCCATCCATCACTTGCTTTACTCACGCCAATGCCTGCCTCACCAATCCCCACCACCCCCTGCCTCACTAAGCACACACACACAGGGCTGTTGTTCCTGGACCTACCCTGTCATGGAGTTAAATTTCCAAAAGTTGACGTAGCCTATGCATAATCTAGAAAATGTCTGCAAAGATTACATGATACATGGAGGACACCTGCATACTAAAATTACACTTGTTACTGTCATCATGCCATATTTCCAGTACCACTGATTAATTATGAATGTCTAACACATCGTATGCTCTTGAAATAAAGTAATTTTTAAATCCCACTTACAGTTTCCCCTCCCTCTTACATTAGTGGAATTGTAGAGCACCTAATCACTTCAGTTCCCTAACTTACTTTTTGATATCTTCAGATGATTTTACTCAACAATGGAGTTTTTTTTTTTTTTGCTGGAAAGATTACACACACCCATCTTAAACCTTTTCACCACTATAGGTCCTTCCTGAACTTAATAAAATATTCTGGCAGTATGTTCGCAAAAGTAAATGAAACAATTCACCAGGTCGAAGTGGTTAAGAGAAAAGGACTTATACGAGGTGAAAAATGGACTCAGTTTTCATTCCCTGCTAGTGCTGAATTACTGCTTGTACTGGCATTCCCAACAACAGAGTATGTAATTCTTTGCAGTCTTACAATACTTCATTCAGTTCCTAAGAGAAAATTTGAAAAAATTTGTTCCTTTTTTATTTAAAACATTACAGATCATTAACAATTCTACATTATCTCCTTAAGAAATACACAACCTTTGTACTATACCTCAGCCTTATGGCAACAGGGATTAAATGAAAAAATTATACACCTTTTAAATTTTTTTAATAAGGATTCCAGAATGCCTGGATTTGAGCACCATACTTTTTTCCTCAACAACGTAGGCACAGACCAACTGCCTGTACTGTACCCTCAGTCTGCCACCCAGGGAAGACTTTCGTGTCCAACCTCCATTATTCACTTTATGCCACTGACCTCTCAGTTTTCTGCAATCCAGCCTCCTCTATCAACTCAACTTGTTTCACTTTCTGCCACTCATCTCAGTTTTCTGCTAACCACCCTCCTTTACCAAACCTTTCAACTCGGAGCATTTTCTGTCACAATTTTCTGTTTTCCAACTTGTCAACACTCTCAACTTCCACCTCATTTTCTACCACTCAGTTCAAAACTAACATTCTACCCACTCATTTTCTTTCTGTATATTCCTGCCTCAGTCTTCTCCTCCAGCTGCATAAATCAGTCACTTGGCGTCCCTCTCTGCCATCAGGCTTATTGAGCCTGGTTCATAATTCTTTTTTTGTCACTCAGCTCATCACCTAATTTTCTGACACTCCTTTTCTTTTCTACTGTTTGTTCCTACTTAACTACGTTCCTTTCCGGCTGTATCAGCCAACACCTACTTTCCCTGTGTACCATATAGCATGTTTTTAAGTCTCAGTACAGCTACACCAAATCTCCTCTAGTACATGACATCCTTATTGATGTATCTTTCCCAGCACTGTACATGAAGCCACCAGATCTCTCTTTTCTTACAAGCAACAGCAGCCTTATGTGCAGAGTGAACTGATGCTTTGTATCCACTTCCTCTTCCTTCATACACTGAAAGCAATTTTTTTTTTTTTTTTCCTCACGAGGTCATTTGACCCCTAGAATCCAGTGGCACTTTTTTTCATTTATTTTTGCCACTTTCACATGATACTGCTGAGCTTGGGAGAGACTTTTCTGATGGGGGAACAGGAAGCTAGTACTGCCTCCATAAATCCTTCACTATTAGGGGGATCTCCTAAGCTGAATAAAATCATCTCAAGGTGGCAAAAACCTATCAGTAAAATATGTCACTGAATTGAGAGGGTTATTGTTTCTTAGTCCCCTCATCAGGTATTAAACAGAAGCATTGGTTACTGCAACACATACAAAATATATTAAAGCTCTCTGGAGTATGTTGGGTTCTCACAGCAGCAGAACACTCCGGAATAACAGGTATATTCTTGGTGGCATTGTAAGCTTTGTGGCACCATTTCTTAGTGATTTATTATGCCTTTTACACCATGATATATTCTTCTATGTTATATTCCAAGTACTAACATAGCTTGCCTCAGTAATGTCAAGGATTTGTTCACATATTATTAGAACAGTACAAACTACCAAATCCAAACATCTAGTTCCCAAAGAAACTCCACTTTCCAAAATGCTTTTTCATGCTATAGAGGGACACTGATATCAACTGTCCTCACACGTTTAGTCCAGATTTGAAAACAAAAATCTCTTCAAGACATGTAAAAGAACAAATTAAAAATTACACTACTATTACAAGGCCCTTCATTTTACAGTATTTACTGTTCCTGCTGCTCTAGACTATTTTCACATAACTTTAAGTTATTATGGCTCCACTTATAAAATATTCCATTTTCCATAAAGCCTTTAGAATTAAGCATTTAGCATTTGAGAGTCTGCACTGTACTGATATAGTTTACCTCAGTAACATAATACGCCAGAGAATAGAAATATAAAATATACAAGATATGTAGCTGAGGCTGTGATGCCATGAAGACTCCCATGCCACCTAGAATATAGTTCTGAACACCATCAGCCTTGGAGTAGTCATGGGAAGGTGGATGAAAACAAAACCAGCATGTTCCCACACACTTTCACACCCACAGCAACTCCACAAAGAAATATTAAGTACAATCCTGAAGCCAGACACAAACAAATTTATGATCAATGCCCTGTCGCAACTGTGATTTGTTTTAACCTCCACCAAGTTGCATACGTCACATGAGGCACAAAGAAGGTCTCTAATGGCCAAGCTGCAAGCCTCATATGAAGTATAATTTACACTGGTTATAAAATAATGACTCTGAGGAGGCAAATTACCTTACAAAGAATCAACCAGGCAGGGGATAAAGGAGGGCCAGTGAGAATGTAAATCTTCCCATGTCTCTTGTCTGTTTAGAAAAAAAATCTTATGACAAAAAGTTACCATGGTTTATTTTGTCAGCAGGAAAGACAAGCAAAGGTAGGTTCTGAATCATCCTATGACTTGTTCTTGCTGCAAACAAAAATTGGGGTTATGACAGGGAATTAATCGTAAATGTGCTCAAGAATCTCATCTCTGGCTCCCCATCAGTAATCCCAGCATCAGTACTCTACAGGCAGTCCTTACTATAAGTCAAACAAGTTTCTAAAAATATTGCACCTTATGCCATATTCTAAGTGGCATAAGAAACTTCATGGCACCTTCTTAAAGCAATTTATTTTCAACATTGCTGTATACCTTGATATATTTTTAGTATTGCCACAGATCCCCTCTGTAATGTACATGAGGAGTATAAGATTTTCAAGACAGATTGCTAAGGAAGAAGCACTAAAACGCCTTCTACACCACCTAGAACACTGCCCCCCACCCTTTCTTTTTTTTGTTACTAATAGTACTGTAAATAGGAGTGGTAGTAGTAGTAACTGTAACTTAACTCATCTGAACTTGAACCAGCGACTGAATGATTAAGTTGCCCTCTTCTTGCAATCCACCATCCTTCTTTAAGGGGACTGGGAAGTTAATGAGGGATGTTTTTATTACCAGGGAGTGGCACACTGGTGCAAGCACATGAAAGGCATCCCTCTCCTGCAATGTATACTAAACTGACAAAGCAGCTTTACTAGTAGCAATGGAGCATTAATGGGCAATTCTCCTATTTATTACTATGAACCTAATAAGCATACAGAACATAAGTTGACTTATAATAAGGACTTACTGTTATGTTACAAACTTTACTGAAAGTTGACATAGGCCTAGTCTGAATATCAGATTAAAATGTTCTTAAAGCTTAACAAAAATTGTGCCATGTATTACAACCTCATGTACAGTAAATCTTGTATTGTCTGCACTTGGCAAGTAATGCCATCTTACATGGCCCTGCCACCACTCAAATTTCTCTGTTCTGAGAACCACGGTACAATCACTGTCAATAGTTCATATTACACACCTTTGACAACAAGCTCTTAAAGCAAACTTGCAACATATTTTATGCCAGATGTTTACAGCAGAATCATAATATGATTTATGGACATATTTTACAAGAAATAGGAGGACTTTGTAGCATTTTTTTTTTTTTAAGCAATTTATTGTGCCTATTATAGCAACTTTTTTTTTCACCAGTTTATTATGCCTATTACAACTTGATATTCTCTTTTAATATATATTTTAAGTACATAAATAGTTTGTCTCAGTAACATACAAGAGGATAAAAGGGCGTAATAGTACATGCACAATAAACTCTTAGAAGGAGGTGCTACAAAGATTCCTATGCCAGCCAAAATATGACCTACAGCATGATACAGAATGACTGCATGGAACTATTGACACTGACTACACTAAAGCACAGAGGCCTTAAATTTTCTGACAGCAGGATGAAGTTTTATAATGCATTTTACATGGGTGAACCAGGCTAATTTACCAAAACAATTTATGTCTTCAATCACCTGTGTAATGTTCTGATACCAACAGACGTTACCAATGCAAAACTACCTATTTTACCAATACCAGTCTTTTTATAAACATTTTTCTTCTCATTCCATTAACTATGAAAGCAACAATCTAATATTTTGAGGAAATTAAGATTTTATTCAAGTACAACAAAATAAAAACCATACAATCTACTAAACTTCCATACTGTACTGTAGTCCTTACACACCATCAACATATACAGGCAGTCCTTGTCCTTGTGAGAAATCTGGGATAACTTGAAATTCAACTTTCTTCATACAAGTGATACTGTTAATATGGGTGGCAATGGAATTTCAACTGACAAATTTATAAAAATTTACTGTGGGCCTAACTCCTTCCTGCAGTGATATATTACTTTATTTTTTACCAGATTTTTTTTTTTTTTTTTTTTTTTTTAATGCAGAAAAACAACCCAAGACTTACAGCTTGCAAAACTTGTTCTATGCAGATAAAACTGAAAATCATATTCAAGATTCATTCATTTTGGACTGCCTTAATAAAGAATTACAACAAGTAACTCCTTCCAATCAAAACATCTCCCCAAACTAAATCATTTGGAGATAGTAAGGGGAAATAAAAAAAAAATGTCCTTGAATTGAAGGGATTAAAAGCAAAAATGAACGTCAACAATGGCGACTTAAGACAAGGATTTGCTATACTGTACTAGCAAGCAGCTCAACAAAGCCAGCTTACACTAGAGGCTTCCCACACCAAATGATTTGAAACAGAAATGATGCCGGTCTAAACTAAGCTACACAGCCCCTTCACAAGACACTCATACTATGTAGTTCTGACACAAAGCTACATGGAGTCTGGTTTTAACAGTGGCAGAGTCAGTCCTCATTATGAATCTGTTTAGAAAAACATTAACAGCTAAATCTATTTTACCCCATTCCTTCAACGCCGAACACTTGGGAACTGCAGTCTAGTACGTATGAGGGTGGATGACCAGTCAGCTTTAGTAGGTGGTATTACATGACTGAAAAGCCTCCAGTTGCCTCCTAAGGAACAAACCACTGCAGGGCCAACACTGCCGCGGCATTACAACCACACTTTTCCAAACAAGTACAGTAGTTCTGTACTTTGGGAGAAACTGGCAAATCAGCCTAATAGGTTGCAAGCTGACACTGATAAGTAATTTTTGTGTACTTTCCCAGGACTTAACACCAAAAAAGAAAATATAAAAGGTGACTCGTAATGAGGACTTACTGCATTTTCTTATACATATCTAGAACTACCTGTGGCTGAAATTAGACTGGAACCAACATGACAGCAACTGAATGCTGTAGTGTCTTATGTAAAAAAAAAAAAAAAAATTCCTTTAATCAATAAGGAGTGTAAGGAGTTACTGAATTCAACTACAATATACAGTACAAGCTAAGCAAATACCCAAGTCATTATCTGTACTCAAGTATTAAACTCTGAGGAGATGAACGTCTAACTATAACTTCACGAGTACAAAAATACCCAGATAGCCTCTCAGATGTGTTGAAATACATATTAAACAAGCTATGTTCTATTTGTCAGTGAAAATATTCTATAATACACTTTATACCATGCTCCACTGAATAACAAGATATTTATTGTTATAACTGTTTCAACCATGATGAATCACCTTTCTAACTAAAGAGTACACAATTACAACCAACACTTTTTACTACATAGAAAGTGGACTAAACATCTCATTTAGACTGAACCAGCCCAATCATTAGCAAAGAACAGAAAAATGACATGAGCACACTATATCAATGTACTGAAAGTCTTGGTTGTATGTCTGGTATATGTTCCAATATATATACTGTGTGTGTGTGTGTGTGTGTGTGTGTGTGTGTGTGTGTGTGTGTGTGTGTGTGTAAGCATATAAATATAAATACCCTTTGTGGTACAGTGGCCCAAAGGTAGGCTACCTTATTTCAGTACATTTAAGTGTTGATGATATGCCTACTCCTCTTAGTGGCTATACAATATTAAAAAATAAATCAATAAAATCATGTCACTTCTCGAAGATCAAACTGTAAACTGGTAAATCAGCTTCATAGGCAGCACTGACACACTAATAAGCAGTCCTTTTGAATCTGCTGCAGGTTTAACAACTTTAAAAAAAAAATAAGTAACATATAACAAGGACTTACTGTACCAAAGGGAGAGCATGGATGGAACTACACATTACGTATTTAATTAACCCCTTCACTGCAATAACTGTACTTCTTATTCTTGCTACCTTCAAAAGATTCTATTCGGCATGGGAAAGACTTTTCAAAATGATAAGGTTGGATTTAGAATTCATTCACTTACTGTTTCATTACCAGAATGCTCTCTCTATGCCAAAACAATTATCCAGTAGCATGAGGAACAGAGTAAAAAATATGTCATTGAACTGAAGGGTTTAATATTAAGTGAAGTGCAACTGCCAGAGCAAAGCAGAACAGAAAGTGAAGATTTTGAACTGTTTGGATTAAGTGGTTTATTGTTGGAGCACAGTAGAAATTAAGTAATAAGGTGGTTATGATGGAAATCATTGATGTCTGAGATGACTGATGGAGATGGTGCATTATGGCACTATGTACAATGCTGATGTGACTTACAATATGATCTGAAAACATATGTCCTCTTTCACCTTCTTTGTCACCTTGGCCCGTATCCTCATTGGTTAACGAAGCTTCCCAACACCTTTTCCTTATCATTTCCTTCTGCATCTGATGTGCTACAGGTAATCACTAATCTCATTTATGCAACTTATTTCCAAGTTATAAAGGCATAAATAACATACAAATGAATAGTAGGATGTAAATTACAAAGTATGCTGCTATGGAAAAGGGGCTGGGTAGCCTCCTTAGTTGACAAGAATACAACCCTTGAAGCCTTTCACATTTACAAGCAGAGCTATATGTACCAGTAACCACAGCAGAGTTGCATTTGTTTACAGAAGCTTCTGAAACAACTTTTCCCCCCCTCAAATTATGTAAATTTCTGAAGATCAGCTTTTTTTAACCTGCAGCACACACAAGAATGTTTGCCAACCCTGATTTCATCAGCACTTCAAGCATAGACATGTAGCTGAACAATTTTTTTTTTCTCCCATGTGCCTTTTTTTTTTTTTTTTTTTTTTTTTCCATGAAATATTCCAGCAGTATAAATTTACACCACAGGCTTTAGCGAGCGCTGTGCGTGCACACACACACACGCACACATATGGTATATATATCACATAAAACATCACTTGGAAAACAAAAATCTACCCCCAGATACTGTATATTTCACATTTTATACTTAAATTTTCCCATGCAAAAATTACTGCTGTACATACTGCACTATGATGTAACAAAAATAAAATGCAGTACGACCTTGCTGACATGAGTTTTATGGTAATTAGCACAAATAATTGGCAACAATGTGCTACATATCCATTTTCTTCCTGATATACAGTAGGTACAATAAAAAGAGACCCTCAATTGTCATTAGCTTGCTTATATCAACAACTTTTGGTATATTATACTGTATAGAGCATAATTTTGCCCAGCAAAATTTTGAAATGGAAGGGGTGAAAGATTTTTATACTTATTTTTTTCTATACGAAATAACACTTGTTTACATTTCTTTTTAAAGCTTTAGAGAGCTTAAGACATCCTGAGGCTTATGCTGTCAAATGTACACTAACAGATAATGGGCTACAACCTATCATGCAAAAAGAGTGTATATGAAGGTTGTGTATCAGAACACTAATGACAATGAAAGTTGGTTGTCATGCCCATTCACTCAAATTACCGTGATATCAGTCTTTTAAAAATTTTTGGCAGAATCCTTGTTCCCTCCTAGTTTCCTATGCAGGTTAGATTATTTGCTGCTTTGTCTTTGCGGTAGCTGATAATTTTTTAACATGTACTTTAAATTAAGATACTGTATTTCAAATCTATAACTCAATACTGTACACCACAGCTAAACAAAGGAATCAGTATAAATTATTTTTAGCATTTGCAGCGATGAAAGCAATTATTTACACCAAGTACCTATATATTAGCTTTTGTAGCCTAGAGCAAAATTACAACATTGCTGCATATAGCTGTCCTTTCTGCAGCTCAAAGCTAATAGAGTGAAAGTAAATGTTCCTTTTTAATGGTTGCAGTGGAACAAGCTAGTAATATTCAAGGAAGGTAAAATGGAAATACACAAGAGGAAAGCCCCAGATGTATCAGGAGACTTGTCAGTACCTTCACGCTGCCTCCTTAAACATTCAGTAATAATTACAACTGATGGATAACATGGTAAACCCTCAACTATCTGCTTGTCAATCAGCTGTAAAGGCTGCTGAGCATTCTTCCTCTATATAATACAGCCATCCATTATTGATCAAAGCAACAAATCCCAAAATAACTAAAAATTTTCCTCTTAGAACTAGAAACTGTTTCTGAAGGAGGAACAAGAGCACTCTGATGGCACAAACATCTGCCAAAGAAGTGCCATCCCTGCTCTTGGACCTTGCCCTTCAATTTTCAACCTTTTCACCCAAAATTTAATCACTTGTTCCTTTAATAGTCCTCAGTAATTACTCCAAATCAGCTACATTTTCATATAATAGTTTTCCATAATAATTAACGAAGGAACCAAGCCCAAAACTTTATATAACCTTAGCAGAGGTAACAAGAAACTTTGGAAAATCAACATTCCTTTCCTTGGCCCTTGTGCATAATCAAATCTCAGTTATGAGATCTAAAGATTGTTTACGATATCTATAATCAAGTTTCACATCCTCTATCTCAACCAACAGTATAAATTAAGCCATGCACAACCTCAAGTGATGATAACAAGCAGATGGTCAGAGAGGCCACTGCAATTCAGGAATCCCTTATTTTAGGCAAGGGATGTGTTTCACAGTATTAACTTTTTCCATCCACCTGGTATTGCAAACTAGGGGAATCCTGAAGATTAAGTTTGGTAAGCAGGATTGTAGCTTTAACCTTCCAACAGGTAGGACAATTCTGCTATTGTGAATGAAACCTGACAATTTTAATTAGCAAAGTGAAACACAACAGAATGCATTATCATTAACCCTCTCATGGCTAGGGCAACCACACTACTACACCGGACAGAGGCCAAGTCACAAGAGCGTGAATATTAATAGGTAATTCTTCTGTAATTTACTATGCGGTCCGTGGCAGAATGTCAAAGAGATCTCATAATGAGGACTTAATATAGTGTAAAAGAGTTAACACATGCATAATTAACCTCATCAGTGTGAGGATATCATTTAATCTTGGTGCTACCAGATGATTTCTTCAGCTTAGAACATTAGTAGTGAAAGAGTTATATGGGCTGCTAAGTCTATGCCCTTCAGCCTGAATTCTGTCCAGAGCTAAATCGTCATCCAGTGGCAGCAAAAAAACTACAGCAGACATTCTTGGGCTGACTGGGTTCACCATTTTTCTTCAAAACATTTCATGAATTTTATATTCAGTTATTGCTACCACCAGACAATTTTACTCAGTTATAATTTTCAAACTGGAGGAAATAAAACCTTCATTAACACCTTCACTACAAGAGGTCTGTCCTAAGTAGCAATAAATCATCTGGTGGTAACAAGAATAAAATAAAAAATACCACTGCACTGAAAGGGTTAAATCAAGGATTGCACTCTATACTATCAATAAAAAAAGCAAGAAAGCAAAGAGTGACTTAGGGCAAAAATAAATGGCAAAAATAATACAAACATAGTTTTCTTTATTTTTCAAACATAATCCTGGAATACTGTTGTGTGTAGGTATCGATAAGTACTATCCCCTTGAACCTGGGGAAACATTTTTCTTTTTAGCTCACTCTTGCTGCTACAAAAAAACTTATTAATCTCAGGAAAGGTTTCTTGTTTTTAATGGATTTATTAAGACTGACACCTCCATTTATAAAGTCTACTCAATGTCGAAAAAAATCATCTGGAGATGAATAAAATGTGAGACTTCCTCCAGGTATGTAACCCATTACGTTTGGGGACACCTTTTGCTGCTTATTTTTGTCATCTGACAATCTTAGCCCACTCGATGGACATTTACTACGTGGGTAAGACAGTCTTAAATGTGCCTGTCATTCAAGCTTTTCCAAATTGATTGCAAATCATTTGGTAGCAGTCAGAATACTCTAAAAAGGACATCACTGTGGCTCAGTAAGTATTTATGGAGTAGACTTATGAAAATCTGATGAGTGGTGATTCATAGAAGACTCTTAGAACAGCAGTGACCTATCAGCCAACAGCTAATATTGTTTTTGTCTCTCCAGTAAAAACTTTCTCCTACATTACATTAACCTCCTCTTCACGTCTTCTCTAGCACTTGATTTAGCTAAGCATTTCACAGAATCATACAAAACTGTCATGACCACATGAACCTGGGTTTGCAACAACAAAAACAACAACCCTCTCATGTTCACATTTTCTGTAGTAGAGTATTTTATACTGGGTAACATTAGATTTATTAAGCTCTGACTGAGTCAAGGGATCATTAGTGTAATTTATCCTGATTCTCGATACATGCAGCACCTATGCTGAATGGTTGTTATTTATTTAAAGTTTCTATATTTTTGGCAACAATTTTATGGTTTACGTCACTGATACTCTAACTGCCCCAACATTCAGTATCATGAATGACACATAAAATAAGGTATGGAAATACATGTGAATTAAATCTTTACAGCACAATGAACTGAAGAGTAACCACCACATTAAGTAATGATATGTCCATAAACAAGAGAAAGCAGTGAAGGTATGTGTGATGAGACAAACACTGGCTTACATGTGTCTTGATTTCAGTGCTGGGAAATGTTCAATAGAAGAATCATGTCCAAGTAGGGAAAATGTTTAAGAAGATGCAACAATTCAAGTCCAGCTGAAACCGTTGCATCATCTTGGCAGTGTCATGCCTTTATTATCCTCACAGAAGCATACAGGCCTAAGGTTAAGCTATTCCTTATGGATATTTACGGCAACGATAACAAGCCACTCAAGTGGTATGTGAACAAATAAACCCACACCACAGCTAGGATTTAAACCTTTTTTAAGCCACATCCAGCTCATTCCTTAACTGACTTGAACACCAGGCATTTGTTTGGTTATATGGTTACCTGAATTACATGTAAACCCCTGCCACATCACTCGATGTAAAATCACTGGTCTCCATAAGCAATATATGAACACAATTACCTTACATAATTCCACTTGTGAAAACACTGACTGACAAGCCTAACTGTTTCCTATACCTTAGGAAAGCATTCACTTCATTAGGTGGTAAACATAAAAACAGACACCCGAAGGTCTATGGGGTTAAGGTGCTTCAACCGGATGTGGACTATAAGGACTTGCATTCAAGAGGCGGCTGGGTTATTTCTTACATACCACTCCAGGCTGAGCAACTAGTCATTCCTGTCAAAACTATCCAGAATGAGCAGCCTTGCCCCAGGAACTGATGCTCCTGAAGGGACAAGTGGATGATGGATGGAGGGGAATAATTCTTCCACTGGGGTTTATTTCTTCCATACCAATGACTTCTAAGATGATGGCAACTGAAGACATGCAAAATCACTGGTCACTTTAATTCCCCACACAAGTTTTTCGTGTGAGTCTTCAGGTTAGCCTCTTCAGTCTGAGGGATCATTTTCTTTTTATTCTTGCTACTACCAGATAATTTCATTCACTAGGATGAGACACTGTAGTAAAGGAGCTAATGAAGGCTATGCCTAGTCCCTCCAATCTAGAACAGTCTCTCCTAAGCTTAATGAAATAATCTAGGGGCAGCATCAATGGAATACAAATGTCCCAAGGTTAAAAGGATTAATCTCTTAAGAACTGCAAACTGACCTTCAAATGAGTGGGGGGGGAAGTATTACTGACTTCACAACACTGAGTTAGGTAACAATATTAATTTTCATTACCACTAAATCACTGGAAACAAATTTAGTGATCAAATGTGGCACAATACAATCACTGCTGGTAATATACAATATTTTCCAAATAAACTATGAAATAAACAACAAGACAGGATCACATACAACATCTGGCACACTTTGAAAGTTGTGGAAGCAAATCAAGACTTCAAGAATTTAAAAGAAAATTGGTGTCAGTTCCTAGACAAGCACAGTACCGATATTTTTCACTGGTTCAGAAATGCTTCAAATAAATATTCAATTGTCATATAGCTTTCATGGCTTTCTATCCATTATTTCATTCCAAACATTCATTTAAAAGACGATATAGCAGGTCATTAAATAGATATTCAACTGTCATATAGCCCTCATAGTTTTCTATCTACTATTTCATTCCAAACACTCACTTAAAAGACAATATAGGTCATTAAATAAATATTCAGTTGTCATATAGCTCTCATAATTTTCTATCTCCTATTTCATTCAAAACACTCATTTAAAAGACAATATAGCAGGTCATTAAAAGATGTGAATAAAAATCTCTAAGCTCTAATCTGTGGCAATAATAACTGACATATTCCAATTCACATCAGGTATCCACAAACACCAGTAGTTGCACCATCATATAAATTCCTTGTACTTCAGTAGTCCTTGGCCACAACTCACACTCTTCCATTCCTGTCCCTACTCCCTCACTCCAACTGCATCACTTGTAACTACAATTCTAATATGAAATGGACTATAGTTGCAGCTGATGAAGCTATAGTGATGAAGTATGAGATGAGTGGAAGAGTCTGTCAAGACATAATTTCTAATCTCGGATGGAATAGTAATTTTTGACATTATTTAACCTCCATGAGTTAAATGATTACTGTCATGCTGAACATAAAGTCTAAAATCAATGGTTTCCACACAGACTGCAAATACTGTAACTACCTAACCCTTTGATGAGAACAAATTTTATTCATCTACTTTTTTTTCGTACCACCAAACTACTCTACAGTATTCTATTTGGATTGGAAGTGGCTTCTCACTGCCTAAGTTACTGAACTGATAACTCTCGAGTACCATATTGGCGCACTTCAATGTATTCTGCTTGACATAATTGAAAAATATAAACAACCAATCACAGTATCAATACAAAGAGAACAGTCTAAGCATTAAAAATGTTCCTAGTCCAAGCACCCAGGAAATTGAAACTATTTATCACCACTCTCAGCAACAAAATGAATGTGATTTTGCAGTTAAAACCAGTCCAAAATTATCCAATTACTCCTGCAGTCTTCACAGTGCATCAAGTTTCTCTTCTTCACTGCTCATATATGGTAATAAATATAAATTCATTCAGCTTTTATATTCACCAAAACTGACTTCTTATAGGAGAATGGTATTGCTGTATTTGCATCCAGAGATAACAGGTAAATGCCAATTGAAAAATTATGAATTTAATGGATTTAAAGTTTGGCTCACCAACGTTCACCCCACTGAGTACGAACGGCTTACAGGTAGGCTAGTCCTCATTATAAGGCAGGGAAGTGTAAACAAAATTTACAACACATTTAGTCCTAACTGGGGAACTGCCAAATCAGCTTTATACTATTCAAAGAATTAAGTTCCAACATTTCTGTCAATAATTGAGGAATTAACAACAAAAAATAAAGTACATAAAACCCGACATATAACGAGGACTTGCTATATGTGATGAAATGAAGGATGAATTGTGAGATGAAAGGTTCCTCTGTCCGAGATGAATGCAGGCATGACACAGTAGGTGTGCTGCAGTTTAATGACAATGAAAAATGTGTGTGTATACCCAAATGGAAAAAAAGCTCTGTCATAACTTTTTCATAACTGCAGTCCACTCTAAACTTAATTCATAATGCAGTTAATACAATCACTCCCATGTTCTGTAGATCCTCAGCACTGAAAGCTTTGGAAAACTGCAAAATATAATTTCACATTTCCGGTAAACGATTTTTACACTTCAAAAATACAAATACCTCCACCAAGATCTGTACTATCAAATTTGCCAATATTCCTCTGCCAACACTGAGTCCTGCCTTCCATATTTCTCATCTCCCTCTCTGAATGATCTGAGAGTATCCTTCCTTCTCTACTTTTTTGTTGTAGGTTTCAGGCTGCCATCACAAAAATATTTCATGCAACATCTTCCATCATCACAGCCAATAGGGAAGCATCAGCAACCTACTTAATGTGACAATAGTGTGGAATAAAAGCAAGAGAAATTTCTCCATTCCAAATATGTGACTGCTTTCATATGGATTTCTAGCAATTTTCACACTAGGTATTTTTTAAATTTTGAACATGAGATCCTCCATCAGGGACTACAAAAACTGACACATATCTGAACAAGATTATCTCCATGTGGGTTTGTACACACTGCAGCACTGATTAAAGATATGACGATGAGTATGAGAATGCAGAGGAACGTGACTGTATGCAAATGAGGTATCTTGAGACTGGTACAGGGCAGGCTTCCCGCGACTGCCACAGTCGCAGCTCCAACCTTCAAACCCCCGACGAGACAACCAGTGTGAGAGCAGGCCGATATCACAGATAAATTCATCCTTAGAGATACTCCATATTCCTATTTGGCTTGTCCTGTCAGCTTGTACAGAGAGGAAGACCATGAGACTCATCTTTATGGTACAGTACACCGAGTTACTTATTATATAATCATCTTCCTGACTTCTTTTTCCCACCTAAGGCTGGGTCCAGAACACAAGGAAAGAGAAACCACGAAAGATGAACTATCGGCAAGACTCCCAGTGAAAGTTCTCTGTATTCCTGGTAAAAGTTCTCCATTTCACTTGCACCTACCAGGAATTATAAAGGCCTATCACACGATTATTTAGGGCACTTCCCACCACAGCACACACAACAGCATTATTTTCTTTTTACACACCTAAGTATTAGGTGCAGTTAATGATGAATGTCATGCATTTATTTGCTTTGTATGATGTTTTCAGTACCGTAACATTTTCCTTTCAGCTGTTGTTTCACTGTGTACACACACACAACACACACACACACACACACACACAAACACGTTATTTATCTCTACACTTCTGTAGTTTCTCTTTCCTTGTTCCTGGATACTACCTCTCCAAATTTTTAGGTGGGAATACAGGTCAGTATAACGGTGGTGGTCAAGTGATTACTCTGCCCCAATTAGAGTGATGGCCTACCAATGTATGAGTTATATCTCAATTAGGTGACTTTATTCTTTTTTTTCCAATATGTAATACCCCACAGGGAAGTATGCTGATCATCTACCCTTAAATGTATTAAACTACAATAGTCTAGCCTCAGAACACCAAAACAATAGGAGGATTCCTAGCACATCTTCCTTACCTACCTATCATGCATACTGCACATCAGAATTCTTTGATATGTTTTTTAAACCTTTTTAATATTGATGTATGTTCAGTCTTAACATAAGAGAACACTCCTGTGCAATATCAAGAAATACATTGGTAGGAAAGAGGTGTTTGGAGGGCCTACCAACCTCACAGTATTACACTTAATGCCCCATCAGGAGCACAGGGGCCTGGGGTAAACTTCTCGGTCCATACATTTAAAGCAAGAATGACCATTAACTTGCCCCTTAGTGGGTTATACGAGCAACAAATTCCAACGCCACCCCTTACGGGATTAAGGAGTCTGGCAATAGATAGATAGATAAAAATTCTAACCTCCACTAAAATTTATTGCACTGAGTCCAGACATCTTTGTACTTTTTTATTTCCTTTTAACTATCTTCTGTGTATTTCGTTCAGCTTGGGACAGACTTTACAAACTGTGGGTGTTGACACTGAAATACCCCTTTCATAAGTTGAATAAGTCTGTTAGCAGCAGGAATAAACAAAAAATTGCATCACCCAATTTAAGAGAGCCATGCCCTTTATGGGGAGCACCCAGCTGGAACCTTATTCTCTTTTGACATTATTTATCTTGCTACTTTCAGACAATTTATTCAGCTCAAAAAGAGGATTTGACCTTGTTAACCCTTTCATTATTCAACTTCCTTCCAAACTCAAGTAAAATTATCTGACAGTTGACTAGAGAATAATATGCCAAAGGAGTAATGGACTTACCCCACTAGACCACCAGCATCTATTCCTTGCCTACTAACACCATCAAAATACCCTCCACATCACCGGGCATCTATTTCTTTGCCTTTAACGCAACAAAAAACACACACTAAACCACCAAGCATCTATTTCTTTCCTTAATAAAATCACTAGACCAAAAGGCATCATTTCTAGCCTTAATAAATCCATGACCACCAAGCATCTATTTTTAACGTACTAACATGATCAGAATACACTTAAACTCCATGGTCATCCCACCCCACATAAGCTGACTTGGCCTTATTTTTCCACAGTACCACCAGAGTAAAGTTAAAATACTATTTGGCTGAACATTTATGCACAACAACACAGGAAGGAACACCACCTGCGGCCCAGCCCATGTCTATTGAAGCATCTGTCAAGTTCAAGACAGATCAATGCAACTTTTAAAGAGAGAGTCCTTAGCCCCTGTTGTACAATGACCTCTTTCATATCGCAGTTTCTCTTCTCTTCTATTACCACTGGATGATTTTACTGAACTGGCATCACACTTCAATCTTTCTACCAGCAGGTCATATTTATTGTTCCAAGGTACCTTTTGGACTGATGGTTTTGGAAACAGGTGTTGGAAACAGTCTTCACTAACCCCTTAAGCAAATATGCTATTATATTCATGTTACTGCTAAGCAATTTCATCCATGTCAGAAGAGATACGTTGGACTGAGGGGTAAAAAAAATCTTTGAACATTATGGGACAGCCAACCCTGAGGGTTTCATGACTTTTTTTTTTTTTTTTTTTCTTCCACATTCAAGATTTTTCTATCATTTTTTCTCAAGTTTCCTTCACATCCATTATTTTTTCTCATTCATAATTTTTTTCCATGGTCTTTAACAGCTCCGAGGCAGGTTTCAGACTGGTGATGCACACTCATTCAACAAACTGTTACTACATATCATTAGCAAACCAGTGTTTTTTAGATACGGCAACTCTTTATAGTAGCCATTATCATCTCATAATTACAGCTGTATAGTACTTGTAACAGAAAATTGTGACATATCAGTGTTATTAGACTGCAAATCCTGAACTGAAATTGAAAGGGGGAAGGGAACTGTTGAAGTGGTAATTTAATTATCAAAGCAAAAAAAAAGGAGGAAGGAACTGTTTATAGGTAAAAATTTGATGATCATCACCAATGCTTAAGAAGAGAGGGCAGTCTAATAAAGCATTACATGTAGACAAGATAAATACAAATATAACAGAACACTCCACCACAATATTTCAAATGAACTCTGATATCTTCCATCCAACTTCAAACTGAAAGCTTTCTCTCCAAAAACACACACAACCATACATTTCCCTCATTTATCAATTCACCATTAAGTCCCTCCAAAACACACACAGCCATTATCTTCACTCAATTACCAATTCCTCAGAAAAAGAAGTGTGATCATCCCGTCCTTCCTGCCTCTTGACTGTCGCTCATATTCGTGTAGCAAGGCAAAAGGTGGAGAGGAGACGAGAGCAGATGGAAGTTCCCTCACTCCACATACTCCCTCTCACCAACATTAATTCGCTCATTGGAAGTCACATTGAAGCCCAAAATGCTGCTGTCTACCTTCTGCATTTTCTTCTTGCTGGCTTTTTTGCTCCGTGCCTGCCAGGTGAGGAAAAATGAATCAGAATGCAATCATGACAGTGTCAATTTTGCCGTGAATTACAAATCTTCATTATGTGTCAGCGATGTGTTCCAAAGTATCACAACTTTATTCTCGCAACCAATACTGTAAATGGGAGGAACCCAGTGAATCAGCTTTACTGATGCCAAAAAAGAAGACCTAAAGAAAAAAATATATAAATAAAATAAATAATAAATGCATAAGCACACATAGGAGGACTTTCGGCATTCAAATATTAGGGGTAAATCATACCCACAAACTGAAAATGAGTTTAGTAGCAGTAGTAGTAGTTACAGGCCCAGGCTCAACTGAATGTGAACCCAGTGGACTGCAAGCTAAAGTTACCCATTTCCTGCAGTCCATCTTCATTCTTTGGGTGAAAGGGAAGGAACTGAAAGGATATTTGTATGATCACACAGAGGAGCCACCTTGTCATATCAGTGTCCCCATATGCAGGCATCCCTCTCCTGCACTGACACTGAGTTTACTGCGATGATACAAGAGTTGTGACCTGGCCAGGACCTGATGAAGATGCAAGTCATTCTTTCATTCATTCATCATCTAATCCTGTGATCCTCCATGAGAAGCGTAGGAGCCCGGGCCCAGGTAAGCTGGTCCTGACATTTAAGAGGAGAGTGACCAGCCTCACTCATTCCTGAGTGGCATTACGTGGGTAATAAACCCCAACCATCCCTTGGATATAAACCTGCACAGGCTCAATGCAACTGGAGCACCTTAATTAACCCACTAAACCATTAGGCGCCATAAGTTAGTTATATGGTTACCACCCAACATAGTAAATGGTTTCCTGGTGTACAGGAAACCACTTGGCTTGTCACTCAATGTAGAGTCACCTGTAGACAGAAGGAAGAGGAAAGAATGAAGGAAAGAAATACAGAAGAGGGAGTGTCAAGTCACCCGTAGGCAGAAGGATGAGGAAAGAATGAACGAAAGACAGAAGAGGAAGGAAGGAAAGAAGGAAGGGAGTTGGTGAGGCTACGAGGCTGATAAGAGACTGAGTTGGCTGGATGAATTTCGTGCAGAGAAGTGCATAACCAGGGAAGTGCACCCCTTTTCAACATGACAGCATTCGGACTGACTATCAGATAGGTATATGTGAAGCTACAGAATGCTGTGAAATATTTTTTGGCCTATCAGATGAAGCTACAATTCCGTGGATTTGAACGGTGACTGAATGGAAGCATGGCCCATTGAACTGGGCAAACTTAGGCTATATGGACAGTGCTACCCCTCACCCTGCCCTAGGGTGGGAAAGGAGGTCTGGATGATGATGATGATGATGATATATACATACACATAAAACTATATATGTGGGGTATTACAACACACCAAGCAGCACTGACTAACCTTAACTTCCTGAAACTCTGAATTTGTTGGGTTGATTGCTGGTGCTGGAGCCAGGATGTCGTCATCCACCTGGCGTTCCTTGTGGGCATTACGGGCCCGACTGCGACGTTCCAGGTACTGTTTGGCAAACTCTTTCACCTCCTTCCCATCACCCAGGTATGACCTGATGTAGTCATGCACCTCGTATGGAGACTCAACCTCCGCCAGAAACGTCACAAATGTTGGGACTGGTGGGATAGAATGAAGTGCTAATTCATGGGCATTAACTGTACAACACCTGCATAAACAAAATATTACACCTTATGTTCACATATATATCTCATTCAACCAACTTTGTCCCCCATCAATTCTCTAGCCTTGCAAATTTCAAATACATCACTCTATCAATTTCATTAACCACATTCCTGAAAGTTCTTTGTCACCCATGCTTTCTCCAACCTTCAAACTCACATATTGTACACTCACCACAGCTACTGATATTTCAGTTTTTCATTTAAGAAAAGTCTTGATGAGAATAATGGTAACTTAGCTAAATTTCAAACAGTCTTGCCCCAACCAGAGTGGTTCCACAAATAACTTAACATGCCCCAGGTCCAACAAAATGGAAAACACAAAATATGGTCTCAACTCACTGTCAATGGATGCATGAACCTTCATGGTGTTAAGCGAAGTCTTGCACCACTGAGTGAAGGTGTCAGCTGGGGACATGGTATCAGTAAACAGCTTCTTGACAGTATCACTCTCGTCCTTGCCCTTTTTCTTGTTGACACGATTATTGGCACTGGGGTTGTTGGGGTGGGTGGCCTGGGGTGCCTTATTGCTGGCATGGTTGTGGTGAGCAGCAGTGGTGGGCTTGGTGGGAGTGCGACCGCTTGTAGGCTTGCTCACCTTGCTTGGCTCTGGGTTGTCCCAGAACCCACCTGTTGTTGCACACCAATTGTAATAAGCTGAATTTTACTGGCACAGAGAAACCAATTTTAATCATCACAATTTGCATAATCAGTTTTAAAGACAAAAGCAGGTTCATTCTGCCTGAACCCTGACCATTACCCTGTAACCACGATCCATTCTCCGGCTTCTGCAAACTGACCTGAAGTTGTGGCACTGTCTGCGTGGTTCCAAATGGACGAGTGGTCATTGTTCCAAACAGAGTGGGCAGGGCTGGTGGTGGAGGGCTGTGAGTGTGTGTTGTTGCCACTGGTCCAAATGTTGCCACTTCCTCCACTGTGATTACTTGACCCTGATGGCATGTTATTGCTGCTGTTCCCCCACTGTCAACAACAAACAAGGTTAGTTCCCATCTATCTCCATCCCTCTTCCTACTCTCATCACCCTTCTTCCCTTCTACCTATTACCCTCCCAACTTCCCCTACACACGTCTTGTCTCTCCATATCATAATCCTTACCCACACCTACACCACTTATCTCCCCTCCCTCCTGCCAACCACCCTACTGCATGAACATACTTGCTGACTGGATGGATGTGGTGGTGGTGGCTGTGGTGCACCTGATGATGCTCGGCTGGCCCAAGATAGATTGGACATGGCCGCACCCCACACTCCAGCCGCCCCTAGGCTCATGTGGCTCACTGCTGCCGCACGCTCTGCTGCCTCCTTTTCCTGACGCTGAAGGAAGACAACACACACACATATTAATCCGATGCCATGCTTCTTAACCCTTGGAGTCCATGTCACAGCTCAGACTGTCAAACAAACCTATATGCACACTTCTTAAGTTAGGGAATCCCCATACTGTGGTTGGTCATGATACAGCTGAAGTGTTCTGAGGAATGGAAACTAAACCATATGCCAAAACCGGTTGAAAACTTCTCAATAGTTGCTAGAAGCTGTTGCTAAATAAGGAATTTAAGTCATGTAATAAGATCTGTAATACTGTAATATGTGAGTCTCAGTTCAGACTTGGACATTTTTGCAAGTCCTGCGATGGCATCAACCATTTTGTTCCAAATGGTACTTGAGTTGTTGATACTCACCCCAGTCCCTCTGACTGCAGGTTTTCATCTTGAAGAGACAATGAAAACCACTATAACCAAAGGGGTCACTATATACTGTGTACTGTATTATTTTCTTGCAGTAACCCTTTTCTCCACATTCTACTAGTGCTTTCAAAAGACACCACAAAATCATTAGTGGATGTACAGGAAATCCACAGCACCTTACAATACCTCCTCTTCAAGAACATTCTGTTTATCTACTCTGCTAATCCCACAGCAATTTAAGATAGCAGTGGTAAATTGTCTCAGGTTTCAAGAGTAAAAACACTGTCCCTCCACTACAAGGGGTCTCTCCTACAATTAGTAAAATTTTTGGCCAAGATTTTTTTGTCTTTACATTAACAAGGGTACACACAGTTTTTCCTAACCTGTGCACCATGAGAGGGTCTTCCTGAGATTCTAAAAATAATCTGTTGGCAGCAAAAATGATTAAAGAAAAATTATCACTCACAAGGAGGAAGAGAAATGACCAACATGCATGGGGTGTGAAGGAGATGCATTGGCAAACTTTTAATCCTGACTGCACCATGGACGTAATTCCACTGTACCTTCTTGAGCTCCTTCTCTTCCTCTGCCTGTATTTCAAGCAGTGATTTGACAGGCTGTGGAGGGGCAGGGTTGGCATGGGCACGAGCAGCCCACTTGAGCCCGCTACTCTTTTGCCGTGCTTCCTCCACTGCTTGCCGCTGTGCCTCACGCTGACGCTGCTGCTGCATCTGCATCTCCACCTCTCGCTCCTGACAACAACCAAGACTGTCAGCTCATAGACTCAACCTATCATCATCAACCTGACTTTTCTTCCCACCTACAGTTGGGATGAGGTACAAAATCTCATTTTTAACAAATAAAGACATCAATTTTTGTCCACAGCAGAATCTAAAATCACAAATGAAACTCTGTAAACACTACTGATATCAATTTTTCTTTTAACAGCTGAAGAAAACATCACACATGAGAACTACATATAATCGCAATCAAAAGTTCACCAACATTTTCCTGGTAGCTGTGGCTTTGGAATTTGTTACATGAAATATGTGACAGCAATATGAAGCACAATGAAAGATCATGGGGAGGAAAGATGTTCCTCAACATTCAGGAAGGGATGAGCCATGTGGAAGGCAGAAACCAATTCTGGCAGAAGAATGTTGCAAAATTCTGCCTGTGGCAGTACACATAACAGTACATGCAACAATGAATGGTGCTGAAGTGGTATATCTTCACATGGTGGCACTGATATAACTGGGTGGTTCTACTGCCCAGTTATACAAATGTCTCTCAGTTTCTCCCTATGCCACAAATGAAGGAAGGTAGATTGCAGGACAATTTTAGTCTGCAGTCCACTGGGTTAATATTTAGGATGAACCTGGGGCTACAATATTATAACTACTGTTACAATGACTCCTCTTAGCCTGTGGAATGACTGACCCTGCGTTCCTTCTCCTCCTGGGCACGCTGTATATCTGCCAGAGAGGGTGGGGGAGCCTGGTTGTTCTCAGAAGGGGCAGGAGTGGGGGTTGGGGGTGTCCAAGCAGGAAGGATATTCTTTAGGTGTTCTTGTAGCAGGTGTTGCTGCTGCCGCCGACTCTCATCCTCTTCTGCTGCCTGCCTCTGACGCTCCTCTTCCTCAACCTGATGCACCATTAACTGGTTATTTCTGGATGCCTTATAGCCCTATTCAGACTGGGGTGCTTTACAGTATGGCTCTATGATCTCTATGAGGATGAATATTAAAAAAGTATAATCCTGCTGGTAAGTAGTATGAGCAAATGAGCAGTGCTGGATGCTGTGATTACATACGTACATAAATAAGATAAATCTTCAATCACCTTCACTCAAAATGGAGAAAGAAAGAGAGAAATCCATTCAACCATTTCACCTTTTATCACCTCCATTAGGAGCAAAAGAGCCTGATGCTACACTATTCTGCCCGGACATTAAAGACAAGTGACTTTTCTCTCCCTCAAGTGGCATTATGTGAGCAATAAATCCCATATACCCCTCAAATATGAAACCCCCATGAGCCACATCAAGCTAGGGTGCCTTAGTCCACTAAACAACCTAACTTGCACATGACATGTCTATGTTAAAAGTCACAAAATGAGTGTAACCAGCAACCCACCTGTTGCATGTGTCTCCTCTCCTCCTCCAGTGCTATTCTCCTCATTTCTTCCTGAATCTGGGCTTGTTGTCTTGCTTCCTCTTCCTCCTCCTCTTGTCTGCAACATCAACACAAGAATGTACATCTATCTATCTATTACCAGACACCTCAGTCCCATAAAGGGTGGCCATACTGATACCAAAATAAACAAGAATGTTTACTCCTTACAGAAGTGGAATGATTCTGAACTCAGTTTCTATTCTAAACACACACTTTTACCCAAATCACTTATCAAAACTTACTTCCTTCATATCTTCCAGAAACAGCTCTTTCTTATCCTATTCACTCTACACACTCCAAAAATATTCTTCAACAATCCCACTTCCCCTGTTCTTCCTCTCAACTTTTTTGCACTCAAGCCACACCAGCCTTGCAACCGTATGTTACATAGAAGCTAACACATTTTCATACAATCCCACTGCACACTTCTTCCTTAGATTTCTAATTCAAGTCAGTGTCTCCAAGGCACTAAAAATCATTCTTCCCTGTGTCATTTTACTTTCCACTTCCTCTGCACATTTACCTTTTTTCTATTACTGAACCCAACTCACTCAACTAATCACTTCTGTCTCCATTTCCCAGCAAATCACACCAAGACCCAACATCCGAACAACCATCATGCCCCTAAGTGGCATTAAATGAGCAATAAACTCCACCCTTTTTATTTTAAAACTCAAGAACCACATGTCAGCTATAAGGTCAATGTCCAGTGTAGTAATCAGTTTCCTGGGCTACATGATAAACCATTTGGCTTGTCATCCAGTTGTCACTTGAAGGCACCACCACCGAAGTACACACACACACACACACACACACACACACACAAAATCACCTTCTCCTCTCCTCCTCCTGTTTCCTCCGCTCTTCCTCCTGCTGCTGCTGCTTTCTGGCTTCCTCCTGTCTCCGTGCTTCTTCCTTCCTCTTGGCAGCCTCCTCCTGCTGCTTCTGGTGCTGCTGTTGCTGTAGCTGCTGTTGTCTCCGGAGCTCTTCTTGTCTACGAAGCTGTTCCTCCTGTCTTCGTTTTGCTTCATTTCTCTGCTGGTCCTGGTGGGAAAAGTTCATACTGAAATGCAATGGAAACAAAATTTTACAAAGATTACAGCACAATTATCAATTCAGGATTCAGACAGTACTATGTCTCTCATATAAATGAGGAATACCTGTAGTTTCCTCTGTTCCTCTTCCTTACGCATCTTCTCCTCCTCCTTGCGCATCTTCTCCTCCTCCAATCTCCTCATCTCCTCTTGCCTCCTAATCGCCTCCTCTCTCATCTTCCTCCGTTCCTCCTCCAACCTCTGTGCCTCCTCCTCGTGTTGCCTCCTCAGAGCCTCTAGGTTACGACGCTGCTCCTCTTGCCACTTCATTTCCTCTTTTATTCTTAAAACGAGAGCAAAATATTTAGGTTTCTTCATCATCAACATCCAAACCTCCCATTCCCATCCTCAGATAGGGTGAACCAGGGTCAAGGAGGCCACAAAAAACTAACAATGAAATACTAAAGTTTGCCTAACTGAACTGGCCACACTCCCATTCACTCACTTTTCAAGTCCCTGGAATCCTGGCTCTTATATTTTTGCAGTAATTTGTTCTAATCCTCATTATAAGTACAGGCTGCACTGCACATTATAAAGAAAGTTCCAGTTTCATGTGGACCTAATTGGATCATAATCACCCTGACCATTTTGTCACCTAAGGATGGGATGAGGTAAGATCAGGAAAGAAGGGAAAAGAAAACACAGCCACACATCAGTATGCAATGGGGTTACATCGAGCAAAAACTCATCGCATAACAATTTATCATATGCCAAGGCTCCTGTAACATGGGTTCAATGAGGATATGTTGGGGGACAAGGGCCACTTAACCTGAAATCTCAAAAAAAAATTTACCCTTTTAGGCTTGCCCTGAGTGGCACTAGCAGCACCACACTTTCAACCTGGGATAGCATCATTGCCAAATGTGATTTCCAAGTCACAAGTTTCAGTAGTTCTATTTCACAGATGAAAATCATCATCATCATCTAGTCCTGTGTTGCCCCATGAGGAGTGTAGAAGCCCAGGCCTAAGCGAGTTGGTCCTGACAATTATGAGAATGACCAGCCTCACTCATCCTTGAGTGGCTTTAAATGAGCAATAAACCCCAACCACCCCTAGGATATAAACCTACACCAGCTCACATCTGATTGGAGTGCCTTAATTACTCACTAAATCACTAGGTGCCATAATTTGGTTATATGGTTACCACCCAGCACAGTAAACAATTTCCTGATGAACATGAAACCATTTGGCTTGTCACAAAAAATTCAGCTCAGTTGATGGCTAGGTGTAGTCAGATTGGAGGGTTGGTGTTAATTAACTGGTAACCAAGGAAACTCATTCCTACCTCATGACAAAACCTCCTTCACTGTCACATGACCACAACTTACTATCCGAGCCGTGGGAGCAGCCAAGTTCCTTCACATGTAACCAAACTGATTATTATAACAAAGAATTCCTGTATTAATCATGAAGGGAAAAGAAGGAAACCTCCCAGTAATACAATGTCATCTTAATCTCACCTAAGCTCTTCCATTTTTAGTCTCTCCTCCTCCGCTCTCTTCTGGTCTTCAAGTCGCTTCTTCTCCTCCTCCAATCGCTTCTGGTCTTCCTCCCGCCTCCGCTGTTCCTCCTGAAGTTAGTGCACCCCCAATATCAGCATTCTTGTTTTATCTTACTTATGCTTTCAACTATTACAGCATCAGATATCATGCTTTTTATTTCCAATTCTTATCATGAAGACATTATTCAGCTTCGCAGGAGTATGGATGAAGAGAGGTTGACTATCAGAGTGTATGTGAGTGGGGTGGGAGGAGACAGGCCATTACCAGTGTTGAAGAGCCAACTGGACAGGACAAAAATAAACCTATGCTATTTTTGCCCTAACCTTACCTCAAAGTGAAATCTCTCCTTCTTGAATATTGTGAGTTGTAGCTGCGTATTACTAGAATGACGCTAGTACAGTATTATCATTTGCTCCCAATGAAATAAAAGAAATCAGATGCAAAAGAATGAAAATCTGGGCTACACTGAGGTAAGAGAATTATATATTCCCACACTAAAGGGGGTATGTATTACCTGGCACTGTGAAAGTGCAATGCATTATCATCAAAATGAGAATTTGTATCAACACCTGGAAATGTTGTTTACTGGCGGAGATACAATTTTGACCGAAACAAAGATGGCCCAAGTCAGTCCTTAACAAGGATTCAAAGTTGGGCCAAAATTATTGTATCAATCATCCTGCCTCTTCCCACTTGCATGTGGGGTAAGGTCGGGTATAGAAAGCCAAGAAAAGGAAGAAATACAATAGCAGGAGAACTAATCAATAGCATGCCCAATGAAAAGGACCATACATACAGTCACAAACCACTCACTCTCACAAAATCCCGGCTCCACCTGATATGTGTACATAACTTTAACAAATGTGGGTGATGCTAAATTGGAAAGCCTAAATGCAGTGGCACCAGTAAGACCAGATGGCTATGATGCCTGGTTATACAAATATCCTTCAGCTCCCTCCCTGTCCCCTGAAAGGATGATGATTGATTACAAGAGAAGGGCAACTTCAACCTGCAGCCCACGAAGTTCATGTTCAGGTGAGGCTGGGACCACAATAAATGTGTGTACTGTATAATTCTTACATTTCAACGAATCATGGCACATACAATGTATTACCATCAATTGTTCCTGCGGTGCAGCCTGCATCTTAGTGAGCTGCTGCATCAGTGACTGTATAGGGTCAAAGGGTTGCTCTGGTGGCTTCTCCATGCTGGGTACACTGCTGGTGGGTGCAGGGGTCACTGCCGCTGCAGCTGGTGCCACTCCTGGTGTACCCAGTGGACCCAGAGGACCCCCAACTGGACCCACCCCTGGCTGCTGGCCTCGCTGCAGCTGCAATAACAACTTCTGCAGAGGGTTCTCGGCAGTGATGGAAGTGGCAGTGAGCTGGGATGTCAGCAGACCATCACCAGTGCTGGTTTGGGCTGGGCTGCTGCTGTTGCTGGCTGCTGCAGTAGTTTGCTGCAAAGTATAAGGAAAATACTTTTTATACTCCAAATTTTAGTGGGAACATAATTAGAAATATATTTTTCCTACAGGACAGGTGCTGGGGAGAGACGCCTTCCTGCTGTGGCAATGATGCAAGCAGGCAGCTGCCTCCAATTCAAAAATTCCTCTACTCCCTCCCTTTCCCCCCAAAAGGCACATGGTCGACTATGGTACTTCAGCCTGCAGTCCAGAGGTTCAAGTCCAAATGAACCCTGAGCCACAATATGATGTTTACTACATTACTTGTACTAAAGATCATAATATATTGCCTCCATCATTTGTCAGTGAAAGTTTAACAAAATATTACTCCCTATCCAAATGAATGTTTGTAACTGCTATGAATTAACTGGGATACATATGTAAAGTTAAAATCTACATCTATAAAACTTTCAATCTGATTATGGTTTTTGCTAAATTTCACTTACCGGGTATCTCAAAAAATTTAACTTAGCTCAGAAGTGGTTTGTCAAGCCGCAGGGGTTGGATACTCCCTTCAATAGCCCCCACTTTCAGGAAACTCCCTTACCTGAATTGAATCATCTGAAGGTAGCAGGAATACACAAAGTATGTCATCAGATAGAGAATGTTGAAACAGATAATAATGTTATATGTTTCAATACACACCATTTGAGCGACTAGGGCTTGTATGGGGTCTTGTGGCTTTGGAGGCGGTGTTGGCTGTGGGGGCACTGGCAGCAACCTGGGGTCCGGCCCTGGCACCACTCTGGGGTCAGGAATGCTGGGAGTCACCTGGGTGCTTTGACCCAAGGATGGGGGCGGTAGGGAGGTGGCAGGAGGCACAGAGGCAGGAATGGAGGGGTGAGGTGGAATCATTGTCATCATGTGCTGCATGAACAACTGCTGCTGTTGAATGGGATTCAAAGAGCTCCACTCATCCATACTCTGCAGTTTTTGCAACACCTGTTGCCTGCTGCAACAGTAACAATCTTGTTAGCCCTCCTGATATATAAATAGGACATCATTACAATCTCCAAGTATATACAAAAATGTTATAACTTGCATAAGTCCCTTAACATTACCTGGCAGCCATCTGTTGCTGGTAAACTTGCTTCTGCAACATATATGACTGCAGCAACTCCATCCGTTCCCGTTCAGCTTGTTGCTTCTGTGCTACCACTATTTCAGTCAACTGCAACATATGGCAGTAATTACATTATACTGACCCTGTTGTACCAAGAGGCTGCGTTTGATAAAATCAACCACTTATTTATCATATATCCAGTCAATTACAACACAGGTTCACAAAGGATACATTTATGGCCAAGAGTCACCCAACCAACAATGTTTAGTTTCTAATTTGCCTGAAACGGTAATTTTTTTTTTTTAATGCGAGGAAGAAGGAACCAAAGGCCATGAGCCCGCAATAACAGTTCCCTCCAAGAGAAAAACAATACACAAGAGACAGCCAAATTCAAGATCCGATCATTTCGAGATGCCTGGACACACTGCGTTTGAAAGACTGGAGATCATAGGAAACAGGAAATAGAGACAGAGGGAGACAGTTCCAGAGTTGACCTGTTGCATAAATGAAGGACTGGGAGTAACGGTTAACTCTTGCATTAGAGAGTTGGACAGAAAAGGGATAAGAGTTTGCTGCTAAACGGGTGCTGCTTAATGTCAAAAGTCTAAAAATTAACTTCCAACTAACCTCAATTAACTCATCAGTGACACTGACACTAACACACCCAATAATGAAGGAGTTCAAAGGTTATCTCAGAACAAATAAATGACTACACTTCCAAGTCGGCGATCAAATTTTCAAAAATAGCGACTGTACTGTACACTGACCAGTGAGGATTTGTTTAGGATCATAATGATCATATAAGCAAAAAATGCAATAATATATTTGGGGAGGGGGGAATCCTTACTTTTTAGTCATCATATAAGCACTTCATCGTATACCAGTTCATTGCAAAATGAGGGTTTGCTGTACATCTAACAAATATACTACTATAAATTAATAATCAGCTGATGCATAGGGCCACCTCAAGATAACAAATGTCTAGGACCCTTCCTTCCTCCCCTGAAAATGTGGGCTCCCAGGTATAAGCTGTAAGAATACTGAATGGTTTAGATATTTGCACACCTTGAGGGGAGGAACAGGTGGACCAGGAACAAACGGGACACGGCCAAATATTCTGGTAAGCTCCCCCAGCTGAGCAAACTGGTCATCACACTCCCGCCGCAGAAGCAGGCTTGCCGTGAAGTACCCCGCCTTGTACCACTCGGCCATGTCACCCGATGAGAATGGACCCTGAATCTCACCCTGTAACAGGTACAAGAAAGTTTAGATATATGCCGACTGACTGCATGACAGATACCTATTAGACTGACCGACTGACCAGATAAATTTTTTTTCATCCCTCCGACAGGCACCTGAACACTTAATTCTTCTATCAGTCAGTTATCTGATATCCTATTTTGCTAAAACGTCCACAATGAACTGCAGAACCTGCTTAGTAAATTCCACTACTTCTTATAAAGCAGACTTGCCAGTTCTCCCAATTTATGAAAACAAGTGTAAAGAAAAGAACTAACATTTTGGAACACATCCTTGATTTACAATGAGGACTAACTGTATATAAATTACTGATCTGTTGCAATTCCTAATGGTGTCACCTGTGGAAAGAATGGAGAGTTAATGACAAGGAGAGTGAATATGAGTAAGGTTGAGGTGGAGGGAGATACTGAGGATGGGGGGGGGGGAGTTAAGAGGTAAAAGAATGAGGATGGGGGGGGGGGAGTTAAGAGGTAAAAGAATGAGGGTGGTGAGAGCTAAAGGGAGGGCAGCCTGACTGAAGACACGGTGGCATGGAGGCAACTAGTTTGTGGCCATTCCTTCCATCACTAATACATCTGGTTTTTAACATATAGTCACCTGTGGGTCAGTATAAAACCATTTGTCCTGTGGTGGTGAGTGAGGGGGGTGTGACGGTGGGTCGGCATGTGGCTCTACAGGTGCAGGTGGTGTGACCCCTGTGCCAGGTGAGGGTGCCTGGGGTCTGTGGTCATCCTCCTCCACCAGCTTAGCCACCAAGTCGTCTGCCACACTTCTCATATGCTCCAGCTTCTCCTCCTCCCCTTGGTGCTGTTCCCTCTGCCGCTGGTGCCCTTGACTCACCACTGGTACTTCAGGGTTTGACACGACCACCTGACTCGGCCCTTGGATGACTGTGCCAGGGACAGTAGGGAAGGTGGGATGAGGAGGCTTGCTATCCCGCCCACTTGCCTCCTCCTCGCTGGCTTCTCCATTGACTAAAGGCTCCCCACCCACACTAGGACCACCAGGACTCTCCTCACGTACCGGACCTTCAGTTTTACTCATACAAACCTGCAAACATCATGATTATCTAACTCACATGCACACATCATCAATTAACTACAACCACACTTGGACAAATGATTATTTATCTATCACCACACAGGCAAAAACCATTATCAACCAGTATCTGCAGACAGAGTAACCATCTATCAGAGTACCTGTAAGCTCAATTACCAGTGTTTATCAGCACACCCCTAAACATCATATATACCGGTAATCAATCAATGCAAGTTATATTATCCTTCTCATATCTATATTTAATGTTAACTCCCACATATTTCAAACTATCTACCTATTTCAACACCTCACCTATCTGCAGTTTACAGTCTACCATACTTTCTACAATGCAAATTAAACTGAACCCATATCCCTTTCCAGAGGATAGGATGGGAGTTAAAAGACATCTGTACAACCAGGCAGCTGAACTGTCCACTTATATCAGTGCCACAACATGAAAGGTGTCACTCCCCCTTTGATATCTTAAGCAAGCAGAATGGATCATTTGGTGGTGGTGGTGGTGGTGGGGGAATCTAAAACATAATAGTGACCAGTGAATGTACCTCTGGTGTAGGAGTGGTCTGGTTATTGTGAGGTGTGTGCCTGGCCTCGGAGCATGGGTGGGGGGACTCCCGTTGCACTGTGTCCTCCTTTACCCCATTCCTTCTTCTGCCCAACTCCTCTTCCTCCTCTGCCTCTGCCTCTTCTGCTTCCTTGGTGGCCGCCTGAGCCCTGTCCCCTTCCACTGGGGCAACCTTGGTTGGGCTGGATGACTTCCTTCGCAGTCTGCCATTACTTCGCCCTTCACCCGTGGGGTCATCTTCGTCTGACCACCCAGGTCCATGGAAGGCACCAGACGAATCGAAACTCCCACCCTTCTCCTCAGAGTTCTCCGTCGCCCTGACAATATACCTGGTGTAGGCACAGGTCATACAAATCAGCTGAATGCCCTACATAACAAGTGCATCATCCTATACACCCTTGGCCATATACAGCCACTGCTCCCTGAGCTGTAATTTCCATCCCTGCTTTGTGTGCAAACACTATTCCATATATTAAGAAGGCATTTGCATGCCACTGGGTAATGTCTTTTGTACTGTGATGAGTCAGACAAACCTGTAGGCATGGTCTAACTTATAGTTGTCCTGTACTAATAAAGTTCATACTCCACAACAGAAACTTTACTATATGTAAGAGAGCACATATTCAATAAAGCACCAACGAAATAATTTAACTGTACTTAACAACAAAAAAACATTATAAGCTAGGTGAGAGGATGAGCTAAAATCCACTGATGAATCATTTGTTTTCTAAGAGTGAACATAGTGGTAGGTGGGGGGGGGGCGCTCACGATCCACTCACTCGATGTAGTGCTGCTTTGGGTGTCTGCCCTTTCCTCTCGTCCTTCCTTCCTCTTCTGTCTTTCTTTCCTTCATTTTTTCCACTTCCTTCTGCCTGCAGGTGACTTTACACTCTCTCTTCTGTCTTTCTTTTCTTCATTCTTTCCCCTTCCTTCTGCCTATGGGTGACTCTACACTTGAGTGACAGGCCAAATGGTTTCCTGTTCACCAGGAAACCATTTACTATTGGGGGTGGTAACCATATAACCAAATTATGGCGCCTGGTGGTTTAGTGGGTAACTAAGGCGCTCCAATCACACTGAGCCAGTGCAGGTTTATATCCATGGGGTGGTTGGGGTTTACTGCTCATGTAATGCCACTCAGGGATGAGTGAGGCTGGTCACTCTCATCTTATGTGTCAGGACCAACTTGCCTAGCCCTAGGCTCCTATGCTCCTCATGGGGCAACACTGGATTGGATAATGGATGGATGGATAGATTAATAATTACAGCCAATGCCAAGGAAAATTTTTCAATATTCCAGCACAAAAAACAATGAAGCTACCACAGTGGACTCTTCACAACCATAACTGCTACAGCATAGAGAGACTCACCACTCAGGGAGGTTTGCATCTTCATCCCATGACTTGCGTAAGTGACCATCCTTCTCATCCCATGGTTGGCGGAGGGGTCGAGAACCAGGTGGCACCCCTCGGCCTGTTCCCCGCCCTACCCCATCCTCCCACTCACCATCCAGTCCATTTTCACGCTCGCGCCACCCACACCTTGGACCTGCACGATTGGAATATGTAAATTAGATAAGGAATAATGATTGAAAATGCATTTCTAACAGTTTCCATTTCAACTGGTTTCAAGCCATGCTCAGTTGAATATGAACTCACTGGAATGCAGGCTGAAGCAGCCCTTCTCTAGTCCACCATCCTCCTTTTGGGGACTGGGAGATGAATGCTTGTATAACCAAGCAACAGAGCCACCTGCCCACATCAGTGCCACCAAGTGAGGGCACCTCTATAAGCTCCTAATTAAACAACACTTGTACAATTCATTCACAGGCTAATATTCTAAAACTTCATCAATATGGCATACCTTGACTCATGCCTTACTAGTTACCAGTGGCAAAATAACTGGCTAATCAGATGTACTGTAATGCAGAAATTTAATGTTTTAAACACACACACATTCATCTACAGCTACAGGACAATCAAACCTACACTTCATTAAGGGAGAAAAAGAAAAAAAAAATGGCTATCAGCATCATTTTTTTTTGCCAAGTTTCAATATTCCAGATGCTTCTAATTCAACCAGTAAAACAAAATTAGGATGCTATTTGGCACTGCAATGTAAACAAGAAAAGTCACTGCTAAATGCTCTCATTGGCTTGGGGGGAACCAATTACTGTATCCTAGCTGAGACAGGACAGAATTTACATCAAGAAATTGTATGAAAAACTAATTTTCAATTCTGTTCAAGACTCACCTTGCATTACAAAAAATTTTCTTAAAAAAAAAAAAAAAAAAAAAAAAAAAAAAAAAACTCCTATAGGGTATAACTGATTATTTCACTTTTCTACCCAACAGATTATATTCATCTGCTGTCTCATACAGCAAGAGTTACAATTAACCAAATCTTAACCTCCCACTGTGAGAAATTTCTCCTGAGCTCAACAGTCTAACAGAAAGATTAAAGTAAATACTGTCACTACTCGTTATATGTTGATTCGGTATACGATAATTCGCTACAACGATAACAGAAAAGTTCCACCCCAAAATTCAATTTGCAATGAATTTCCCACTATAACACTGTTGCCCTTGAAAAATTTCGTACGAAACGCCACGCACATGCAAGGTGACAGTTGCTTGTCTCAGGCAAGATGGCGGCCCCAGCATGCAGAGCATTGTTTTGGTTCAGTTGCGGTCCCGCCACCCCTTCAAAGTCCTGTCTTTTCCACTTGTTCACATGTGCCCCCCTGCTATTGTCATCTCTCAGCCAAGCATCGTGCACAGTAGGCCTATACATCATGTAGCACCAGGCCAACATTACTCAGGTGTGACTGTCATGTTGTTGCAACGATTTACTGTACGTGAGTAACGCCACCTGTATTGGTGTGGTAGTGTTTGTTTTGGTCTTGGAGACAACTTGGACCAACACAGGAAGTGATTAAGGTGGGTTGTCATTTTTGTTTCAGTCTTGGGTAGGTGACTTTGGGAAGTTGAGTTGACATAACCCCCTTTTTATAATGTGTTTCAATCTCCTGAGTTACGATAAAATCGGTATACGTTAAGGCATGACCTGACGTAACCCCATCGTATAACGAGTAGTGACTGTAATGGCATAGTCTTTATACTGAAGGGATAAATAATGCTAGGGTGTAAACAAGAGATTCTGCTTATTCTAACACTGACTAGTAAACTCTCCTGATTTCTTAATTATTAGCACTTCACTCTTCTGCTTCACCATACTCAAAATCACAGACATTTATTATTGTGATGTGAACTAAGTATTCTCAGCCACCATCTTCTTCCACGTACCTGCCCTACCACCTACCCCACTTATCGGTGCGTGCGGCGGCTACCCCCCGCCAGCGGTCACTGTCTTCACCCTCGGTGGTGCGGTTCCTCCAGTTTTCAGTAGATGCACGTCCCTGCTCCTTGCGGGGAGACACTGCCCCGCTCCGGTCCTCCTGCCCACCCCCACCCCCAACTGTGCCACCAGGGCCACGTTCAATCCACACCCGCTGCTCGTGCACACTCTGAGACCTCTCAAATGGCTTGTTTCTGAATACAATGTAAATATTCTCACTTATCTGTGATAATGATATACAGTATTCTGAAGTCATCCTAACATAATTCTGTATAAATTAAAATAATAGTCCAAGATCAAGTACCAGTATAAAAACTAAAGTTCTGCAGACTTGTTTCAGCAAACTGGCAAAAAGTATATAGCAGACTGATTTGTAAATCAATAACATCATCAAAGTTCAAAATAAACTAAACAAGCCCAGGATCACAGTTTCTTTTCCTGGCAGAGAACAGGGAGTGAGCAACAACAGTTCAGAACCTCTGTGCTTGTACCTGGGAATGACCATTCAATCTTCTGTCCATACAAAAACTAAGGGTGGGATTTCAATAAAACACTGAACACATGACAGCGCAAACAGTATAATGAAGGTAACAGGGATCCTTACCTTAGGTTTATACCCGGGGGTCCTGTCTCCCTGGGTCCACGTGGCTCGCCTTCATCATCGTAACTCAGGCCTCGCGTGTAGTACGAGCCTGTGCCCCTTCCCCGTCCCCGCCCACGATCCACACTACCACCACGTCCCCGCCCCACCCCATTGACTGGGGCCCGCCCAGTCTGACGAAGAACTGCATCACTGTTTACCCCACGCTGCCACATCCGCTGATGGTACAACACAAAAGTTGCAACATCATCCCATCGCACATAGTACTTAGCAATACCTTACCATTACTATTTACAATCTAATCATCATTATGTCCTATATTCCCACCTATGGATGGGTTGAGGTAGAGTTCAGAAAACAAGAGAAAGAATGAAAGAGGAAGAACTATCAATTGCATTCCCAATGAAACAGGCCAGGCACATATAGACTGTATATGAACACCATTCAAACTGCCAGAACCCTTGCTCCTCAAAAGACTGAAACATCTATACATACAGGCAGCCCCTGAGTTACGACTGGTCGACTTACAATTTTTCAACATTCATGATGGGTGAAAACGTGCTTCAAATTTTTATCTTTACCCGGGCTAGCGATATGCGGTACGATACTCTCGTGATGCGGGCTGTGGCAGCAAGCCGTACCTCCCAGACTGCCATGCGGTCGCTAGTGTATACAACCAGTACTCTGTAGTGTTCTGTGTTGTTAGCATTTTTTTTTTGGTTACTACCCTGAATCTACATTTGAAAAAAAAAAAAAAGGTAATGTAAATGAGATGTAGAATTATTAACTGGATAAAAAGGAATAAACTGAGATGATATGGACATACTCAAAGTATGAAAGCATACTGTAGTGAGGTAAAGACAGCCTTTGAAAGTGACACCAAAGGTAATGTTGGCACGACAAACATCTCAGGCAACAGGGAAGAAGATGAAACGGTATACTGGAGAGAGAGAAGAAAGAGGAAGAGGGGTGTTTAAGAATGATCGGTACCGGGTATGTGAAGACAAAGTAACCTGGAGATAGTTTTTTACAGCTACATGGCCATGCCCCAGTAGGGTGTTCCCACAAGGTAGCAAAGGGCATTATATCGACAACTATTGGAGCACTCAGTGGAAAGCACCTCTCAAACATGGGCAAAGTAATTTCCAAACCACTCTTCATAATGGGGCACTCAGTGGAGTGAATCTCTCCAACAATGGCAAAGTAATATCCAAACCAAACTTCATAATGAGTTTGGTTTTCTCATTGCTGATTAGGGTTTTGCAAACAGTGTTTTACTGATCCATAATCTGTAATACAATCCGGATCAGTCCCAAAAGTTAATAGATTGTTCCCTGGGACATGGGATATCTACCCACCAAATTTGGTCCAAATCTCTCTCAGTTTTTGAGTAATCCTGCTAAGCCAAAAAAAAAACTACTGTAACAAACAAACAGGGGTGAAAACATACTCTCCTTGTTGGAGAAAATAACAATGATCACATCATCGTTTCCCTATAACACTGCCAGAAATGTCTACCTGTTTCCAGCTTCTTACACTGTCTACACATGCTGCAAATCTCAAAACTGTTTCACAGCTACTTGTCTTACATACCTGTACATAAATCCTTTATAAGCAGTGTTCCATGCTTGATGGGTGAGCTTTGTTTACCAGATGGCTACTTTTCCAAGCTGTATTTGATCATTTAAAAAAAAAAAAAAAAAAAAAAAAAAAAAAAAAAAGCTGACAACAGTAAAACTCCTACAGTAGCTAATAATGGATACTTTAAAAGAAAATACATACCTTTCCAGAACTGGAAATTACAATAACCACTTCAATCCAAAATACTGTATGTACTTTTCACATTATTCGTGTTAATGATGGGTAATTTTTGCAGCTTTGGGAGGAGTGTTGTACAGTAATGAAATGGTTACTGGACATTGTTTGCAATCCCTCTGTAATTACGGGTTCTCCTAATCTGAATAAATTATGTATAAAGGTAGCAAGAATCAAAGCAAAATTTTAACCTTGATTGGTTAAATCCCCACTTTTTCCCCCAATCATTCTTGAGTAATGGCACCACCCTCAGATCTACACATCTAGCTTTAAGTACTGAATATTTGAAAGATAACACCACAGTTATAAACTTTACTCAAAAACAATATAGGCTAAAAACTGCACTACCTTTATGTCAGATGTTTGCCTCATATTTTTCAGGCTAATAACCAAATATTAATGGATGAAACTTGACCTGGATCTTATTAACGTCTGTGGTTCATAATAACCTTTTCAAGCTAACAATATTCTTGCTTCGTTCTTGCTCACTCTACATGAATTTTTTTTTCATCTTTGATCTCTAGTAATGCACAGGTCAGTTATGGACAGAATCCCTTTCAGTTCAAAACAGTTCCCTTTAGCTAAACGTCTAAAAATTAATAAGTGCATCATGGCAGTGAACTAGTTCCCTTCAGTGTGATTAATGCATACAACACATGTCCATCTATGCCACTTATCATGTACACACCTGTTCCTCTTCATTCATGGGTATGAAAGCCAGAGGTTCCTGCGCCTTGTCCACATAAAGTGAGCCTAGTGTGTGCATTCCATCCGGTGGACTCTGGTGCTTGTTAAACAATGCCAGCATCTCCTCCCGGCCGTATCGATGCTCAGCTCTCTGAAACACACACACACCATATGAGATCATATAATATACTCTACCTCTATCAGGTTCCAATAACTCTCTGATGAATAAAATTTGGCATTAGCTGGAGTTGCTCCTGCCCGGAGAAGGTTAATGATGACAGTGCGGTATTAACTCTTCCAGGATCAACTGGTGTTAGCTGGAAAAGAACAGAGTTATTCCAACCACCAGTGGGTAAATTTAACAATAATACTCCATTAACTTTTTCTCATGTTCAAACTGCCTATAACCAATTAAAGTGAAAAAAGTATGAGAAATCACTCCTAAAAACAAATATTAAACAGCTTTTAAAGTGAATATTCTATCTACATATTGCTAGACACCTTAGTCCCGTAAGAGGTGAGTATTGCTGATACAGTATTTAAATACCATGTAAAATAAAATGATAACATGCTTCCTCATGAGCAATCACTCTATCTTCTGCTGCTCACTGTAGCTATAGTAAACAGTATGTTACAGTATTCAGCCACTGAGCTATGTGAAGTCTGCCACAAGATAGTGAAATTCCAAGGCAAGTTCAAGGGAAGAGAACTAAAGCAGGACTTACTACTGTTGAAGTCCATACCTTGAGAGGAGTGATGCCAGTGCTTATAACCGGTAAAGTTCATACCATGGTCGTGGTAATACCATAGATTTTAACTAGTAATGTTCAGAGCTTGACCTCTGTAATGGCAGGGTTAATAACTGTTAGCTGTGCTAATGTCCGTACCTTGGTCTTCGTGATGCCAGGGCTAGGGGGCGGTGAGGACACACTGCCACCATGGGACAGTGCCCGCAACCACTCCGGACCAAATTTCAGTGCCGTCTCTGACATCTTGATACTCCGAGCCGTCTGGGGAGGGGACCGTCACTTGGCTGGCACCTGCACAAGTAACAAATGCATTCTGTATTATACTCAGTTCACTTCACCTAAAATTGCCCTCATTCCATTTTGAATGCTGAGCTGTAAAAGATACTGCCGGTACCATACAGTATAATTTGAATGTGCTGATACTGGTAATTATAAAAATGTTTTATGAAAAGGATGCTAAGTGGTTGTGTTGTCTTACACTGCCACTGTGCTATAGGAAATAAGCTCCAGAAGGATGAAAATCTCCCACAGGTATCCATCTATCTATTGTCAGATGCTTTAATTCCATAAGGGGTTGCAACAAACAAATCACCTCCATGCCGCCATGTCCCCCACCATTTCACTGCCCTGCTCCCAGCTCACACCCCCACTCTCATATACCTCTCCACTCCATCCCTCTCTCCCTCATCCTTGGCCTCCCCCTCCCTCTCCCCCTCCTCCACCTCACTCACTTTCCTCGTCAGTCTGTCACTCTCCATCCTCTCCACATGGCCAGACCACCTCAATATGTTTCTCCTAACCCTTCCTATCACATCCACACCTTAATGCTCCTTCGCTTCCTCATTTGTCAGTCTGTCTCTCCAGGTAACTCCACATGCTCCTCTCAACTCATTTCCAATGCCTTCATTAACCCCATCACAAATATATATCTTCTTAAGTTAACCCTTTCAACCAAAGAATGCTTTTCCTTTATTCTCACTAACTCCTGACAATTTTATTAAGCTTATGACAAACTTTTTAATCTGGAGGAGACAGGTACCAGCAATAAAACACTATTATTATGATGGGTTTATTCTAGGTTAACTTAAATCTTGTGGCAACAGCAATCATAAAATATTCAAGACATCATCTCTGTGCAGAAGTTACCAGTAATCATTTAAAATTCTTAGCTCACACCCTGGCATAACTAACAGTTTTCCACAAAAACGGTGCTCCGTGTGAGTAAATTCTTCTTGTAAGATTTATGGGGTACAGACTTTTCCACTGCAAGTCGGTAAAAAAAAAAAAAAAAAAAAAAAAAAAAAAAAAAAAATACTGCAATCCTTGTAATATATTATCAGTACTTCATACATATTCCATCCACCTTGCATCCATCATTAATCTTGCTTGCCACCATTACCATATTTTTCTCACACATCCACTGACCACATTACACTTAGTTGACAGTCTGCTGACCTACTCAGATGAACCACAATGATAATCTGTATGACAGGGCAAGACCCCTGCATTATAATGAGCTGCTGGTAGCTACCTTTAAAGATACCTGACCAAGATAGCTTGATATGCCCTTTTAACTTTCAATTCTTTATTAACTTTACTTCTTGCTAACCCCTCAGTAACATCTTTAAACAATATATACAGCAATGCTGCTTAAAATACCAAATATTATGCCATATAACAACAATCATTCTGTAAACTGTGAAGCCAAGTACGTATCCTATAACAGAGTACATACACCAATGACTCAACAATGTTAGCTGACTGATAACAAGACAGGCCTGTTGTCTAAAGTTCTAAACACTGATAAATACTCATATTCATTACCAAAGAATAACGGTATGAGACCATGGTATAAATACCGGAACACATGCAACAATGTACAGTGCATTCAATACCAGTGCTGACTTAACTAAGGACACCCACTAAATATTAAAAGGACAAAAAAATCTAACAATGTCTGTTACTCACACAGTGTACAAACCAAGGTCATCATCAGATTGTTACTGATACAGGGGTGGGAAAACTATACCATGTACCAGACACATAGAAACTGCTGGGTCTGTGCCAAGAGTTGATTAAAATGAAAGAAATTATACCTACAGTACATACTGAAAACTAAAACTCCAAAATGTGGGTATATTTTCTTTCAAAAATAGCTGGAACTAGAAACTATCTCCAAAATTCTTAACACAGCTACATGAGGCATATAAACTACCATCAGTAAGTACACGTTACATCAGTTTCAGGAAATAATATGATATGTCTATTCACCATATGTAAATAGCCTATTTTCAATATTTTTAAAAATCCTCCCAGACCCCCATGATTATAACTACCTTAAACTTTTTGCAAGGGGGAACTTTGTGCATACAAATGCAGGGTTGAGTAACAATAATAATAATACAGTAATACACTTCTTTGGAAAGTAATTTTCAAAAATATGTAAACTTACTAACAAGTGTCAAAAAATGAAAACATATCATGAATGAACTGTACAGCACTGTAAATTGTTAAAAATGGTAGAAATTATGCTGGCATCAGACACACAAATATCTACCAAAAATTTCCCTTTCACTCCCCATTGAAAAAACACCAGTCACTTTAACAACACCTACTCTAGTGACAGTGAATATTCCAACAGACTTCTTCATTACCATAATTTAACATGATTACTTCATAATTATATAACAAGACCCTGAACTTACCTCAACACATGCCATCTTCCAAAAGCTAAGAATTCTCTACACATACCTTTCTCCAAAACGTAACAAATTGTTTCCTAAGCGCAAACCACTATGGTACGTTAATATGGCTCGCAAATAATTAACCAAAGTTAAAAGGAAAGGCAGATAATGAAGAGAAAGGTCAATAAAGGTATAAGTCTGCCCCCGCCACTACCACCACCACCCCGTCCAAGACCCAAACCTACTTCCTTATTACTGGTATCTACGGCTGAATTTCGATGCCCATAGGCATATTAAAAAACTCAAATTGCCATAACAGGATAAAGATTCCCCACAGACTGTATAGACGGGGTGTGAGGGGCGGGGTGGGGGCGAGACAAGGAATACCACCAACCAAAACAGTAAAGTGAGGAGCTGGGAGGGTTAACGTGCCTCAGTATGTCGTCCTCCTGCTCGTTAATCCTCGGGCTTTCCTGTATCTCCTTTAATATAAACTCGCACCGATCAATTACGAGGTTTATGGCACTATTGTCAAGGTGGGTTAGTGATGGCAACGTCGTATTACCAGTAAAGACAATGACACTGGAGGAGGTTCACACTGCGCTGGACAAAGATGGCCGAACTTTAACGCGCATGCGCCAACAGAGCCAGGTCATGACGTAAATAAATGGACAAGAGAACTTCCCCAGGCGCAAAAAACTGCATTTTTCCCCACTTTCTTTTCTTATATGTAATTAGTAGCGTTAGGTCAGATGATAAAATGATACGATATTTAAATAGCAATATAGGAAAAGCCTACCAGTGTCTCCATATTCATTGTTAACTCCCCTCTACGATCGTCATTCTCTATACCTGTTTTCACTGTTAAAAAAAACATTGCTGTATTTCCCAACATCCGTTGGCATAGTGTCATAAATTAATATATAATACAATCATATTCTTTATGGTTTATTATACGGCATAATCAGCGATCTGAGGATAAATAGATATATCGTAGTATTCACTGGACAAAAATAAAAACAAATCAGTAACTGCTAACCTAACCTCACGGACCGGTGTGAAACTTGCTGGTCTATCCCATACTTGCTCCTCGTTCACCGTACTCATATACAACCTCATGCCCTCTTGGGAGAACCTCACCGCTGTTCTCTTCCTTCTTCTCCCCGTCTCTCTCTCTCTCTCTCTCTCTCGAGCTAAGTACTACGTGGTCCCAGAAGCTATGCAACTGTTTCATTCAACACCCTCAGGCTGCGAACTCGATTACAACAGCACAGTTTTGAATGAGACTACCACACTGTATTCATTATCCTCATCAATCATCATCCTCAACTTCATCACAATTTGTCCACGTAAGGGTGGATCGCTGCAAGCTAAAACAATTCTTCATACAACTAAGGCAGGATCCGATAAAGCACTTTGGAAAAGGCACGGGGGGGAGGGGGGGAGCCTGATTACTAGTGGAATTATCACAAGGGTGAATTCACTCTGACTCAGCCAAAATCCTTAAAAATTATTACCAAATTCCCCATTGCACTGAGCTGCTTCTGCGATAACATCTATGTAAAGTACTTTTGGCACATATATATTTTTTTTAATAACAGTTCATTTGTTATAAGTAATCATTGATCTGCCGATGATGGGGAGGGGACGTACGTCTCCTACCCACCTTTAAATCGTGCCTGTAAATCCTTATCCAAGGAGATGAATGAGAATAAAAACTTCCTGAGCACTCTTCCGTGTGTGTTGTAGTAGCTGGCTATTAATAAAAAAAAAAAAAAACGGGATTAGAGTGCCAAAAACCCTCCTCTTTTCTAGAGCCTGAAAGCTAAAGAGGAATAGGTGAAAGTGGGGTAGACGTTATGAGTGCTCACCCTTGTAACTTCGTCCTGTGGCGAGTTACCCACTATCCTGGGATGCAATGCCACCGTATCATCCAGGTTACCACAGTTACCTCCTCCAAGTGTTAACCTATGCACTGTTTATATATCTATATATATATATATATATATATATATATATATATATATATATATATATATATACCAGCTCACAAAGCGAGGATGGAAACTTGATTCGAGTGGTGACAGCTGCCCTCAGGATTCGAACTCTGGTGCTGTATTTAATTGCCCACGAATGTAATGATGATGGGAAATTGTGAAACAGGTGATGTAATCACTCTCTTCAGTCCGATGACACATTGTTTCATTTTTTACTTGCAGACGATTATATTCAGATTAGGAGACACCTGGATTAAGGTTAGAGTTTTTGCTGACCTCTTTTCTACAAAATGTCCCTCAGAAGGTGAATGCAGTCGTCTGGAGGCAGCAAGAGTAAACCGTTAGAAGATGTCACCAAATGCCAGGGGTTGATCAGAGTAATATATGGGTGAAACAGCGAAAGGGGAAGGGAAACCAGTGATGGATGGGGAGGAACGTATGGGGTTTATGTAATTGACAGTAAAGGTGTTCCAGTACTAATGAAAAACATGATGTGGGAATGAGTGCAGGAGTGCTGTGGTTTTCTTATGAGAAATATTGTTGTGGACCTAGGTCATCTGAAATGTGAATCCTGTGGACTGCAGGTTTAAATTGCCCTTCTGCAATCCAATCCACCATCCTCTTTGAGAGGGGGATAGGGAAGTAGATGAGGGACGTCTGTATAACCAGACAGTTGAGCCACCTGGTTGTATCAGTGCCACAACATGAAAGCAGTTTTATTAAACTTCTGAAGGCCTGCTATAAGTGACAGGGTTCATAAAGTTATATCAAACCCTTCTAATTGGAAGTTTCTCCTAAGCTGAATCATAACGTCAGAAAGCTGCAAGGGTACAATAAAAAATGACGCCTTTTGGCTGAACGGATTAAGAACCATTCCCTGTTTTAGGAAAGCATCAGAGCCTGGCCGAAATAATTGGAAAGGAAAGTGCAGAATCTTCATGTTCTCTGCTGCTGTTACTAGTGTTTCTGTTGATGTTGGAGAAAAGTTTAAAATCAACAGTCACATCACTCAACTAATTAATCCCAAAAGCTTCCTTTTCCACGGGGTATAAGTTCATGGGTCCTTGCCATCCCCACAGATGTTCTTGTTCATCCCTCTCATTTCTTTAACCTCGCTCCCAACACATTCACTATAGGAAGATATTGTCAAATAAACCTTCATTGCATTCAGACCACTAATTCTACAACACCCATTTTCATAGGATATAAAGTTCTATATTAGTTCCAACTCTCAACACCCGAGTCCATCCCGCATATTTCTTTGCTCACCACACCCATTTTCCTACTACTTTTTGGACAATTTCATATGGCACGACGCATATCACGCCCTCGTCGAACGAGCTTGTTTCCAACCTAATGATCCCAAAGCTGTTCCAGCACAGTTTAAAGGCAGATGTAATCAAAATGAAGGCTCGACTTTATTAACGAAGGAGACTCATTCCTACCCCATAACTAAGGCTTATCGAATGATTTCATGCATTAACCTAAAGCTCTTCCCGTACCCAGAACAAACCATGCCTCACTCAGCATTGCCATTACGGTTCACCTCTCATGTGATACCCCCTTTACTATTCTGTGTGAGTGAGGTGGTGGCAGTTGGCGTCTGGGAAGGAAACAAGTGAGAGTTGGAGGCCACACCAGCGGAAGGGCGGGGCAGGGGTGGGGTAGGCAGTGGCAGCAGGGCGAAACAGGGGAAGGGGGTGCTGTAGGACGGGGCAGGGGAGGGAGTGGCGGTAGGGTGGGGTAGGGGAGAGGGTAGTGGTGTCAAGGGGTACACGCTATCAGTGGCAGGCGAGGCTGTTGTTTGTACCCAAGGTTGCATTTATGTCTGTGCACGCATTTTTCTTCCTGACACTCCCCCCACCACCCACCCACCCCACACACACAATTGAGTAGGTTTCTTGTTGCCATAGGAGGCTTCACAGCACTTCCTCATTTGCGATTTAAGTTGCGGATTAAAACCTTACCATTCTCTTGTTAAATATTCATATATTTTTTTAACCTTCTTATGGCCATATTCTCTCGTACCAATACAGGCAACACTAGACGACTGTATTCAGCTAAGAGTGAAGACCTGACGTGGAGACTGTTGACGTGTTTTGATGAAGTTAATTAATGGTATTATCTGTGATGTTTAAGGACTCTAGTGATGCTGGAGAGGGATGTCTTCACCCTGTAGCACCGACATAGACAGATGGTTCCGGCTATACAAGTTCCTCTCACTACCCTCCCTAGCATCCGAAAGGAGGATGGTGGACTTCAGAAGGGCAACTTCAGCCGAAAGTATCAGTTTGTTTTACCTTGTGTGTGTGTGTGTGTGTGTATGTGTGTGTGTGTGTGTGTGTGTGTGTGTGTGTGTGTGTGTGTGTGTGTGTGTGTGTGTGTGTGTGTGTGTGTGTGTGTGTGTGCTGACGCTGCGGATGGGAAACTCAGCCTTGTCGCTGTTTGAATTAGGGATCAAAATTCCTACATCTAAGCTTGGATTTTAAGTGATCAATCCTGACCAAAGTACAATGGCGAATGGTGAGGCATAATCAACCACCCCTTATACTTGCATTCGTAGGTGCGGCCAGCTCCCAGGAGACACCTTTCCTTAACCCCTTCAATCCGTGACGTTTTTTTCATTTGCTTTTACTGATTCCAGGCGATTTCATTCAGCTATGGAAAGACTTTTGAACTGGAAGAGTTAGATGTAGCCTTCATTAACCTAATCATTACTAGGGATCTGTCCTAAGTCGAAGTAAATCCTCTGGGTGTTGCAAGAGAAAATGAATTAAAATAATGCTTGTAGTGAGACAGCTTTATGGAAGTTTGTGTTATTTGCTGTGATTCTTTTGCTGGGGCGTGTGACTAAAAAAGGTGAAGGAAACAGCGTCCAGTGTACTTTTGACTATAGTATGGCTCTGGTCACATCAGATAATCACTTAGGATAAAATGGTCCACTTGTGTGGGGGTAAAAATGGACCACAGCGCCATTTTATCTCACGAGAGCTTATTGTACCACTTAATATAGCACACTAGGTGTGTATGAAAAGTACAGCAAGACAATGTTGTCTTTTGTTCACTTCTTGTCGACACTGGAAACATGATACCCCGAGGGATTTTAAAAAGATTATGTTAGTTTATACGTGAGATGTGTTTTGAAGCAAGAATGCTGAGAATTTAATTTGTAAAATTTCATGGCAGGCATTGAGCCACACTGACTGGTGACCATTCACTGTATGATCAGTATTTATTAATGCATTTCCATACAAGACAGTTCCCGTAGTTTTATGAATTATAATCTGGCTTACCTACCCCCTGGGGGTAGGGTTTTTTTTTTCAAGAATACTCCCCCAGTATCCCTGCTTGTCGTTAAAGGCGACTAAAAGGGTTGGCGGAGGGTTAGTGCCCCTCTCCGGAAAACAACTAACTAAAAAAACAAACAAGAAGCCTCGGACAAGGACTGACCAAACGTTGACGACCAAGGACCGGACAAAGGACATTGCAATTGGAACTTGGAATGTAAGGGGAGCAAATGATGAGGTGAAAGAGAGAGAGATTGTCCAGGTGCTTGAGGATGCGAAAGTGGATGTATGTGGAATAACTGAAACAAAATGGAAAGGAGAAAGTGTGAGAGAATGGGAGTATGGATGGGGTATATGTGCAGGAGTAGGTGAGAATGAGAGGGCAAAGAAAGGAGTATGTATAGTTGTGAGTAAAAGATGGAAGAGGAGCATAAGACAGTATGGATCAGTTGGATCAAGGATTGTGTGGGTAAAGTTGAAAGTTGGAATACAAATGTGGGCGATTGTGTGTGTGTATGCGCCAACGCAAGATCGTGCTAGAAGAGTGAGAGAAGAGTTCTGGACAAATGTAGAAGTGTACATGGAAAAGTTTGGAAGGAATGAGAGAGTGTTTTTGATTGGTGATATGAATGGTAAAGTTGGGAATGTGAGGGTGGATGGAATAGTTGGTGAGTGGGGTGTGCCTGCTGAGGTAGATGAGAATGGGAGTGCGTTAGTGGACATTTGTGCTGAGAGGGGGTTGGTGATCGCTAATACCCTCTTCAGGCATAAAATGATCCACAGGTATACATGGCGAGTGATGAGAAGGGTGGGTGGTGAACTGAGTGAAAGGAAGGCAATGATTGATTATGTGTGTGTGGATGAAAGGATGCGAAGATGCATATTGGATGCAAGAGTTTATAGAGGTTGGGGGAGTGGACTTTCTGACCACTACTTGGTGGTGGCCAGAATTAAAGTTCAAGTAAGATGGAAGAATAGAAGAAGGGAAAGACGAGAGGAAGGAGTAGTTGCAAGGAGAGTGGAAAGGTTACAAGAGGATGAGAAAAAGGCAGAGTATAAGAGAGAAGTGGAGGAACGATTGGGCAAATATGAATTGGAGCAGATGGGGGACGTGGAAGGTGTATGTAGAATATTTACAGAAGAAATATGTGCAGCATGTGATGTGGTGTGTGGAAGGAAGAGAAGACGGAGGGGGGTGCAAGGAACAGCGTGGTGGACTGAAGAGGTGAAACGGGCTGTGGCACAAAAGAAGAAAGCATACCATGAATGGATGAGAAATAGGGGCGTGGAAGAAGTTGAGAGGCGGAAGAGAGAGTTATATGTAGAAAGAAAGAGAGAGGTGAAAAGATTAGTAAGAGAGAGTAAGAAGAGAGTGGATGAGGAATTTGGAAGGAATTTGAGTGTAAAGTGGAGGGACTGTAAGAAAATGTTCTGGAAAGAGGTGAAAAGAGTAAGACAGGGTGGAAGTGAAGTTAGCAGGGGAGTGAAAGATAAAAATGGTAGATTACTAGTGGAGAAGGGAGAAAAAGTGAGCAGATGGAGAGAACACTTTAAGGAATTGTTGAACGTGGAGGATGGAAGTAATGCGAGTATAAGTGGCTGGGGAATGGCTGGGAGAAGAAGGGAGGTGAGAAGACAGGAAGAAATCAGTAGGATAGAAGTTGTGGAAGCAATGAAGAAAGTTAAATCAGGGAAAGCCCCAGGAATTGATGGAGTGTGTGGTGAAATGCTGAAGCATGGGGGAGAGATAGTAGTAGACTGGATGTGGAAGATGTGCAGATTGGCCTGGGAGGAAGGTAGAGTCCCGGAGGATTGGAAGTCAGGTATAATTATTCCCTTGTACAAAGGAAAAGGGGAAAAAGAAGTGTGTGGTAATCATAGGGGCATTTGTCTTCTTAGTATAATAGGAAAAGTGTATGGTAGGATACTTATTGACAGAGTTAGAGAAAGAACAGAGAAATTAGTTGGAGAAGAACAGGGAGGCTTTAGGAAGGGAAGAGGTTGTGTAGATCAGATATTCATTCTCAGATCTTTAGTGGAAAAGTTTCTAGAGAAGGGAAAGAAGTTGTATGTGGCTTTCATGGATTTGGAGAAAGCATATGACAGGGTGGATAGACTAGGATTGTGGAAAGTGTTAGAAATATATGGAGTAGATGGGAAGTTGTTGAATGCTGTGAAGAGTATGTACGATGGTGCGAAGGCTGCAGTGCGTGTGGATGGTGAACTAAGTGAATTTTTCTCTTTGAAAGTTGGGTTGAAACAGGGATGTGTCATGTCTCCATGGTTGTTCAATCTGTACATGGATGGGGTAATAAAAGAGGTACAAGGTAGGGTAGTGGATGTTGGAGTGGCCCTGGTGAGAGAGGATATTGTTTGGAAACTCCCTGTACTGTTGTTTGCAGATGATACTGTGTTGTTGAGTGAAGACGAAGGGGAGCTGCAAGGCTTGGTGGATGAGTTTAAGAGAGTGTGTAAGAAACGGAATCTAAAGGTGAATGTAGGGAAGAGTAAAGTGATGGTCTTTGAGAGAGGTGAAGTCAGTGAATGTACAGCGAGGTTGGATGGTGAGGAATTGGAAAATGTGAGTACGTTTAAGTACTTGGGTAGTGTGATGAGTAAGGATGGAGGTTTGGAGGGTGAAGTGCTTGAAAGGGTACAGCAGGGAAGAAAGGTTGCTGGTTCTTTGAAAGCAGTGATAAGAAACAGGGAAGTGAGCATGGAAGTGAAAAAGTTACTACATGGCAGTATTGTTATACCAACTCCAACGTACGGAAGTGAAGCTTGGACATTGTTGGAAGGACACAAGTCAAGAGTGGGAGCAGTGGAAATGAGTTATTTAAGAGGAGCCTGTGGAGTCACATGGAGAGACAGGCTGACGAATGAGGATATAAAGGAGCGTTGTGGTGTTGATGTGGATGTGATAGGAAGCGTTATGAGGAACACACTGAGGTGGTTTGGCCATGTGGAGAGGATGGAGGGTGAAAGACTGACGAAGAGAGTGAATGTGAGTGAGGTGGAGGGGGAAAGAGGGAGGGGGAGACCGAGGATGAGATGGAGAGATGGGGTGGAGAGGTATATGAGAGAGGGGGGTGTGAGTTGGGAGCAGGGGAGTGAAATGGCGGGGGACAGGGCGACTTGGAGGCGATTTGTTTGTGGCCACCCCGAACGGGATTGAGGCGTCTGGCAATAGATAGATAGATAGATAGACCTTTATTTGCATTTTGTTAGGCCTAGGTGAAAGCGTTACGGTGAATAGAAGTACGAGTGTGTACATGATAAGTTGACAACTAAGTGCATCACGGATAGCTAAACTTTACACTTTACTCAAAGCTCACTTTTAACATTTTCACCCTCTTCCTTCAGGGCACAGCGTATGACATCGTCAGAAGATTTTTTTTTTTTAATGTATATATAGACAAGCAAATTTGGACCAGTCAGTAATAATGTCAAAGAAACAACATCTGTATAAACAGTTTTATTACGAAATGTACAAGGTATATAAATTCAAGGCAACATTGCGTCGTGGATAGGGCATGAATGTGACAAAGAGTTAAATCATTGAGACAAGACTATGACAGACTAAGATAACCCCACACGCTTACACAGAGCTAGGGACATGTAGTAGGGAAGTACAGGGTGGTCCACATCTTGCACATGTCAGTCGTGTGTGGGGAACTGCTCAACACAATACCAGTTTCTACCTTGCATCATTTTCAACTTCCCGATAATCACTTCATTCTATCTTTTTGTTTACTTGTTGCCTGGATAATAAGTAATTACATGAACGATCCTTAATGTGTGCAGTCCCCACACCAGCAAACTGAGCAACGCAGAGAAGTGAGTGCATCTTACAGATCACCCTGGAATAGTAAGGCTTGTATTTTCTCGTCAGTTAAGGAAGCTCTCTAACATATCTTCCATAACAGTTTATCTCTGTTTGAGGTGTTAATATATTTCTGTATATTATTTATTCAGTTTGCGGTAATGTAAAGAATATACAAGATAATAATGAGCTATAAAATGCGAAATAAACTGTCAAAGAAGAGATGCTGAAAAGCCTCTTAAACTGCTCAGAATATTGGCCTAAAGTCTTCGTTATAAGCCAGGGATGTGTTTCAAATTATCACTCTATATATATATATATATATATATATATATATTCCATACGGTTGATACCATATTTTAGGAGAACAGAAACTTGCAAATTAACTTTATCGGCAGCAGTGGAGATTTGATAGGTTTTTTAAATTTATAAATTCACTGTAGACTTATTAACAAAAAGGTGTCACAAAGGCGTTATATAACGAGGACTTGCTGTTCTCTGTAGAACACTAAACGTCTCTGTATGTACACTAGGTGGTTGTACTCTTTATAAAGATCGCCGATTTTTTTTTTTTTTTTTTTTCACGGGAACAGTTACGCAAGCAACAGTAAATTCCGCCGCTGTATTAATTTGTCGTTAATGGCGGCGATACATCATTATCAAGGTAAGTATACCGTATATGTCATCTGGGTACTACATATTATAACATCTTTGCTTAAACCCTCAGTCTGGTGATGTATTTTTCCACTTTACATTTGCTAATTATAGGGAGCTTTAGTCAGCATCTGTTTATTAATTTTTTCAGGCTGAAGGTGTTAATAAAGGACGTATCTAACCCTCCACATAAAAAAAAAAAAAGTTTCTCTTAAGACGAACAAAATAATCTCGAGCAAACAAGACTAGAATGAAAAATACGTCATCAGACTGAAGAGGGTTAACTACACTAACAGAATCACCTACGAACAAAAATTTGCCCTCACGATACCCTATTAATTTTTGTCTCTAAATAAAATTGAGAAACAGTGTGCATTGTTGAACCGAATGAAGACAGTGATCCACAGTTCATCCCAGACAGTTTATGTAAATCAAATAAGTAACTGTTACATGTACTACATATAAACTCCTAACAAAATGGTTCTACAAAATAATCTGACAGTCTGAGATAAACATTTGCAATCAGCTTCCATTTAAGGGTCATATTCTGAATGGCATAGGAGGCTTGGCAGCACCTCTTGCTCAGCAATTCATTTATATTTTATACCTGAACATTCTCTTGTATGGTGTTACCTCCGCGAACCAAGTTGGCTGGAGGTTATTTTGTTCACCCGTGTCTGTCTGTTTGTGTAGTCTACAAGATATCTCAAAAATTTGTTGTCAGATTTCGTTTATATCTGGTTGATAGGTGGGCAGTGGATCAAGGAAGTGTTACTTAGATTTTGAGGTGGATGCGGATCCAGGTGTAGCAATTAAATCAGCTTTATTGGCATTGAGGGAGGTATGCGTTCTCAGTGATTTTGTAACAGACTAAGACCATAGATTTAATTGACTAGAATATGTGAGACCGTAAAAATATTCGTGTGGTAGGAAAGAGGAATCACAGCAGTAAATAAATCATTAATGTTATTGGCGTTCGCGGAGGTATGTGCTCTCTGAGTAATAAATCGCTGAGGAAGATGTGTTAGGAAATCCCCAAAGCCATTTAGAATATGACCAGCCTATACCGGTAACATTCTTCACATGGCCTGCAGTAAGCTAGCATATTCGAAAATTCTGAAAGCTTTTATCATCCTGATTATTTTATTTTCATGTTCACACTTCGCAGGATGGGCTGACAGTGCGATCAAAGACAGTTTAAAATAATGCGTCCATTGGTGATGGGTTAGACTTGGGTGTCATCGCTATGATGGCCGTCTGTGCCAGTGCTGGTGCTGCCGCCGAGGTTCTTCACAGGCCGAGTGGAGTACCCGTCACTCCTGTACACAGTAAATAAATAAATAAATAAATAAATACCGGTAATAATAATAATCATCATCATCTTTCATCTGTTATTCTCAAGCCTAAGTCAACCCCTTGGCTGACCCTTACTCTTCCACTGAGTTTAGTCCAAATCAGGTCAAAAGTGTTTTAGTTATTTTGTTAACACAGATACACAGATCGAACTTTGACATCGGCCTGTGACCTTGACCTCAAATTGTTCTTAAACCGACCCACATTGTTTTTGCCTTACCCTCAACCTTTCCACCACGTTTGGGCTATATCGGATAAAAACTGTTAAACTTGACCTTCTTAGGTGAAACTTTGAACTGGCCCTATGACCGTGACCTTTGACTTCCTGTTCTCAAAAGCATTACGGCAGGTTAACACAATGGCTGTCTTTCTATCCCTCCAGCAAATTGGGTTTAAAATTGGATAAAGCCTCTTTCTGGGGTATTTTGCTTGCACGTACACCACCACTCCGCGCACACACACACACACACACACACACACACACACACACACACACACACACACCGAGTAAAACATAATACTCTTTTTTCGCTGCGCGGGTACAAGTTAAAAAAAAAATCGGTGACGAGACAAAGTTGAGGCACACCTGTCAGACCTTGAGCTTGACCTGAAGAACTGCCTGAACCTCTTACTGCCGGAGCGAATGAACTGCGGGTCCTCGTAGTCCTCCCTGTTCTTGTCTCTCACGTAGGAGGCGTAGCAAAGGAGGGCGATAAGCACCGGGAGGAGGACAGCGAGAACAGTGCCCGCCGTGATCCCAGCCTGCATGGTTAGGTACTCCGCTTCGGCTGTAGGAGAGAGGTAGGGTGAGATACTGCGGGGTAGGGTGAGATGATGTGAGGTAGGGTGAGACTGTGTGAGGTAGGGGGGAGGTACTGTGAGGTAGGGTGAGAGTGTGAGGTAGGGTGAGATGGTGTGAGGTAGGGGGGAGGTACTGTGAGATAGGGTGGGATAGTGTGAGGAAAGGGGGAGGTACTGTGGGGTAGGGTGAGATGGTGTGAGGTAGGAGGAAGGTACTGTGAGGTAGGGTGAAATGGTGTGAGGTAAGTGTGATACAGGAGTGAGTTTGTGTGAGGTAAAAGTGATAGAATGTGGGGTGGGGTAGGATAGGGGTTAGGTAGGGTTAGAGTGTGAGGTAGGGTGAGATGGTGTTAGGTAGGAATGAGATAGTGTAAGGTAAAGGTGAGATAGTATGAAGCAGGGGAGTGATAGTGTGACAATTCCGTCACACATATAGGGTTCCGGACTAGTGTAGGAAGATTTTAAATTCTGACAGATCCGAGATGGCGCAAAAGAATGATAAATTTCGAATACACATTAAATATACCAGGATTAATGAGCATAGATTACTTACAAGTTTGTCGGGAGATTAAATGCCAGCAGTTCCACCCCCCCTCCCTCAGAAAATAAGCCACATTCTCGGTTCTAAAACATTACAAATAATACAAACAGGATTTATTTTGTAAACGTTCATTTGGCAAGTGTAACATATATACAAGGCGTAAAAAAAATGTCCATAATACAAAAGGCATGTATAGATGCATGACGTCCCGCGAACCAACAAACGTGACTGGCTAATACTAAGAGCTTCATTTGACAGGAGAATGGCTTTGTCTGAGCCTTCATGAATAATTCCGCCTTGCTTCTGAGTGCCTAGGGTGTCAAAAAGCGAAAAATAACTACATAAAAGCTTAAACTAATGTTAGAAATTACTAGCTACTGCTAAAATAATCGCCTAAAATTACGGTACATATCTTACGGACTAGTTCATGTCAAAAACACCACAAAACTGAAGGCTTGTTTACATCTTGGGCCACTCAGGTTTAACTACTGGATAAAGTCTTTCCTGTTTTATCCGTAATATCTCCAGCTTAATTAATTCAGCTTAGGAGAGACAGGAGGGGTTAGATATGGATTCCAGTAAGCCCTTCACTACAATGGAACTCTCCTAAGCTGATATATATTGTCGGGAAGCAACAAGAAATAAAAAATACATCCTCGTAGTGAAGCAGATATTGATACATACGGGTCATAAAAGCAACCTCCAAGTAAGGGAAAGGTGAACGTGTCTTTTAATAATTACATGGCCTAACACATACCGCCATAAGTATGTAGGCCTTAGTGTCGAGAAGATATAAAAGAGGGGGAAAGAGGAGCGATGGAGGAAGAAGTAGGAGGCATGGAAAGAAGAAAGAAGTGGAATAGATGGGTTGGAGAAAGAAGTAGGAGAGAGGGAAAAGAGAAAGAGGAAGTGGAAAAGAAGGGATGGAGAGAGAGAGAGAGAGAGAGAGAGAGAGAGAGAGGGGGGGTCTACACATCGGATTCCTTGCGTAGTTCTGGTTCCTCAAGATCCCACAACACATTCTGGAACTCCACTGGTCGATCGTCAATGGGTTCGTGGGTGTCGTAGTCCCCATCGAAATGCTTTGGAACTCGCATCGGCCTGCAGCCTATCGCGTCCAGCTTCCCCTCAGAGTAGGAGAAGCTGCTGGTGTGGCTCATGGAGAGGCTGGAGGAGGAGTGTGGAGAGGTGGAAAGGGAAGTAGAGGAGGGGGAGGTGGTGGAGGAGAAATAGGCTCCCTGTAGAGGTGCTTCACTCATCAGTTTCTGTTCGCGGGGCTCAGACTTCCAGATCATAGGTTCCTCGTTTATAATATCGTCTAGGGGCTTGGTCTCAATCGGGTCGGAGATGGTTGGACGGGGCCGCTGTGCAGGAGGTGTAGATGGACGAGGACGGTCGGAATTCTGGCGAGTACGGCCGTAAATCTGGGGCACCTTCCACCGATGCCAGTCCTCCTTGAACTTTGACCGTGTGTAGGAGGCGTAGCAAAGCAGTGCAATCAGGACGGGGATCAGGACGGCGAGGACGGTGCCTGCTGTGATGCCCTGCTGCATGGTCAGGTACTCCCTCTCACCTGTGGCATCACCAATCAGTCTCAGTCACTGTCCTGCCGTCATCCATCCGCACCCGTCCGGCCCCGTCCACCACCTGGTCATCCTCTTCTGTCCGTCTTGCGCAGACGTGGGATTATTGTGTGTGTTGCATTGCAAGATTGCCGAGTGAAGATAATGGGCTGCTTTGCAGAGCAAGTGATTGTCTAAGTGGTCTCGCGTTACCAAATAACGTTAAATAACCCTTCAAATGTCCTCTCGTAGCTAAACAACCCCCAGTTGACCGTCAAACGACATTAGCCATGTGATCCTCTGAATAACTTGAAATGATCCAAATGACGTGAAATGACTCACTGATTATTCTCAGATGACCCACTAAATGATATTACCTACATGGCAGCTGATCTGACGTGACCCCTACATAACCCCAGATGGTGACCCCAACTGACCTATTGGAGTCAGTGGAGAGGGCATGGAGGGAGGGGGGAGGGACGGGTGCGGACGAGTGACTATGGTACATAATCATACCGTATATATACGTCAACATCAAAATAATGTAGATGGATATTAGGCTATATACATATATTGCAGCAGTTATAACTTATGTCGCCTTGAGAGAGAGAAAGAGAGAGAGAGAGAGAGAGAGAGAGAGAGAGAGAGAGAGAGAGAGAGAGAGAGAGGATTTAGAATGAACGATGAGAAGGAAGAAGTCAAGTCTAGAGACGCCAACCCTCACAAAATCTCTGCCCGGTACTCACTAACACAGGTCGCTTCTCCATCCTCGGGCCAGTTCCAGTCCCCAGAGGCGTAGCACCATCGCCGCTGCTCCCCCAGTAACACGTAGCCGGGGTCACAGTCAAATTTCACCTCGGCGCCGCTAAGGAAGTTGAAGGTGGATTTTCGGCCGTTGGGGGGTGTTGGTAGGGCGCCACACGATGTTACTGGCAGGAAAATGTGAGAAAGTGTGAGCAAATTGTGGAAAACATTAAGAAAGAATTAAAGATCTGTAAGAATATGGAGACAGTGAAGAACTTCTTATTTATTTATTTTTATTTTTTTTATTTTTTTGTGATGACAGCACTCCACACGAGGTTACTGGCAGGAAAAAGTGAGAAAGAGTGAGCAAATTGTGGGAAATATTAAGAAAGAATTAAAGGTCGATAAGCGTATTGAGAAAGTGTGTTTTTTTTTTCTTAGTGATGACAGAGTTTCACACGAGGTTACTTGCCTGGAAAAATTGTGGAAAGTGAGAAAATTAAATGGAAATATTAGGAAAACTGAAAATAAGAGAGTTAGTGTTGCTGTTTCTGTTAAAAGGTACGATATGGCTGTACATGAGGTTACTGGCGAGAAAAGGTTAGAAAATACAAGAAAATGGTGGAAAATAATTGCAAAGAGAATAAAAGGTGTCCTCTTGCGGTAAGGATCTGGATACATGTCAGAATCAGATAAACTCTTCCTTTACCCAGTTCCCACCTATCCACCAAATTTAATTGAAATCTGATAACAGCCATTTTGAGATATCTTGTACACAAACAGACAGACACAGGTGAACACACATAACCTCCTCCATCTTTGGACGTTACTCCATCTAATAAACTCAACATAGACGTAAAACAGACGTGGATTAGACGTAAAAGAGACGTAAGTGCACCTACCAGCCTTCAGTCCGGCTTCCCTGATGTTTACGAACTGATCCTGGTAGTATTTGGTCATATCGGCGAAGTCCCGCCTGAGAGACACCACGAAGTCGAACACACACTGATACGACCCGCCACACACTCGTTCAATCTCCTCCATGTCCGTGGTACTGTGGGGGATGCAGGGGGGACGAGTGGGGTTAGCAGGGATGAGGAAAGAAAAAACGAGAGAGAGAGAGAGAGAGAGAGAGAGAGAGAGAGACAAACAGACAGACAGACAGAAAGAGACAGAGAGAGACTTCATCAGTAATCTTAATGTTCATGTGCAGATGCAGTGATATAAACAAACCAAAAGGACTTAGATAAACATGATGAACGTAAACCTAATCAGATTGAACGTAAACAGTGAAAATTGAAGGAAAAAAAATGACAAACATAGAAAGGATGTACGTTAACAGACTGAACGCAAATAATGAACGTAAACAGAAGGGAACGTAAAATGGATGAACGTAATGAGGGCGGACGTACGCATTGGGTGAGAGGGTAGGGTGTTGATCCCACTCCGGCTCGAAGTCCGCATCGTAGTAGTAATTGCTGGATCGGGAGTTCTCGTGGAAAAACAGGCTCTTTCCTACTTCGGGGTGCTCTTTGTCGTCCAGAACCCCTGTAGGGAGGATGGCAGGGCGAGGTTGGATAGGGGAGGAGTGAGGAAGGAGGAAAGAAATGGAGAGGGTGAGGCAGGAGGAGAGAAATGGAGAGGGTGAGGCAGGAGGGAGAAATGCAGAGGGTGAGGCAAGAGGAGGGACATGGAAAGGGTAAGGCAGGAGGAGAGAAATGGAAAGGGTGAGGAAGGAAGAGAGAAATGATGAAGGTGAGGTAGGAGGGAGAAATGGTGGAGGGCTGTAAGATAGGGAGAGAGAAGATAAGGGAGGGAATGGATGTAGTACAATACACTGGTTCAAAAAAAAAAAAAAATGAAGCCAGGTGTTGGTGTAGATCGCATTTGTCCATTTTTATTATCACTCAGAATGGAAAATTACGTGTTTTGTATGATGTATAAAGTTCATCCTTTGTGCTGTATTGGTAAAAACAACAGACGTGCACATTCATGAAAACTACTGAAGATTATTTTCAAACTCGTCATGTCCTGTTTGCAAATGCAAAGGCGGAATGTTTCAGACTTTTTTTTTTTTTTTGGGGGGGGGGCGAGTGGAGGCACATACACATATAGGCTATAAATACTCTCTCTCTCTCTCTCTCTCTCTCCGAAACGGTGATAAACTGACCTACTTTTGCTATGACGCTTGTGTCCCAATTCTCACCCTACCCTGTCCTTCCTTAACTAGGCTAAGTCTGTTCTGTCTTCCCTGCCCTGTCCCACCTTACCCTGCCTTGCCCTACCCTTCACTACCTTGGTTTATTGCCTTGCTTTGCCCTATCCTACCCTACCCTTTCTTGCTTCGCCCTAACACGCACACACACACACACACACACACACACACACACACACACACACACACATATCACTTGTACAGAGATCGGGCTAATCTTTGAGTGTGACATCCATAGACTTCCACAGACCATCAAATCTAAGCAAAAGATCCGCTGATATCAAGTTAGGTTAGGGTAGTTTAGGCAGGGTTTGGTGGGATTAGGTCATTTTAGGTTCGGTTGGGTTCAGTTCAATAAAGTATTGCCAGATTAGGTTAGACTGGGTTAGAATACGTCGGTTTTGATGTGTTGACGTTGGGTTATATTAGATTGGGTTAGGATGGGTTAGGTTTGGCTGGATTAAGGACTTTACAAGCACCACCACCCATTATGACAAGCACCACCACTCCCCTGAGTAGCGTCTGTGAGCGATAGTACCTCTAGAACCTGAACCAAAGACTCACAGTTCATGGCAAACTCCTGGTGGATGCCCTTCAGGTTGCTGGTCTCGGCGGCTATGGCGATGCTGCCGTCGGGAAGCACTAGATCGTCGTCAGGCTCGAAGGTCCAGTTGCCGAATAATCCCCTGGTGATGTTCTGTTGGGGTGAGGGGTTGAGGGAGAGATAGAAAGGGTGAGGGGTTGAGTGGGAAATTGATAGGGGTGAAGGGATGAGGGAGAGGCAGATAGGGGTGAGGGGCTGAGTGAGAGATAGATAGGGGTGAGGGATTGACAGAGAGTTAGTTAGGAGTGAGGGGTTGAGTGAGAGATAGATAGGGGTGCGGGGCTGAATAAGAGATTGAGAGGGGTGAGAGGTTGAGTAGGAGATTGAAAGGGGGTTAAGGTGGAATGTGGGGAGGGTGCTAAAAGCAAGGTATCTACCATAACTACACGGTATGTATCTCATAAAATTTGTGAACATTACAGAAAATACATGCAAGACACGCAATTGACAGACAGTATTTTGAGTTGTAATGACTGCAAATAATAAATGTACTTCTGATAACGTATATATAGTATCTGAGCATTACAAAAAATACATGCCAGACAGAAATGAGACACTAATTTTGAGTAGTTCTGACTGCGAATGATAAATATATTTGTTCCTCAAAAAGTACAGTACCGTATATATAGTTTCTGAGCATTAAAAAAAAAAAAAGCTGCAAGATAAATGAGTCTTATTATTTTTGCGTAGCACTGACCGCAAATGATAGAGGTAGGTAGACTCTGGTAGCAAGGAAGCCTCTGTTTTCCATCACCTCCACCCCAGCACCTGATGCGAACATGATGATGACGTGGCTCTGGTTCAGAATGTTGCTTGGGGTGTACACTACGCACTCTGTACACACGTGGTAGGGAGTACATTATTAGCACAGAAGCATGTATGTTATTATCACAAGAATAAGTATTTGAACACAGAAAGCATGTATAATGGCACAAGAGTATGTATATTCACCACAAGAGTAGCCTATGCATATTAACACGAGTACCTATCGAAGAACCTCTCATAGATTGAACATCCAAACAGCTATCACATTTACCCTTTGAGCTATAATAATAATAATAATAATAATAATAATAATAATAAGTAAAGTGAAAGTCTCCTTCCACTTTTCCTCACCCCTGAACTGCTGTATCTTCTGCGAGTACCTGTCGAAGTAGACCTTCTCCCCGTCCACGATGACGTCCAGGTGGTACCGCCAGATAGCATCGATGGGCCGCCGCCTCACCTCCACCACCGCTGATACGTTGTCCCTCGCTGCCGGGATGGAAGAAGGAAGGTTACACTAACTCTTGTCGACTACACGGGACTCATTAACCAAACCATTCAGTTTTTGCTAAGTCTCATTATTTCCCTTGAATAAGAACCGAGTTTTTCTGTTCCAACTTGTTCTGGCGGTTCAACAGAGACAAAGGGAAAACATACTTTGCCCAGTTCTCTGACCAGACTGGGAATCGAACGAGAGAGAGAGAGAGAGAGAGAGAGAGAGAGAATTCTTGACATTCCGGTTTGTTTAGATAGAAATGCAAATATCATGGTAACTTTATTTCGCTTCTTTTTTTAAACATGTAATAACTGTAAGCGTGTTTTTTTATTTCTTTCGTAGCCTAGATGCTTTTATTATCTAGCTGTATTTTTTCATCATATGCATCTTATTACTATTAGATACCACTACCGATACTACTACTACTACTAGCTACTACTACTAATACTACTAACCAGCAACAGAGGTGAGCATAGACCCTTTCGCCTCTCCAAGATAATTCGGCGAGATCTGTTCAAATCGCCCCTGGATGTCCAACACGTGCCGAATTGAATCAACCCGAACCAGGACGAACTCTCCCTTGCCGTTGAAAGTGTAGGGGAAGTCATCAAAGGTGTAGATGTGGGGATCGCCGAAGACCGTGGCTGGTGAAAGTGAGGGTCGTGGTGAAAGTGAGACGTATAAGTGTAAAATAATAGATATCAAATAAATGGATAATATGGAAAATAAATCGCTAAGGAAATGGTGTTACTGGCCAGATATTAACCTGCAGAAGGGGGCTGGTATCCGACGCAGTCCTGTGAGGAGCGGCGCTCAAACCGATACGTAACGCACCCGGGTGACTGCTCCCCCTGCCACTTACAACACGTATAGAACGGGATCACGTCGTGGTACCAGTGTGACAGCGACGGCACCTGGGGAAAGAGAGAGACAGGGAGGTAAGGGGGGGGGCGGAGATGAGAGACAGGGAGGTGAGGGGGAGGGAAAGATGAGAGACAGGGAGGTGAGGAGGGAAAGATGAGAGACACGGAGTTGAGTTTGTTAGTACTGGGTAAGTTAAAGTCACGGGGGAAACGTAGGGATGCATTGTGTTGTGTACTGTAGTGTTGATTGTTGGTTGTATGAGGAACAGTTGCATGTATACATTACCAGGCGTGTATCCATATTCATGAAGGTGGCTATAGAGAACGATGAGATGATTACACACACACACACACACACACACACACACACACACACACATAGATTCCACATACGCACCTTGTTAGCCTCATCGAAGGGCGTCTTGCCAAGGTTGTGTGCCCTGTGAGGGTTGCCGCCCCACATCTTATCAGCGGTCATCATCAGGTAGCCGTCTCGATCGTAACAACACTGCTGACCCGCACCGTCCTTGCTGAATGGGCAAACAAGGCCACGCAAGGTCAGTGTAGGCTATGTATGGTTAGGCAAAAGTCACCAAAGATATAATTTTTGCATTGACTGGAAGGCAGTGAAATGATATTCGTGTGTAATAATTACAAAAAGCGTAAGGTAGATACTCAGAATCTATGTGCATACAAAAGTAACAAAAACCTCAGCTCAAGTGAAGGTACGGTTAGCCTAAACTAGGTTCAGCAGTGGTCGTTTCTCTGAAACACAGTGCACTAATGACATAATGCTCGTATAGGTCGCATCTCCAAATAAGCGTACCTCATTACTTGAACACACGACAGTAATCATCGGTATCATCCATCGAAAAAAAAAAAAAAAAGCAGAGGCGTGTGTCATCTTCCACTGATGTCCCCATTATCTCATCCTCACCCTCCACTGAAGTTTACGTCACTTTAGTGTCGGTGGACTGTTCACAGGTCCATAGCATTGTCGTGTGAGAGGGCGGCCTATACGCAATCTGTGTTATGGGACCCTGGCTCATTCTGTCGATGTATCTCTGTACTTTCTATTACCGAATAGAAGGGCAGTTGCTTTGGAAACGCCCAGTAGCCTATAAACGTTTAGTCTACAAACAGTGGGTTTTTACTAGCAAAGAGAGAAAAGGGAGCACATGAGTTTGCACTAGTTCAAGGAGGGAAGGGTTGGGCTACATGGATTTTTACTCGTACTAACAAAGAGCAGGAGTGGACGACTGAAGAGAGGGAAGGGTGTATGATACTTACTTAGGCAGGGCAGTACGGACGCAATGAATGGCACCGAAGTGATAGTCACACTCGGTATTTCCGTCCTTGTCGCAAGAGAAGTCGGGTAGGAAACGACCTTTGTCCGCCACGGCTTGGTTCAGCAGGCAGGGGCATCTCTCCACCTACAGGGGCGTGGAGGAGAGGGTTAGCCGAGTGAGCAGGGGCAAGATGGGCAGCAGTATAGGTGAGAATTTTCGATTAAGGTATCTTACTGATCTTAAGCCATTAGCGCCCAGGGTTCCTCTGTGTGAGATTTTGTTGTATGTATAAGATGTAGTATCCTTAACCCATTAGCATCCGAGGCTCCTCCATGTGGGATTTTGTTAGAAGGGTACTATACTTAGCGTACCGCCCTCTACCAGTCGATTCACAGTTGCAAAGCTCGTAGGTACCCGTACCCAGGGGTACCCCCGTTTATTAAGTTTTGAAAATCCCAATTCCATCCTTTTTTGTAGGCCCCTAGGCACCAGGAGGTTAACATCACATACCGGTATCTCATAGGCAAAGTTGCAAAGATTTCTGTTGTTCTCAGTTTCAGTGTCACACATCACCACGGCCCAAGTTCAACCATACAGCTTCACTGGTAGAAGAACTCTTACTATCAGTGCAAGAAACACCGGTACTGCTGATCTGCCTACCATCCAATCTTTATTTGCCCCATCAGGAGCGTAAGGCCAAGGGGCTAGGTTATTCAGTCCTAACATTTACGACCTCGCTCTTCCGTGAGTGGCATTATGTGGGCATTAAACCGTAACCACACCTCACGTAAATCCTTACAGGCCTTTCCTATCTGGTTGGAGTACCTTAACCCACTAGACCTTCGTGCGTCATATTATATGGTTTTCACCACTACTACCACTACTACTACTAATACTAATAGTACCACTACAGACAACAACAAGAACGCAACTCCCACCTCATATGCAAAGTTCCTTAGGTTCCTGTCATTCTCAATCCACCTGTCACACATGGCCACGGCCCAGTATCGTCCATACATCCTCTCCCACTGGTAGTTGAAGTACCACGCCAGTGGAATGGGCCGGGACCATACAACGCTGAAGATTAGTAGAGAGAGAGATAGACAGATAGACTCTTATTTATTAGCTCGTGGTAGTACCGGGTATATCTATTATTCATTTCATCATCACCACATGTTACCAGAATCATCACCCATCATTACACCGTGCTTAATATAAAATGCACTTATCTTATTTAATGTTTATTGTTTATTTATTTATTTAGTAATTACCGTATATTTATGCACTAGTCGTCATCATCATCATCATCATTACTCACGTGGAAGTCTCAAGTCCATATTCAGGCTCCGGGGTGGTAACATTGATCATGATAAGGCCCATCTCCAAATCCACCTTATCGTCGTTCCTTCTGCTGGAGTAATCAGCAGGAGTCAGGGTATAGGAGCCGATGTTGGGGGCTGAGTCCTGGTGGGGAGATGAGATAGGGATTAGCCTACACCCTTTGGACTCTAACTTGGCCTGGGATGGGGATTAGCCTACACCCTTTGGACTCTAACTTGGCTTAAAATTGCCATCTCTCCCTCTTGAATACTGGGCCATAAAAATACATTATCTCTACAGTATGATGCTATTATAGTTGCGAGGAAGTGCTATGGAAAGGACGTAGAACCATAGTATTGTCTTAGTTTGCCACTGAACTATATGAAACAAGCTACAAGAGGACGAAAATCTAGGTCAAGTTAAGGCAAAAGGATTATAGCAGAAGATTAGCTGGACTCCCTACGAATGAGAGGGAAACCATATACCTGTGGGTGTAATGTATGATGCTGTATGGTAGGGAAATATTATAAGATTTGAGTGCAATGGAATAAAAATGGTGAGGTTGGGGGGGAGGGTTTACAACTTCTACAAATTAACCAGGACGCTTCGGCAATACAAGTTTTATAAGAGTATATGTATGTATGTATGTATATCTCTGTGTATATGATGAGGCTACTTGGCATACACGTGTTATACTCACCACCAGATTATCAATGTACAAAATCTCCGGGGTAATACTGATCTCTCGGTATCCCCAGAGAGATATGGTGACGGCCGCATCCCTGTTCATGGTTAAGTTGCCCGCTAACCACTCTATGGGCAGGGTCTCCGGGGAGGGTTGCTGGTAGCTGCTGTCCTTGAACCACACGCCTTCTGGGGCAGTCAGGGGCGTCTCTGGGGGAGGTGGGGAGAGTGAGGGTGAGAGAGAGACAGAGGATGGATGGGGAGGTAAATGGAAGGGTGACAGAGGGAGAGAAGAAAAAGGGAGGTATGGGTGAGAGAGGGGAGAGAAGGAAGACATAGGAGGAGAGAGGATTTCTGGGGAGGGTTTGAGAGAAACATCTCTTGGGAGGGTAGGGGAAGAGTATGGTGAGAGGGGAGGGAAGGAGAAAAAGGAGGAAGGAGGCGAGAGAAAGAGGGGAGGGAGGGGGATAGGCCAGGGGAAAAAAAAAAAGAAGGTAAAAAGGAAGTGGTCTCTAGGGAGGAAGAAAGAAGGGAGGGAAAGAGGGAAGGGAAGGCAGAGACGTAAGAAGTAGACAGGAAGAAAAAGAAGGGAATATCTGGGGAGGGTGTGAGAAAGAGGGGAAGAACTTTCCCTTTAAAAAATATATATATTAATGCTGTTTCATGCATTATTATATATGTATCTGTCTCTATCTAAAGTATCTGTCTATCTGTATATGTATTTATGTATCAGTATCTCCTTTACTTACCCACAAAGAACTTTCCCTTCCAGTAGTATGGTCCACCGTCATTGGAGATAGAGAAGTCGACGTAGCCAGAAACAAATAGCCTTGGCATGATGCATGTAGCCCTATTGTCGTCCAGCACGTGCCCCTCTACTGCCGTGGTGTCGAACTGGCACGTGAGTCGATAGCCAGTGCGGAAACAAGGCCCTGTGAGGTTTACTAGAGTACCCCCTAACATGTTGCCTTGCTCCGGAGAAAACGTGAGTGGGTATTCCTTCAGATCTGTAAACATAAAGAAACAAATAAGCAAATAGTTAAGGGACTATACCAAGGCTATACCCATCTTCTTCCCTCGTGTATTGCTTTAAGAACTGGAGGGGTGAGATATTGCCTTAAGAACTGGAGGGGTGAGATATTGCCTTCAGAACTGGAGGGGTGAGATATTGCCTTCAGAACTGGAGGGGTGAGATATTGCCTTCAGAACTGGAGGGGTGAGATATTGCCTTCAGAACTGGAGGGGTGAGATATTGCCTTCAGAACTGGAGGGGTGAGATATTGCCTTCAGAACTGGAGGGGTGAGATATTGCCTTCAGAACTGGAGGGGTGAGATATTGCCTTAAGAACTGGAGGGGTGAGATATTGCCTTAAGGCCTGGAGGGGTGAGATATTGCCTTAAGAACTGGAGGGGTGCGAGTCTTAAATAACCCCTTCACTGAGAGAAAAATCGTCTGGGAAGGGCAAAAGTGAAGTATAGGAATCCCTCAGTGCCCACCTTCCTCCCTCCTGCAGCAGCCCGCCAGGATCTTCTCGTCAATCCTGAAGATGTGTCTGCCGGGGAAGCCATTTGCGTTGCCGGCCAGTGGGAGGTCACGAATGTACAACTTCTGGCTGTACGGCGTGTATTCGTAGGAGCGTGTACCGTTGCCAGCGTTGAAGCCCACCTGAAGTACAAACACAAGGACTCGTATGCCTGTAGGTTAAGGAAGCTCCCTAACACCTCCCCCTTAGCAACTTATTTTTTTGGATGTGGCTGGTTAATGTCTTTTTATGCGTTACTTATGCAGGGTATTACTATACTGGAAGGTTTTATATAACACAGGAGAGGACAGTTAGGTGTACTAAGCTAAATAAATCGCATAGGAAAAGGTGCAAGGGAGCTTTCTAAAAAGGAAAAAAATAAATAAATAAAGCCAAGAGAATAACTAACAGAACACTTAGACCTGTTTTCTCTTCGGGTAAGGAGGTTCCCTAGCACCTCTTCCTTAACGAATTATTTTCCAAACCACCCATCAGTATTCTGTTTTATGCTTCATACATCTTTTTAATATCGACACAGATTGCATGAATAACACACAAGAATGTAGTAACGGAGTATAATCAGAACTAAACCGGTAAGGAAGAGGCGATAAGTACGCCCTTGGACTCACATAGGCGGGTGTTCCTCCCTGGCCTTCGTCTGTAGAACCTCCTGCCTCTGTGTGCGTCGTCCAGGCCATGTAGTCGTAGTTGAACAGGCAATAGGTACGTATCTCGTCTGTGGCCACCACCAGCTGGAACGTGTTGGTCTGGAAGGGAAAGAATGAGGGAGAGGTAATGAGAGAATGGGTAGAGATAGGAAAAGAAAGTAGAGAGAGTTAGAGCAGAGATAGAGAGTAGAGATAGACAAAAAGTAGAGAGAATTAGAGCAGAGACAGAAAGTGTAGACATCACGTGAAATATCGGTACGTCCGTATCGTCCGTGGCCACTACTGTACCATGTGGAAAGTCACCTTCATGCAATCCTCTTGGAGCCTCAGTTCCGTATTAAGGTTTTCATAGCAGCAGCCACTTTCCTTCCCTGTGCAACTATACTTTCCACTGCCGCTGCCCATTTACCTCTTTTTTCTGGTACTGCATCCTGGCACTTGACAGCTTTCACAAGTTTATCGCCATAAATATTCATAAAAACGAGAAATGTAACAGGGCAAATCCCTTACGAGACCTTGCACCAAGTGAGCATCCTCACACCGCGGGTTATAATACAACCCCAATAAAAACCCCTAGAACCCACTGTCGTCATCATCTTCATCATCATCATCATCAGAGTGAGTCAGTCAGCTACAAGATAAAAGCCTCTCCCATCTGACCTATTGGCTGTTAACCTATTCCATCCAGTCCCTGTTAATCTAACAATGTCTTCTAGTCATCTTATCCCTTGTCTACCTCTTCTTCTCACTCCATCTTTACGCTGCCACTCAGTTACCCTGCCTGTCCATCTACCAACCTTCCTAAGCCCACCACGGTCCACCTACCACAAACTTTGCATCAGTGTTGACGGATCCACCGGCAAAGGTGACGTTCTTCCATGTGACGATGATGATATGTTTGGGGTTGAAGATGGTCGAACCCACCATGCCCTCACGGATGTCCCACTTAATCCTCTCCCGGATCTCAACACCGAACTGGTCCTTGCGTGATGGGAGGTCCCTCTCCAGCCTGTGTGAAGTTGGGGACGTGCAGGAGGTTACGTGTAAAGCAGAGGTATTACACAGGGAAACTAGGTACTAATAGCAATATAGATGCAGTTTCAAGTTGATGCAAATTTGTTAGATGAAGGAAAAAGATGCTGCTAGATATTGCGCTAGGAGAGCACTCGGTAGATCGGATACCACATCACCAAATACCAGTAATTCAGAAATCTGTATTTATCAATACTTTTCCACTTCATTCTAAGTTTTCATCATGATCTTTATAACATATCACGTTCATTCAGACCTGACAAAGATCCCTAACCTCTGTCTCCTCAGTTGATGACCGTGTAGTCAGAGTGGATGATCGATCTGATTAAGTAAATAAAGAGAAGCCTTCCTATACCTCATAAGTAAGGCTCAGTGAATTTCACGCAGTCACGAGTTGTTATGCCATTCAGGTATTGGGAATGGCTCATTTCTAGCATGTGAAAACAAACCAATTATTGTAGACAGCTACAGAAGTTGCTTAGATACATAGAAGAGACACACCTTACGGCCCTAACGTGATGGTCTGGCAATAATTAACACTGTTAAGCACCCTAATCAGAGAGAGAGAGAGAGAGAGAGAGAGAGGGAGAACGAGAAAGAGGGGCGGAGTGTGTATTATCTGCAGATAATAACACGATAACAGCGGCCGGGTCACACGATACCAAATAACGCTAGGTAAGGGGCTACTTCGCCGTGTTGGATTTAGAATGTATAATATTTAATTCCTCATTTCTTTTCCTTCAATCCCCCCTCTTCGTATTTTTGTTTTTCTTCTGTAAATGGACTGCAAACATAAAGAATTTCTGTGTTATTTTTTAGGAATAATTACTGCACGAATAAAATAGAAAGTCGAGGCTTGATAAGTGGGTGTACCACCAAGATGACGAATATGACCCATATCGGAGGCCACACGACCACACCCAAACAGAGACAACACAAGGTAAGTGATGTGCATTGTTGATTCAGATTGGGAGATGGCACACAGGAAAGGTAACCCTTTAGATGTGAAAGTTGATTGCTGTAAGTTGTTTATCTAACCTAAATGGTAGGCTATTACATAGGTAAGGTAGGTAATAACAGCAAGATAAATATTAAGCTTATGCAGTTTATCACATGTACTGCTCATGCTGAGTTTATATGTACGTGAGTAGCAAAACGCCGAACCTCTATAAAGATTTTCAGCTTAAATTTGCTCATGCAACCAACTGACGTCCAGTGTTTGACGTTCAAAGTTTGGTCCAGATTGATATCATCTGAGGAGAGACGAGGCCGCCACGCCTTCAACAGGGCAACTGTTAGCAGGCATATCGAGTGGAGGGACTTGTGTAGCAGAACAGCACTCAATAGAACGCATTCGTCATCACCAGATAATTCACCGACCATTTTTCATTTAAACTACATCACATCATTTTTGGATCCATGAGAATCGCACTCCAAATTTTTGTCATGACCCTCCCACCAGCTGTGTAATCCGGTGGGCAAACAGTCAGACAGGGATAAAACCTTGGCCACGAAATGTGTAGAAAACACTCTACCTTTTTTTTCCTATCCTCACCGGTGTTATAATGGTGGTAGGTGATGATAATGGTGATGATGATGATGATGATGATGAATTTCCCAACAGCATATGTTAAATGATTGTGGCATGTTGTTTTCCTTGTAGTGTTGTGCGCCGTCACTGGAGAGAGCTTATCATCTTATCTTAATTATAGTCTTAACAGCATTGCTATACCCTGAACCTACTTACTCCTCCTCCATACCACCGTTACCACTGCTACTATCACCACCACTACCACTGACACTTCTGCTCCTACCACTACTATCATTACTACCAGGACTATCACATTCTGCACCACTACCACTGCTACTACCACCACTGCCACAATCACCACCATTACCACCATTACCTTCCACATCCAACATTACAGAAGAGGGAAGGAAACTGCAGCAAAAACAATCATTATTAATAACGCCATACCCTTTTTTAATAGTAAATACGGCACACAGAAAATCTCAAAGCATCTACACCACCAGAGGGAGGGAGAGAGAGAGAGAGACCAACAGGTGCCATCAACAAAAACCAAACACTAAAAAAGCTCTCAATTAACCTTGTATCGTGGACACAGGTAGACTCAAACGATGCATTATCATCCTGTAGTCGTGATGGTGGGCTAGTGGAGCAAGGACTTTTATCACGTTATCACCTTATCACTACCCCACCTACGATAACACCACCCGGAACCCGTACCTCGGCTCGCGTGTCCCATGATAAGGCAAAAAGATCCGCATTCTCGCCTTCTTTGTTGATTTATTTCTCTTTTGCTCTATGACGTAAGTGATAAGTTTGGTGTGGAACAGTATGGCATTGAATGGTGGTAAATGGCATTGAATGGAAATACATGGCATTAAATGGTAGTGTACGGTGTTAAGTGTAAGTAAATGTAAAAGATGGTGTCCACAGGCAGCCAGATACCCATTTATTGGTTGAAGGGATACCACTTAATGCAGAATGTTTCATTGTTCCATAGAGTACAGGAAACGATTTGGCTTGTTATTTAATGTAATCACGTGAAGGTCGCACTACAATGAATGCGTGGATGGTGGGTGCAAATTCTGTATGCTTAGTCTACATACTTTGGGTGGCTACTCTCACCCACCACACCCACTATGTATCTGTATGTGGTATCGGTCTTATTGTGTCCATCTTTTATTTATCTATCTATCTATGTCTAATTATCTTTCGGTTTAAATGTTTATCTCTCTGTCAATATATCGGTCGGTCTGTCTGTCAGTCTATTTCAGTCTCTATGTCTGTCTATCCATCGCCATGCATCAGTCCATCCGTTAACTATCTGTCTATATCAGTCAGTCAGCTTGTCTTCATATCTAACTTTTATTTACTTACCTACCTATCAACCGTATGTATCTGTCAGTATATAGGTCATTTATCTATCTTTCTATCTTATCTATCCATCTGTCTGCCCATCTATCCACCCATCTCTCACCTCCAGTACACTCCCGGTCTCCTGCTGTCATCATCGCCTGGTTTCAGCTCGCCAATGTTGCACTTAGAATAGAACGGTCCGATGAATGAAGGATCGGGATCATTAGGCCAGTCTGGTACAGGGAAGGACAGTGGGTAGTGTTGCCAGTTGAATGGGGCGTCGGAGAAGCCTAGGTACCCGTTTAGCGATACCTGTTGGGAGAGGATGTTTTGAAGTTCCTAGGAAGTGTGTGTCTTTGAGAATACACCTAAGACAAAGTGAATTTCTTTTTACTCACCCAAGTGTAATTCAGTCCAAATCCAAAGAAGGAAAGCAGGAAGATAAGTTGTTTGTTGACTTGTGTGTTGATGTTTTAAAGTTCCTAGGAAGTGTGTGCCGTTGAGAGTACACCTTAGACAAAATAAATCTCTTTTTACTCACCCAAGTGTAATTCAGTCCAAATCCAAAGAAGGGAAGCAGGAAGTTGAGCTGTTTGTTGACTTGCGTGTTCTGTGTGTTGATGTTCACTTCCATGTCTCCAGTACCACTGTTTGTATCCGAGTCATAGTAAGGGTACATGAGGTAGGATCGGATTTCCTTAAGACGTTCCGAGGTGATGGTGTAGAAATCCTCCCTGTTTGGCTTTAATTGCGGTGCCATACGGGAACTCATTAGATCTGTAAGATAGATGAATAAATAAATAGAGAGATAGATGAGTGGAAAGACATATATGTAGGCAAATACGTAGATGTATACGGTAGGTAAATACGTAAAAAGATAGCTGAAAAAAGCCGACTATAGTGACTTTGCTTCTAGTTCAGTTTATGTTCGAGGTAGCCTTTCACAAATGTATATAGGCTATGTGAACTTTATCTATCTATTTATCTAACCATCTATAGCCAGACGCCCTAATCTCGTAAAGGTTGGCCTCAAACAAATCACCTCCATGTCGCCTAGTCCCCTGCCATTGCGCTGCCCACCCTCCAACTCACCCCCCTGAGCGTTACCGTAACAACTATACTCCTTTTTGTGTGTGTGTGTGTGTGTGTGTGTGTCCGACTCTGGGCAAAGGCTTCAGGGCCTATATCTCTGGGGCAGTAGCCTATCCCAACTTCCCAAGGCCCAGTAGTCCTCCTACACCTCCACATGTCACCACCTCGGCGCCAACACCCACCGGCTGACTCATACAGGACTGGTGTATTGGTATTAGCGGGGGTGCTTTTATGACATGTCGGCGGGTCATCTGGTAGATCAGGAAAGTCAGCTTTTATGAAATTCAAATCCTTAAACTGTTCCCTGCCCCAGCCGGGATTCGAACCTGGGTCCATCAGGACTGCCGGCCCCCTCTCTACCGATTCAGCCACCGCCTCCCCCGTACTGTAGTTTGGCCTGTAACTGCCATCTCCCCAACTTGAATGCTGAGCTGCAAAGTGGATTGGCTCTATAATGTGCTGCTAGTAACGAAGAAGTGTTATGGAAAGGGTGTAAAGCCGCAGTATTGTCTTTTTCTGCCCCTGATCTACGTGGCTCAAAAGGAAAAGGACGAAAATCTGGACCAGGGTAGGGTGAAAAGCGTATATATAACACAGAGAGATTTGGTTCAACTGAGAGATAAACTAGCAGTCGAAGGCTTCAAAAGAGATCTTAAATAACTTCTTTTCTTGTCACTTGTATACCGGTATACTCGTATCTAGGAATTACCTTTGGGCTAACACCAAGCCATTTTATGCAGTCGAAAGATACAGTATACCACTACTCCCCCCCCCCTCTCTCTCTCTCTCACACACACACACACACACACACACACACACACACACACACACACACACACTCAAGGGGGACTATAGAAAATAAACATCAAACCCCAGACATACGAGAAGCTAAGTAGGCAATGTAAACTTATGGTGAACGTGGGAAGCGAGTATAAGGCACTACTACTACTATCACTGTTATCGCGATATGATAAGGCGGCGATAGTGTTATCACCTGCTTCACTGTTCCCTGAGTCACACATCACATCCGTTACAAGTTTGAAAATTAGGTCCTATTCTGTACCTTGTTCACTTTAACTAGGCCTAAATTTACCCTCTATCCAGCTTGAATGCTTACGGGATTATGGTGTCTGGCTGTAGATAGATAGACAGAACGTTGAAGATAATGTTAAACTGTAATTAGGAAAAATCAGCCAATTAGTTGGACCCTCACCGACACACAAGATCTAACACCTCTTCCTATGCGATCAGTTTGACTGGTAGCACCTTGAAATCCTTTAATGTGTTACAATATTTATATATTTTTACTGACAATAAAGTAAGCAAACGAAATAACTTGGGGTGGGGTATAACGGGATCACCTAAAAGGGGGGTTGTTTACAATGAGCAGAGTGCAACGAGAAGCATTGCCTGCGATGGTGATACAGGTTGAGGTTATAACTAAACTGGGATCACTACTTAGCACTGTAGTCTAGAACATTACGCTATTGTAGGCTGCATCCACACCACATTCTTGCAAGCGCGGGCGGGAGTCTTATATTACTGTGAAATAAACAGATAGGGTTGCGTAACAGACCCCATATTACGAAAAGGATAGTCCAATGGAAAGTAGAAAATGATGCAGGTTAGACACTGATAATGCAGACTAAGCCGTTCCCTCAACGCACGAGAACTGAGTTGCAAAAAAAAAAAAAAAAAAAAAAAAGGAGGGGGGAAGTAGAAAGTGATGAGGAGTAGACACTAGTATGCTGACCAAGCCGTCCCCGCAACATAAAATTAAGCCGTCTGACCTGAAGCCCTCTTGTCTATGCCAGGGTGGGGGTCGAGTGGTAGGGTAGGGGGGCTGCCGTCCGGGTTGGGAGCCACTCGTGACGTCATAGGGTCTGCAGGAGAAGAGAAAGACATGGATAAGAGAAGTCATCATCGTCATCATCATCATCATCACTACAACATGCCCCTTAAGCTGAAGAAAATAGTCTGTGGGGTGGAAGAAGAAACCAGTAAAGGATGTCACCTGATTCCAGAGGTTGTTGAAGTCCAGGATTTTTCTTTTTTCCCCAAAAGATGAATAGAGGAAGGGGGGAAAGTCCATAAATACAACAGACTGCAGGTGTCCATCATTCATAACAAATGTGCAACAGTTGGACTTGAATTGCTGTAGGTTGAAGTTTGGGGGGAAACTCTTCTGAGGTAGCGAGTTCCAGAGAGAAACAGTTTGGGGAATAAAGGAATTCTGTCTGATTTAAGTTCTGCAATATGGCAGTGTGGCAGTCAGATCAGTGATAAATAAATCTTCATAACATTTTAAGATTATAAGAAATCGTTTCTCTTTCCATATTTTTTTCACTTCACTGTTAACATTAATTTCCTTTATATATTTTTTTTTGCGTCAACATTTAATTTCGTTTATTTTCTTATCTTATACTTAATAGTAACCTTTAATTCGTTTTTTTTTTTTTCACTTTGATATGAACTTTACTTTCGTTGTTTTTCATATTTTCTCACTTCAATCACTAAATTTCGTTGTGGAGGGTATGGTGGCTTTATTTAAGTGAAGACAAAAATATAAGCAAACAAACTTATGTATTACTAAATCCTTTCAGTACCACATCTTGTTTTTATTTTTATTTTCTTTCACGTAAGGAATGACTTTAAACTTAGCCCTTTCAGAATCGCATGTCCCTTAAATTGAAGCAAATGGTCTGGAAGTAGCAAGATTGAAGTAAAAAATACGTGAAGAGATTGAAAAGGTTAAACTCAAGAATGTATAAAAATAGAGGACCTGGGAAGTGTTTAGTAAGCTGTATAAGCACCTGTATATTCAAGCCGTCTAATGCACAACGTAAGCTTAAGGATCTCTCTCTCTTTCTCTCTCTCTCTCTCTCTCTCTCTCTCCTCTTACCATACTTTCCCTCCATCTTGAGTTGTTCAGCCACCCATTTCAGCCTCTCCTGTCTCTTCCTTGCTGCCTCAGCCAACTCGTCTGCTGTGGGTTGGCGTGGTTGAGGTGGTTTTTGTGGTTGTTGTGGCCGTGGTGCTGTTGTTGATTGCTGTGGTGATTGTGGCTGTTGCGGTTTCTGTGGTTGTGGTTGCTGTGGCGATTGTGGTTGCTGTGGCGATTGTGGTTGCTGTGGCGATTGTGGTTGCTGTGGCGTTTGTGGTTGCTGTGACGACTGTGGTTGCTGTGGCGATTGTGGTTGCTGTGGTGGATGTGGTTGCTGTGGTGGTTGTGGTTGCTGTGGTGGTTGTGGTTGCTGTGGCGATTGTGGTTGCTGTGGCTGTGGTGGTTGTGGTTGCTGTGGCTGTGGTGGTTGCGTTGGCTGTGGTGCTTGTGGTTGCTGTGGTTCTTGTGTTTCCTGGGGTAGTTGTATTTGTGGTTGTGCTTCTGCTTGTACCGATTCTGCTTGTGGTTTCTGTTCGTCCGCTGTTACCGCCGCCGCAAGCAGCAGAAACAACGCCACAGGCACCCACCCCCACCGCATTTTTACCTGGCACTCACCCACCAAACGGACTTAGGGACCCCAAAGACGGTATGGTCCTTTTAGAAGTCTTTCCCCAACCTCTCGCCTCACCCACGAACCAAGTCTCTTATGTATTATTAACAAAATCACTGTCTTCTGTCTCTTACATAATCACAATGTTAATATTTTCTTTTTCAGTTCCACCCCCCACCATTAGCATTCATTATTGCACCGAAAATACAAACAGTAGCACGATTTTCAGAAACGCAGTGACGCGTGGACTGAACTGTGTGTTCACACGTACTGACGGTGTTCCAGTACTCCACTCGGGTCACTCGGGCGCTTATCTGATAGCGAGGGTGCTCGGATTGCCAGCTTATCTACTAATGCGTCTAATGTATGTTAAGAGCAACACATACAAAGAATACTGACATAATGGAAAGAAATTTCCGTTTTTAGGGGAAAGTGTGGCTGTACAGAGACATAAAGGTGTAGAATTTATACATTGTATCAAAGTCTCAGAGCTCCGTATCAGCCACCTTAACATCGCTCTGTCTGATAACATTCTCTTATCACTAAGCTAGTACTCCTTACTTGGTCTTGTGTCAGCATTACCCAACAACCAAGAATATACTTAAAATACAACTACTAAAACAACCCCAAACTTCAAAAGCCTTGCCAACACATCTGGTAACACAGCTTTCATTGGGGGTATGATTTAAATACGTGAAAACGCACATGGGTATGATTATCATCACTTTTTGAACTGAAATTCCTAACCTCCTACGTCACCTAGTCTCGCCCCAGCCCCCAGCCTTAATTCAACACGCTTCCTGCTCTTATCTGTTATCCGGTTTACAGTTGACCAAGAAATACAATATCAAGCGTCAAGTCTCACCCAGCTCTTACGCATCGGCGGAATTTGAAATGACGCATATGTTCAGTTTGGGGGATCTTAACTCCTTCAATCAGTGGACGTATCGCCTAGTAGTGATGGAGTTACTGAAGGCCGTGTCTAACACTTCTAGTTAAAGTAATTTCTCCTGAACTAAATCATATCGTTTGGAGATTGCAAGAATATAGTAAAAAAAAAAAAAAAAAAGTGGCTGCATAACACAAGTTCTGGAGGTGATGGTCAAGTGGCAAGGGAATAGACTTGATGGTAAGATATGAGTTCAAGCACAAGGAGGGGGGAAGGATAGTTTGAGGACATGAGTTTCGTTAACAGCCTGAAATGATCTTCTGCAAGACGCGCTGACACATTATAGAAACATATCCGCTAATGGGATAGCCATGGCATGTTTCAGAGTAGTTTCTCTTCTGGAAGTAGGCTACCTTTGAGCATTTTTCAGATGCCCTAAAAGGAATAAAAAGGCCACCGGGGTACTGATCCGATGCTTTATGTAGAGGAACCATGTCAGGTAGCTAAACAAGAGTAAGGAAGTCCCATACATCATGGAGACAGAGAAGGGTTTCACTATTTCAGAACTTTGCAACCAGAAGATTGGTTTATGTTCTGCAACTTTGCCTATGCAAGATGCATAACTACATAGGCAGTCCAGAGCTGAAGCAGCCCTTTCATGGCATACTGAATGTAGAACACAGGACTGGTATTCAGTCTTCAAATGACGTGTTACAACCTGTCCTTTGGCATATGACCAAGACGGTTGATGGCATGAAGGTGGCATTCGTTGAGCATCCCAAGAAAAGGCTCGTCCTGTTGGTAATGGGTCATCTTTAAGGCTAGAAGGTGCACGCAAGTAAGCCCCTAAGGGATGGGTTGACGTCCTCTAAGACACCACCCTGGGAGCTCTGGCCAAAAGAGCACCCAGTCCTGGAGTTGCACTGAGCAGAGAGACATAAGATGTGAATCTGAGCAGTGTCTAATGTGGGATATGGTGACACAGTAATCCCCTGACAGATACTCACATCTACCATGATATCATCTCAAAAGTCTAGGCCAGGAGACCTTGTTTCTAAGGAGATGCTAAAATTGCAACATGCAGGATGTGATGCCAGGGAACCAAGACTGGCACCCTGCAGAGTATATTGCAGGGGGGATCCAGGGGGACCAACCCACAACAGAAAGCAGTGTCCCAGAAGGACATCAGAGGAGGCAGGCAGATGTCTCAGAATGGCCGCCCAGTCTTTCCACAGTCTACAGCACAGCGCTGATTAGATAAAAGAAAAAAGTGATAGCAAGTAATAGCATAAAGCAAAAGCCCTTCTCTCAAAAGACCCTGAATATACTAAGAAGTAAAGACTGCTAAACAGCACCCAGGAACACACACACACACACACACACACACACACACACACACACACACACACACACACACACACACACACACACACACACACACACACACACACACACACACACACACACACAGGGAGAGAGAGAGAGAGAGAGAGAGAGAGAGTCGGGGCAAAAACAGAAATATTTAACTCACCCTTAACAAACTAAGCAGGGAAAGAATGGAAATGGTAAACAGTTATGGCCCCTACTGTTATAGCTAGTTTGTCCAGCTGAATGTGGCAAAGATATCTGTCCTTTTGTAGCATATTTTGTATAGCCCAGTGGCAGAGTCAGTCAGTATTACAGCTCTGCATCATTTCCATAGCATTTCTTCATGACATACCTTATTCTTGTGTTAGCTAATCTCTTGTGGTGGGGGCACTCACCATCCACTCACTCAGTGTAGTGCTACTCTCGGTTGACTGCCCTTTCCTCTCTTCATTCCTTCTTTTCGGCCTTCCTCTTCTGTCTTTCTTTCTTTCATTCTTTCCTTTTCTTTCTGTCTATGGGTGACTCTACAGTGAGTGACAAGCCAAATGGTTTCCTGTACACCAGGAAACCACTTATTTTGCCAGGTGGTAACCATGTAACCAGACTGTGGTGCCTGGTGGTTCAGTGAGCAATTAAGGCACTCCAATCAGGATGACCCTGTGCAGGTTTATATCCAAGGGATGGCTGGGGTTTATTGCTCACGTAATGCCTCTCAGATGAGTGAGGCTGATCACTCCCATTTTAAATGTCAGGACCAGCTTGCCTAGCTCCAGGCTCCTGCACTTCTTATGGGACAACGCTGGATTAGGTGATGGATAGATGGATGAATCTCTTGTTAAGCTCAGGATTCAAGATGGACCACTAACAGTTTTTGCCATGTTAAAGTGGACAGTGTATAGTGTTGCATATGGGTGGAAGAGGGAAGACATGGGGAAGTGAAGGCAATGGAAAAAGGGAAAAGTGTTTCCCCTGAAAAACTAAGTAGGAGTGAAGCAGGATTACTGCAGTCAACTGTACATCCTATTTTTTGTGTGGACAGTTTACTAAGCCAGGTCGTAAAGTGTTATCAGTGGTGCCTGACTCACACATGCCCTTATCACCTTCTGATTAACATAGGAGGAATGTCAAACAAGTTTTTTCACAGCCTGCTTTATTGATTTAACATGGCTATAAAACTTATTCACTTTGGATAAGGTATATAAAAACTGCATACAAAATATCTCTGACAAGGATACTAATCATTTCATTATATATTTTCACTACAGCTTAGAGATTATTCAGAGTAATATTCTTCATCATAACCCTGACTCATCTCCCCACTTATGGATGGGATGAGGGGAACGAAGGGTATATCTAAGCAAAATACATAAGTATATATAAATACAGTAATACTGTATATATGTAGTAAAATGAAGTATTTCTATCTTCAAAGTAAGCATATCATAGTACATAAACTTTCTTCTGACTATTTCTTACTTATGGTATATGCAACAACATACAGTATATACAGTATTAAACAAGAAGCAACCTCTCTCTTGTCTCTCTTTTAAGACGAGGGGGATGGTGGTCAAGTAGTTAAAGAAGTGATCTGCTATTCAAAAAGATGCACATACTTTAAGAGGCTGGGGCAGGGAATAGTTTGTGAATTTAATCATTGTTCAAGCAGACTTTACTAATCTTTAACATCTGTCTCCATGTCATAAAGATACCCCGACTGATACATCACACCAATCTTGAATGAGACCGCCCAAGCATGTACTTAGTAGGGTAAATACTAACAACTAATCTGACATCACTCCCTTCAAGGAGTAGGGGCCAAAGGCTAGGTTACAATATTCCAGTAAATTTATGGGTACTGTAGATGACCAGTCTCTTTTTGGTGGGCATTACATGATCAAAAAACCTCTAGTCACCACTTAAGAATCAAGCTTATGCAAGGCTGTCATTCCAACTGGAAACAAGTGAAGACATGTGGAGAAAAAATAAAGGGGGCTGGGAGCACATAACTCTCATGTGTTTAAGAATTATTTCCCTTTATGGAACAGTTCTCTGACATACTGTACAAAAGGATTTCACAGATGGGCTATCATTCTGTGTACTAATGTAATGCATTAACCCTGCTGCTGTCATACAATTATTAGATGTCTGGAGGTCTAGTGAGCTAAGGTGCTCCAAATGGATGTTACCCATAAGGGTCTAATTCTGAAGAATGGTTGGGTTTTACTGATTACATATTGTTGCCCTGGGAAATGTAACAGGTCTGTCTCTCCTTCAGTATCCAGACCAAGAGGTCTAGCCCCAGGCTCATACAAGTGGTGGCAACTGTCCAGTCACTTGATGCAGTACTGCATATTTCTTCTTAGGTGACTATACACTGAGTGGTATGCCTAAGGAATTCCTTTAATGGGGGAAACCATTCAAAGTGCTGTGTCATAACCATGTAACCAAATAATGGTGTGATGTGGAGTCTACTATGGTACCCACGTAAACTGAGTGGAGAAATGCAATTGAGGCATCCATCCATGAACCAAACCTCCACACTCTTCCCCACACCTCGTTGTGGCAAGGCGCTGTCCATGACAAGGGAACATTGGTTCATTGCATGGGACAGCCCCGAAGAGGTGATTGCTTGCCTACAGTTGATAGGTCTGCTCTGCCAGACCTGGGTTACTCTACTACTGCTACTACTACAAGGCTGTGCAGACATCAGCAAAGGTCATGGTAAAGCCATCCCCTTTGCCGGTCCCCCTGACTGGCTCCAGTGTGGGCACCTCATTACACATGGGGCACAGTGCATTCCTCACAGCAGACGACCGCATCCAGATGATCAAGTTATACCTGAAAAAAGGATGACACTGTTGTTAACATTTAGTGACCACTGACCAAACTAGCATGTATAGGTTTATTCATTTGATGGCAACTCTCATGTATTAGCCTACAATCTTATGCCATGTCTTCACTCACACAGGGCTCACCTCATGCCTTCTTCAGTCTCCCTTTGGACATTTTTCCCTCCATATTCATACTTGTGACCCTCCTTAACCAATCCCCTTCCTCCCTCCTCTTAACATGTTCAAACCATCTTGGCTTACCAGGCTGCATCACTTCTCTGATATTTATTTATAGTACACTAAGCTAAAAAGGGTTTAAGATCTTCATAAGTCTGGAACAAACACTCAATACAGTTTATGTCTCTGTTTGTATACCTGACCTAACCCTCTCAGAAATGGGAAATGGTTTATGCGGTTGGTTGCTGCAGTGTAGCAGCCAAAAGCTCAGTTGGTGAGAGTGGCTCAGACATCAAGAAATGCATGATGTATGACAAACATGGACTTATTATACAGTGTGTATCTACCTGTATGACTTACCTGATCCCCTCTGATATGGGTAATGCACCATGTAGCTGCTGGCCACGGTGTAGTAGCCCGTAGCCCAGCTGGTGAGAGTAGCCTAGCCGCTGGGAAGAAGGCTCCTCCTGTCTCATGGGCCCAAAGTACAACTCACCATCAAAGTAGTCATCATTCAAGGCCACGTTTAGAGTTATCTGATGGAAAAAGTTACAGGTAGTCCTCATTACAAGTAGCCTTTTATAGGCATCTTTTTTTCTCTTAAGTCCTCAATGAATGACACAAAATTTTCCCATTAGTGTTCTACTCTTACCTGTTGACTAATATGCTAGTTTTCCTACACTGCAGTAACAAGTGGATGTAAAAAGTTGTGATATTTTAGAATTCATCCCTCACAAGGGCTGCCTGTAGTCTCGCTAGGCTACTTGGATTATACACTCTCTGAAGAGTATGGATGGAGTATTTTCATTCAATATTTGTATTAAAACACACCATTTAGAGGAATTTGTATTTGTACGTGTAAACAGTCTGTTCATCTACAATTAAATTTACAAGACTACTTTAGACAAGCTTTGCGGGTTCCTGCAGCCTACAGGAGGGCTTGCAAGACTGGCTTTTACACAGTGATAAAGACAAATGAAATAAAGATTCTGACTGTGTTCAGTAAGAAGAAAAAATGTTAAAGTACGGTAATATCATCATCATCATCACTGCCACCACCATCACCATTATCACCCAGCCCACCTCTGCATTGTCGTAGTGATAGCTGAGATCGACATCGCCACCCTCCCTGTAGGTAACTATGAATGCCTTGTGAGAGTTGAGTTGCCCTCCACCCCAGTCTGGGTACAGAAGCCGAGCCAGTGGCTGCAGGTACTCTGTCCGAAGGCATGTCACAAAGTCATCAAACCCCAGTTCATCCAGCTTGATCTGTATATAAAAATGCAGTACATATAAATCCTCAGTACATGACTCATATTTTATGGTCTTTTTGCTATTAAATTCACAGTAATTTTGTAAGTGTATACATACATCTTATACCGCTTCATGGTACAAGTAGACAATTATACATACACACCCCATACTGGTTCATGGTATTGGGACGGCCCTTAGGTAATGGGGACTGCTCATAATTTGCCAGCTCCTCCACCAGGGTGCGACAGAACTCTGAGGTGAAGACAGGGAATGAGTAGATGCGCTCCCTGTGGCTCTGCATATAACCCATAATCCCTTCTGCTGTCTGATCAGCTTCACCTGCCACCTTCACTAGTTCCAGGAATCTCTTGTCCAGGAATGATGGCTGCCAAGAATAATTTACAGTATAGTATGATATCATCACAAAAATATGTGGGATGAAGCCCTCCAGGATGGATAACTGAGCAGGAAAATGGCTCAAGAACTGCCACAAGATGAAAAGTCCTACAGTACACATGCTATCATGGTCAATGGTTTCCCCTTTTATGCACTTTTTTGCAATTAAGTCCTCCATGAATTAAGTTTCTTTACCTTATATGGCAGTCTTTTAATTTCCTACAGTTTACAGCAGAAGTTGTATTCAAGAAAAAAAAATGTGATATTTCAGAAAGCATCCATGACTGATAATGAGTCCTGCTTATACCTGTATCTCTCAACCTGGTGTTCTTTTGTACCTGTAGTGTGTAGATATGAGGGTGGAGGGGTTGGTATTCTCGGGCCACCATAGCACATCTCTCCAAAGTCTCCTGCTCAAGATTGTGCCGACGTTTCACCTCTGCCTCCACCTGCCAGAGTGATGTTGATTCTGTATGAAGACTATGTTTCTGTGGTTTGAATGTGAAAGATTTATACCATTCCATCCAGCTATACATCACAATAATCATGGTAATCCTTTATTGCCCCACAGGCTAAGAAGTGTAAAGGCTAGGCTACTTGGTTCAGATGTTTAAGGTACCGTAGCTAAGAGTGGCTAGTCATTTAAAAGGACAGTATATAAAAGAGCATACATAGACCAACACCAGCTTTAAACGTCCACCATGTTTTGGGTCTGCACCCGAGACTCAGGGCACATGCAACATGGTATGAGTACACTATTGATCCACCAATCACAACTCCCATCAATAATTAGAGAAAAAAAAATATTGGGGTGCAAGTGTCAAGAAAGCATACCTGAGGGATGAGTTCCTCCGGTTTGGAGCAGCCTCGAGATGTCAGCACCTGAGGGCAATAAATGGTTTAATCCTGTCACTGTTGCTACTGGTAGTGTACCTGAGTAGTTTTGTTTGGCTACCACCTGATTTTCTGTGGGAATAATGTGCATACTATTTTTCACACCAACTAAAAACTGATGACAGTGCAAGGATTTTTCAGTTACGTAAGATGGAAAAAAGGAAAGTATATCAGCACATGCTACCAGAACTGTGCACTAAATAATCAAGAAATGTTTGTTTGGCTGATATACTGAAGAGCTTTCTGTAGAAATACACATAACCTTTGACTAACTAATGATACATCAGGAGTGGCAGGGCTAACATCGCCTGCTATATAATAAGACACCCAACCAACATACCTCTGAGTAGTCCGTTAGAAACTGCGTCTTACTGATATACTTGACATGGAGATTATATTCCCTGAGAAAGATATTATGCGTGAAGAAACATCTGCAGACACAGAACCTACTGGCGACATTAAACATTTTGCACACACACACACACACACACACACACACACAAAATTTGTTTACAACGCTTAAATTTATGTGAAAGCAGTGCCCAATAATAGAAAACGGAGTATGGTACACTACGGTAAATTTTCTTTCCTATATCTTGAAAATCGGAAAACACAATATATCCGCTTTACTGAGATTAGGAAACGCTCTACCTTGATGATTACTTTATGCATTAATAACGTCTGTTTTTTTGTACTCTACAAAATTTCTCAATTTTAGACCACAGACCATTGCGTTATACGGTATATTAGTATTTACTAATACTGTACCTTGACTAATCTATATATTTTTCCAGTCGGTGTTAAATAACCAAGATCCATCAATAATCTGCTCCTTGTAATTGAATTTAAGCGTTTAAAAATATTAACTGGCATCTACGCACGCCGCTCATGTGGCGGATGATTAGCGTTGTTGTCACAATTCACGGATTTCACGTGTAATTCAACAGTTTGCAGCCTCACCAACTAAGGGTAAGCTTCCATATACTGTAATTATTTTCTCACTGGCTATGTTTTCAGTGGTGCATTGTAAAGCATTGTCGATAGTTACTGTAAATAGTGACGGGAACTGGATGGAACTACTGTATATCATTGTAAGCTCCTCTCCTCAACACTCATTTTATGTACCTTGAGAGGGCTGGGTGATTTATTAGATGCTTCAAACTTATTGCGAAACCAAGTTTTACTAAACCTGAGAGTAGAATTTGTCCCCTTAGAGGGAAACAGTTAATAATTTGTTTTAAAACAAGCACCGTACAGTAATACAGTAACATTTGCAGTCATATTCTTTTGCTGGATACTGTACAGTACTGTACTTTATTCTCTCAAGCAGCAGGCAACTTTGCTTAGTATGGTAAAGACATAATTGGAAAGGTCAGGTGCAGCATTGGTATACCTTCAGTGCTAGAGATCTGGTAGAAGCTGAATAAAATTGTTTGGGTGGTAGCAATAATAAACCAATACCATAAAGAGTCTGTTTCAGTCAGAAGGTTAACCTTCCTCTGTTTGGTGTCACTTTTAATAGTTTAGTCTTGCTGATACCTGTTCATTTTGTTCAGTTTTTGGATGACCATGTCTAATAATAAAAATTTTTGATTTGTTCAGTTTATACTGGTGGTGCAAAGGATTAATGCATATTCATGTGTTCTCCAGCTTTCAGACACATTAGGATAAATCTTGGCAAATGGCAAAGAAGTAGAGAGCCCCAGCAGACCTAAAATATATTGTGTGTGGTAATTGGAACACAACCTTACTGCATCCAGTTTATACATGAAGGCAAAATAGAACTGTCATGGCTACTCAAGAAGTTTGGAAGACCTTCGAGCCAGATAACTACTACAGGTAGCTATGTTACACAGCTTTGGTTTGGTTCTTGTGATGATACTTTGTAGATACAGTATTTAAAAATGTTTGACTTCACCTGTAGTTTGATAGTAATAGTAATACAGTACAGTGAACTCTCAGTTATCTAACTTAATTCAGCCAAGCCCTACGCTGAACAGCGTGAAACGCTGGATATTGCATAGTACCCCCATCAGCTCAATATTTGGCATCAGGTTGGATATTGTGTTATATTCTGTGTCAACCATCTATCCTAAAAACTTTCCCAGGAGTAAAAGATGAAAATTAAGCATAAAATACAATAATGATACAATACAGTAATACAGCGCAAATTGATACACCTCAACGCTGGATGTTGCATCGAACTGCTGGTTACATCCTGTTTTGGTGCTGGATATCGCATTAATATAGCTGAGCCAGCAGCGTCAAATATTGCGTTGGGCCGTGGACAGCACCTTGCTGTGGTGAGGAGCGAGGAAGTGTATGGTTTGGTTCCTGGATGGATGTCACATTTGCATATCCACCCAGTTAACAGGAACCATAGTAGTCTCCACATCATGCAGTTATTTGGTTATATGGCTACCACACAACATTATAAATAGTTTCCAAGGTTAATGGAAACAATTATACCTGTTACTCAGTTTAGAGTCACCTAAGAAATTAGGCATCAGTACATTAAGTGAGTGGATGATGATCATCCTTAGTCTGGTAAAAAGGTTATGATGATAATTTAACTTTATTGATTCTGTATGTAGGTCAGGCATGTTTCTTTTTCTTCCATGTATGTTTGCATGAAGTAGTAGTTCAAATATCCTGTATTAAGTTCATTTTCTCTTAGCTCATAAATGTAGCCTAAAGTGAAAAAGAGAAAACAGTAGGGAACTACCAGCACATAAAGTGTTTTGGCTGAAGTTGAGTGTAATCTTGAAAACATATACTGTACTATTATGAAGGTAACCTGTGAGTGAGGTGCAGAGTCAGAGGGAATATTTTCAATTACAGGCACTGTACTGTATACTGAAGGTAAATCTTGTAAGAGACTGGTAATGGTTGGTATTTAATTTAGTTTATTCTTGCTACCTCCAGATTATTTTATTTTTAGATGATTTATCAAACTGGGCAGGTGAGATACTCCTTGCATAATCCCTTCAGTATAAGCCTTTGGTAAATTGAATGAAATCACATGAAGGTAGCAGGAGTAAATTAAGGTGTATGATGCCAGAGTGAAGAGGTTATTGATGTTTACCCACCCTTATTAAACTTTCAGGATAAGGGATTAATCTCTGAGGATTTCATTTTTGTTTTATTATTTATGTTACTAAATTATTTGATTCAGTTTAGGAGAGCACCAATGTAGTGAGGGAAAAATAAAGGCCATTTCCAACTTCTGGTTTGAAAAGTCACTTTTGTTTTGGATGACATCATCTGGAGGTAGGAAGAGCTATATAAAAACATCATCTGACAGAAGGCATTTAAAAAGATGGGAGAATAGATACTAACATATGATGGGAGGGAGAATAAATGTACAGCACAGTAGCATTATGGGATGAGAGCAGTCATAGTGTTGTTGTCTTGACCTTACACTCATGTGAATGTGACCAGTAGGCTGCTGGCTAAGATTGCCCTTCTCCTGCAGTGCACCATCCTCCATTTAAAGGATGGGATGGGAATTAAGGGATACTCATATAACTGAGTAGCAGAGTTGCCCAATTATGTTGGTATCATCATGTGAGGAGTTTCTCTCACCAGTATCATGTGAAAGCTTCTCTCACTGATATTGGATAAGTTCTGTATCTGTAATATGTGATAGTCTAATCTGCAGCAGCAGTATGTACTGAACTGGTTTCTTCAGGACATATTTGGACATTGGAAAAAGACCTGATGGACGAGAGCTGCTTGGATTCCGACCCATCACAGTGAAGGCTGGGACAGTGACCACGGCGGAGGGGTCGTCCACAGTGCGGCGGGGTCACACCATGGTCATCTGTGGCATCAAGGCTGAAGTGGCCACACCAACCCTTAGCAACCCAGAGCATGGCTTTTTTGCCCCTAATGTGGAGCTTCACCCATGCTGTTCACGCAAGTTTATTGTAAGTATACAGTTATTAGAATTGTAAGTACAGTATACAGTATTAGAATGCTGCAGAGTCAGGAAGTGACTGGAGATTTTTCAGGCATGTATCGCCACCAAGGGAGTAGAGTAGTCATTTACCTCTTTCCCTTCCCTTTCCTCTTATCCTTCATTCTTTCCTTCCTTCCTCATCTGTCTTTCTTTCCTCTTCCTTTTGCCTATGGGTGACCCTACACTGAGTGACAAGCCAAGTGGTTTCCTGTACACCAGGAAACCATCTGCTACCCTGGGTGGTAACTGTATAACCAAACTATGACGCCTGGTGGTTTAGTGGGTAATTAAAGCACTCCAACCAGATTGAGCCTGTGGTTGGGGTTTATTGCTTACACAGTGCCACTTAGGGATGTGTTAGGCTGGTCACTCTTATCATAAATGTCAGGACCAACTTGCCTAGCCCCGGGCTCCTAGATTTCTCATCAGGCAACACAGGATTAGATGATGTATGTATGTATGTATGGTATATATCTTAGCTTAGCCTTGGGCCCTTACACCTTGAAGGGGGTAAAATAGTTTGGTTGTTGCAGTTTGCCTTGTTATAAGTTGCCTTGTTTATGAATGTTGTTCAGTTCACACTAAATTACACAAAAATTGCCTTTTAAGGTTCCATAGCTACCTTTTAGGCAGATCTACCAGTTTCTCCAGGTTTTCAGTACCTGTTACAGTACAGTATATGGAAAAAGTTGACATTTTGCAACATCACCTTGACAGGAATTGCTTGTGTTCAGGCTCTGTTATGTATGTCTTTTTTGGTGCTTCAGTCAGGTGCCCCTGGAATGTTGGCTATGGACATAAGTGTGTTTCTGCAGCGGGTACTGTCCAGTGCTGGAGTCATTGACGTTGCAGATCTCTGTCTTGTCCCCAACAAGGTAGGTGTACCACAAATTGTTGAGCGAGGAATTGACTAGGAAACTATATGTGAATGAGGTTGAGGGATTGAGAGAGAGAGAGAGAGAAAGAGAGGGAGGCAGTCTGAAGCTGAGGTTGTGGGAAAAGGAGACTGAGAAGGGGGTGGAGGGACAGAGTAAATAAATACTGTACAGTACAACCTCCCAAATCAGAACATGCAGTTGCCAAAAACTTCCTTTTTCAATAATATTTTTGCTTGCATTAGGGGAGTATTGATATCATCTGTCCTTACATAATCAATACATATTTGAAGAAAAATTTTTTGTGGATAAGTACCCTATAACAATGAACGCTGTAATAGCTACGGTACCAGTCGTATGTGGGTTCATATAATAGCTACAGTACCAGTCGTATGTGGTACTTCATGGTATTTACTGTTCATGGCACTGTAGGCTATTCTTTTACCTGATTATTATTATTGTTATTATTATTTTTTTTTTTTCTAGTTATCAGTATGACTACTTTTGACAAATATTCCATTTTCAGTAAAGCCTTTGGAACTAAGCTTTTCAGATTTGAGAGCTTGTACTGTATATGAATTGGAATGGCATGGGATGGAGATATGGTCACACAGTAGCAGAGAACAGGGTGAAGTGAAGGCAGTTTGTTCCTGACCACCTTTTCCAGGATTGAGACATGTACATAATTTTAGTATTAACATCCAACAGCAGCATATCCAATGAAGTGGACCTCAGCCATTTCAAGCTCACAGACTTCTGGCTTCATCTGAAAGACCTTTTACTGTTTTTTTTTTTTTTTTATAGGTGCTTAAAATTGAAAAGAGGGTTTCAGGTCCTCGTTGTTTGCTTCTCTGTATGTAATATATCCAGTCAGCTTAATCACAGGCTCAAAGGCCTAAGTTATGGAGTTGAGCGCTGCAACTAAGCCCCTCATGGCATCAACTTTATGTTTACCTTTATCCAGTTTCTGCCCTCTTGGTATCAACTTCCATATTTCATTTTCTTCCATTCTCATTTCCCATATCGATCTACCTTTGTGGCTTACCATGCCTTCTCCCACCTTTGGACTTACTGTCTTGCACTACATGCTTTTTGCCACCCAGTCGATCCCACTCTCTCCATATGTTTTACTTGTGAGAAAAGCCATTACAGTAGTCCTCTTTTAGGGTGCAGCTTGTGTTGTGTGCTTCTTGCAGCCTTCATCCATACGTACCATATCTTGGACAGCGATTTGCCCTTCATTGTCACCTAAAAAAAAAAAAAAAAAAAAAAAAAAAAAAAAAAAAGTGTCTAATGGTTATAATATCCCATTCGGAGTGCATTGGTCCAGTCTCCAAGATGTGACTGGAGATTTTTCAATCATGAAGTGCCACCATGGGGAATAGGCTAGTCATTTACTCTTTGATATACACTACTGGAATATGGTAGCCTAGTCTTGGGCCCCTACATCAAAATGGAGGTAAAATTGTATTGTTTGTTACTGTTTTAACCATTTCATTCTAGTACGTGTGGTGCTTGTACTGTGATGTGGTGTGCCTGAACTACGACGGCAACATGTACGATGCAGCGCTGTTGGCAGTTATAACAGCACTTCAAAATGTCAGGCTTCCAGCATTCACCTATGATGAAGAGAATGATAAAGCTACTGTTGGGTTAGAGAGAACAATACCCCTATGTGTCAAGGTTTGTAACACTTCACATTCTGGGGTGGTCATATCAGAAGGGAATGCCTTCATGCAGTTGCTAGATAGGATCAGTTCAGCCACTACTAAGTTTTCAAAAAGGAAAAAAAGGATGCCTAGCTCTTTATTATATACATCTCCATAATTTACCAAACCAACTCAATCTTGTCAGTTCCCTAGCATCAACAACACCCAGACACCACTTTTTTTTTATTTAGCATATTTATCCACCTTCTTGGCCTACCACACCCAGTTAGAACCCAAGAATAATTCCCCACTCTTTTGTTCCAGAGCCGACCAGTGTCTTCTACCTTCACACTCTACAGTGACACTGTACAGGTGGGTCTAAAGGATATACCTTTACTGTGTTACCTTTATCATTCTTTTTCTGTGTCTGTCCTCATCTTTTCCTGTTTATCCCTATGCTGCCCTGTAGTAGCAGTAAATTTATATGGTTGCCTAATAACCCTTTGCATCACCCCAAAACATAATCATACATTAGAACCTACATGTTCATAATGTACTTGGACTCGGTGCAACAAATGACTCCCTAGAATGAGATGCTAACCATAGTTTTACATGTTGGATGGGTCACACCCCCAACCAACCACCATTTAAGCTCCAGAATCCTGGCACCACGTGATTGGTCAAAAACTTTTTCAGCATATATCTTCACACTCACCTATCTGAGTCAGTCATGCAACTCTCAAGTTAAAAATGAATGCCAAACCCTGGTTATACACTCTCCTGTACAAAATTCATCCAGCCAGCTCTCTCTTGTCAGTTCCCTAGCCTCATTAGCTCCTATACCTCTTTTTAAATTATATTAAACTTGAATGACCTTCCATAAGATCCAATGAAGTCATTAAAAAAAAAAGAAACTACCATTACATCACTTCTAAATGCTACAGCCCTAGTATGTACAGTATATATTCAGTATGGATGATGGGTATTTCTGCCAAAGTGGTTGTGCGTAAAGGTGTACTGTATTGCACTGGGACTGCTGGGTTTCAGAAAAGTAGTTTCTTATCATGCATTTCATTTTTGCGACAGCTAGCAGACCCCACAGAAGAGGATGAGAGGTATGGCAGTGGTGAAATAACAGCAGTGACACGGGAAGACAGGTCACTGTGTTACCTCCACAAACCTGGTGGTCGCTCCCTGCCCTCGGACACCCTAGACTCTTTGGTGGCACTAGCTGGGTCAAGAGTGGAGGTGGTTAATCAGATCATCACTCAAGCTGTGGCAGAAGCAGAGTAGTACCAGAATTTTTATGGCATTTTTTCTGTACCTTTTAATATTTAGGATATAATGATTTACCGTCTAAAAATGTTTGTACAGTACATACTGATTTCATCATCGGTGTTTGTCTTCTTTAAATGTTAATTTTCATCCAGATACAAAGCATATTTTCTGTATATAGTTTATGGTATCATGTATGGTGCCTGGTGATTTAATGGGTAATTAAGGTAGCTCCAACCAGACTAAGCCTGTGACAGTTCATATCCAAGGGATGGTTGGGGTCTGTTGCTCATGTAATGCCACTCAGGGATGAGTGAGGCTGGTCACTTTCATCTTAAATGTCAGGACTAACTTGCCTAGCCCTGGGCTCCTATGCTTCTCCTATGGGGCAACATAGGATTGGATTTATCACAACACTGCATGAGATGAGGTTACTTCCCACACCCTTAAGGTAAGCTGCACATGGCCACACTCCTTTTGCATTGACAGTACCACCGGTGGCCCCAGATATCAGTTTTATCTGCATTTATTCTCACACCCTTGTACCCCATTCCATCTCTTCACTTCCTAAATCCTTCCTTCATCTGCCTCTCATTCTCTGCAATCAACACCAAGTCATCAGCATGAACATCTCCCATGGGAGTCCATTTCTGAAGTCATGTGAAAGCTTCAAGTACCATGATAAACAATAAAGGGCACAAGACTGACCCCTGATGCACGCCAGTGGTTACGGAAAACTCATCACTTAAATCTCTGTTCCCTCTCAGCTAGGCATGAGGACCCTTTTACATTGCTCATACAGTCTTAACATTTTCATTGATACGATCAGTGTGATCTCATATGAAGCACCGCTTCCCAAATAATGATCATCATTTTTACTTATATGATTGCTGTGATCCCTACATTCGATATACAATAAATCATTATCCAATTGGTTTTCCATGAACGTTACCTGACTGAATAGCAAGGTTGTTATATATATATATCACTGGACAGAAGCACTGTACAGTAGTTAATGACATGAATGATCCCATGTAAAAAATAAACATAATTAATAAATGTCTACACCAGTATCCATCATACCACCAATGGCACACAAATATTCCAAGGAAATGAAATCCATCATCATCTAACCTTTTTTCACAGTTAAGGAGGGGATAAGGGGGAAATTAAACGTACAGTCATATTTAAATTGGCACTTCTATAAGGTCTGCAGATCCTCACATTCAGCTGGATTAGCATGAAAATCCATACCTATAAAACACTCGGGCCTGTATGCTCATCAGCTTAGGAGGCTTTGGAGCACCTCCCTACCAGCAGATACCTCTGTATGGCATATAAATACAGTCTTGTTGGTTACTTATGTAAGGTATATCCATAATACAAAGATATAAATGACTTGGTATACTGAAGCACAATTGGCAAGATAAATCATTCAGAAAGAGTGCTAGAAAGTTTTCTAACCACATGAGAATATGGCCGTCTGTGTTGTGACTTTTGAATCTTTATATATCAGTCTGGCATAGTTTTTCACACCTTACAAATTACAGTAACGTATAGTACATGACAAAAATACATAATTCACACAACAATACTTTCATAGTAAGCATATAGTGTATTGCTAATTAGAAATGAACACTGAAAATTATACATGTAATAACTATATTAACAAATAGCTGCTTTCAGAAATAAATGCTGCCAACCTGAGAAATTATGTAACCAGAACAGCTGTTCTCATCTTCAAAGTTTCCATAAACTTTGTGACTGGTATTAATTTGGGAACTAACCGAAGTATCGACAGGAAAAAAATTAAAAATGGATCATTAAGTAGAACAAATGCCAGCTTTACAACTAATGCACAAATAAGTAGGAACTAATATTAGTATCATCATTAAGTAGGAGACATGCACTAAGACCATTTATTTCATCATGATAATCATCATTATAAACAACTAAATTTTTCATGGGGGTGTATATAAAATATTGAGAACAGCAAGAAGTATAACTGAAAAGAAAATCATCATTAAATACCTTGCAAACCCCCAACAGAAAGTTGTTACGTAAAATTACATCTACTTGGGATCACACACATAAAGCCAAGTAAAAACATCACTGACACGGTGTGGCGAGTAAAATATAATATTACTGTTGTAACAGCATCATTACTGTGTTATGGTCAGTTCATTAATTTATAGGCCTGAAAGGATTACACTGTCCTAGTCCTGTATTGTCAATTACTGTAGTATGAACAATACAGGCTGAGTGCGTATTCAAGACTGCGATATAGTCTCATTACCACATATACTAGCCATTCTTCTAGTCCCAACTTAGCATTGCCCACTGAATAACATCTCTGGGCACAGCAGTCTGGGAATGTGATACAACAACTCAAACTGTAATGTATTTTTAGGTACATACTGAAGCCCACCAAAATCTCTTAATATGGGTATCTATAATGTTACATTTTTCTCCCACTGTAACAGACAAGTGATACAATACAGTATATCTGACTATCTGAAAATTCTTGAATGGTTAGAACAGAGAACCAAACAGCTGTCAATATTCAAGGGTTATCAGTACTTAATTCAGCATCTCAGAGTACATCTGTAGTTCATTCATCTTAACTTGGGAGAGATTTTTGTCCTTGTGCAGTTTATTTCCTGTAGCTGAATGACAATAAGATAATACTGTGACTACATCTTTTCCATAATACTTCTCTGTCTAGCACCATAATCTAGTGTTAATTTCTTGCTATAGCCAAGCATTCAAAACACAGAAATGGCAACTTTAGGCCAAGCTCATGTGAACAGAGTGTAGAATGTGTCACTACTCACATTCCTTTGTAAAACTGAATCACTTTGACACTGAGAACTGCTGGTTGGGAACATCACTTGCAAAAAAATACCAACATACTCAACACACAAACACTGTACTCATTCATGTCTTGAAAATATAAGTACAGTATACAGTATGTCTGTTAGTGATGAACACGAAAAAGAACAATGTAGTTTTAAATATAATACAGTATTCTTTGGGAAAAAAAAAAGTACATTACTGCAACATATATTCATTAACACAGTACAGTAAAACAGCACCACTGTAAATGAAATATACGAATGAGATAATTAGCTTATTCCATGGCTATTTCAACTGTTATAAATCTAGATTTAAAAAACATGGTATACTGAATGAATGCTTGGTTGCCACACTTGTAAACACCTACTGGTACAAATCAAAAGTAACTGAGATTCAAACCCTTCTCCAGAGTCAAACACTATCATTTCTGTGGCCTTATGTTAAGTAAGGGAGGGCGGGGGGAGGCATCAGTTTTGAGTGTGGGATGGAAAGTTGACAACTGAATATGTGGATACTGGTTATTTTATGAATGGTCACCGAACTGAAACATATGCATTATATGACTTCAGACTGTACACTGAATTTATGAACTAAAGTATCTTAAATTACCACACCAGAGAAGTCATAATGATGCTTTGAACTGCAGGGGATTCATCTTTCATAGTACATAGCATCATAACCTTAACTCCCATGAACACACGGAACTGAGACTTCTTGGTCACAGCTCCTTGATCTTTTTGAAATAAGATATCAAGGGGGGAAAGGAAATCACAGTAACACTCTCATCCTTTCTTCTGTTGTTGGAGCTATGAGGCTGTTTGCACTATAAATGATGCACGAAAAAGTTGACTTCTTTATGCCGACAATTTGTATTTTTATTTAGATTTAATAATTTCATGTCATTACACTCTGGTGTTGTTTACATTCACATGTACTCGTATAAAAAAATTAAATAATAATAATTACTACTGAACAGTACTGTACATTAACAGAACAACATAACATTTAAAGTATATTTAGTATCTTTTAACAAAATGCTAACAAAACAATAAACATTTCCAGAGAAAAATATACCTATAGTTTAAAAACCATAATGGAATGGTAAAAATGGAATATCTGAAGTGACTAGCATTATCAGGGAATTTAAAATTCCTTCCTACAGTCATTGACTATAAGATTTGGCTGATACTGTATCTTGATATATAATTTTTCAATATTTTGTTATGCTGTATAATCACAGCCATGTAACATGGATTATTAAACCCTACAGGTATATAAATACTGAAATCAATAAAAGAAGAAAAAAAAATGCAGTAGCTCTCTACTAGAGTTATAAATGAATACTATCTGAGGGTGTTTCCCTGTACAATCAAGGACAAAGGTTCACCTACTATTCCTCTCTGTCTGCTTCAAACTAATGTTCATCCCTTTCCTCCCCGATGCATCATATCAGAGAATTTTCTATGGGCTGAGAAACATACCAAGCCTCCCACAGCTAAGGAATACTTGCCAGCGGAGGAGAGGGAGAAGTAGAAGAAATGAAATACTAGGCAACCTTTTTTCCAAACTGTACTGGTTACCTGGATATCAAAAAGTATGGCACACTTGATATGTTGAGGAAAGTCTTCAGACTACATAAACCAGAATGATGCACTAATTACAAATGTCAGCAGATACATGTCTCTCTAATTATTACTGCTCCTCAACTATACCTGTATATACATTACATAACATTAAGGCTAAACCTTCATATAAAAACTTTCCTTTTTAATCTGGATGATTACAATAAGTACTGTATTTATGTCATTGTATGGATGGAACACATGCAAGCAACAGTTTCATAGATAACTGCAAGACAATCAGCACATACAGGTAATAATGTCACCATGAACATAAAAAACAGCTACATGGAACTACTACTTGACTTAAGGGGAAAAAAAAAAAAAAAAAGTTATACCAGTATAACATACTCAACATCATCATCTGGACTTCCTTTCCCACCCTAGGGCATGGTGAGGAGTAGCAGTGTCCAGACAGCCAAAGTTTGCCCAATTCACTGGGCCATACTTCCATTCACTCATCATTCAAGCCCACAGAATCTTGGCTCCAAACATTATTTAATGAAATATATAAAACACTGGCAATGGTAAATACTTTGGTTCTACAGCATCATTATTTGGTTCTAGAGTACAGCATTATGACATGATACTGGTCACCACCACAACTCTAGGCCTACCAAAAGCTGCACAATGCATGTTTCTGAAAAACTGTTCTTACAAAAACATTATGAATCTTAAAAAGTGAACTACCTAGTGTAGTCTAACTATGTCTGAGACAGTATTACTACTACTGCTCTACTGAAGCACTTACCCCTGGTCGTTGGCACTAGAGCTACTGAGCACAGCAGCGTGCCTGAGATGAGCGTTTGCTGGCTGGGGGTGAGTGTGTGGTGGCCTAGAGGAGATCAGCTGGGTTGGCATCAAGGGGCCCAGCAACCTCCCAGATGGTGGCAGCCAGTCGGCGTGTGTGCTCCAGAACACACGGGGACGTGGCCAGGCCCAAGTGCACACAGAACAACTCGTAAGCACGCACCCGGCTGGGGTCACTGCCTGGGAAAGCTCGAGTGGCCAGGGCTTGATAAAAGTCCTGACACAGGATGCCAGGCAGAGGAAGCTCTTCAATTGCTGATTCATGCAGAGGCTCTGGCTTTAGGGGATTGCTGCTGCCATCCTCAAACCATAGGAAGTATGCATAGTTGAATGTGGTGTCCTTCCACATGAGGGAGAGGTGACCTTTGCTCAAGTGGCTGCGGGCAAACTCCACCATTGACCAAACCCGAGCTAACGTGAGTGCACGGGTGGGATTGGAGGTGTCATCCTCCCCTGGGCCCTCTGGCAGCAAGGTTGGGGCAGTCAGCTGGTGGGCTGAGCGGTCCACATAAAGGAAATGAACAAGGCCTGGGAACTCCTCCAGGTACTTGCTGATAGTAAGGGCTGACCGACACCCCAATGTCATATTTCTCAGTGCTTTCACCTCAAGGAAGTGGCAGTAATCAGCCATGCGAACAGATGCAGTAACAACAGCAGCCTCTATTAAGGCTGCTCCTGCTGTGGATGACACTCCCAGGCATGCAGCCCGCCATGCAGATCGCACACTGTCCACCAAAGAAGTAAGAGAGGCATCCACTCGAGAAGGAACATCCTCACCTCCACTCTTAAGCCATTCCTCTACACCACTTCTCTTCACACCCTCCCATCGGTACTGTACCTGTGAACAATAAATCCGTTGGCAACTATATAAAACTGAGCAAACATGAGGTGGAAACCCTCTCTGTACTGGTGATAAGCTGTACTTTACATACATTGCAGTACACAATAACTCACTGCTGACAACTCAATGAATCCGATAAGATGAGATTGGGTTTAGTGATTCACATACTGTGTCTTTGTCAATGTTTACATGCACTACTGCAAGACTGGACCTTCTCATGGGAAGAAAAGCAACAGCTGAATCAACCATAAACCAAGCTGGCCAAGTACAAATGGAGATGCAGTGACTATTGAGATTGGTGCATGTAAAGGTCAAAACAGTGTATTGTCAAAATACTTAAAACAACCACTCTAAAATTTTGCCAGATTGGTCACAAAACTGGAATACAAAGTGAAACTGAGAAAAAAAAAAAAAAAAAAAAAAAAAAAAGGTGGAAGGGCTGAGAAACAAATCAGTATATGATGCATATGAAAGAAAATTAGTGGAAGAGTTACAGTCAATGAATTAGGAACAAATGGATCTGGATAATATGTGGAGTGCATACATAAACTGCACAATGCTAAAGCTAAGTGTAGTATTGCAAGAGTAATGACTTGTAGGAAACAAACGGCTTGATGGAATGTTGAAGCTGAAAAAAGCAGTGGAGAAAAACATGAGGAAACAGTTACAATGAGTGTAAGACAAAAGTTCAGATGGAAGAATGAGAGAATATAGTGAGTGAAACAAATATAAAAAGAGGTTAGTAATGAGATAGAAAAAAAAAATAAAAGGTAAAAGATGAACTTGGAAGAAACTAGGATCTAAACCACTAAGAATACAGTGCAAAAATTTAAAAATGAGTAGAAAGTGGTAAAATGTAGGAATGAAAAATGATAAAGGAGGAAAGAATAAGGAGCTAGTGGAAAGAAAAACTGATGAATGGGAATGATGAAGACAAAGGGATGACACACATGACTGTATTATATGTCATACAAAAAAGTTATGTGATGGCCAAAACTGCAGCAACAAGATAGCTACATAGCAGAGGATGCGGTGACATAATGAACAATGGAAAGCACAGGTATACCGGTATGCAGAAATGGTGAATGCTAGTGAGAGTGGAATGACATATGTGTGGAAAATGAACTAGAGGGCAAAGACTGGAGCTGTTTTCCTGTAGTGGAAAAATGCTGTGACTGTACCTTCAAACAAATGTAAAGGTAATAAGTCGGTGCAAAAAAAGTTGTGTTATGTCTTTTGTTACAGGAAAAGATTACAGAATATTAAAAACAGAGAAGGTAAGCAGTATGTCATAATATACGTGAAAAAGAGTGGTTTCAGGAATGGCACAGAATATACTGTATTTATCAAACACCCACAATAAGGCATACATTAATGAAGCATGTCCTGCCCTATCTTATTCTGTCCTGTTCTACACATATCTGTTCACAAACTACAGTCTTGCCTCGTCCTACTATCCTGTTGTATCAGTGTCCTCACCTGCTGTAGTGCCTTCTCCACACGGTCGAATGTTCGTCCTCTGGGTAGGCGGCGGGCAAGGTCATGTGTCTTTTTAAGGGCAGCATCACAGGCCTCCAGGAGCACCCTACCTCGCCCACCTCCACCCTCACTCCCACCCAGGGCCAGCTCCTCCAGGCACGACAGCACCGCGAGCAGCTGTGCTGACAGCTGTGTTCTGTTTACCTGCAACATTACCATAATAAAGTCATGCTGACTGTAACACAAATCATCCAACTCTTCCCTTCCTCCTTTTTCCTTTCCCCCTTCCCTATGCCTTTCCTTACTGTAACACACATAGCTTCCCTTCCCTCTTTCTTTCCCTGCTCTTTCTCTAAACCTTTGTTTACTGTAACATACACATCATCCAACTCTTCCCTCTCCTCTTCCCACACCTTCGCTCATTCTGACCGGCGGCATATGACCCTGGCAGTTGTGCTGCCAGATTATAATACAATCAATTGCTCATTCTAACACCCATGTCATCAAACACTTACCCTCTTCTTCCCATCAACTTTCTTTACCTCCCTACCTACCCTCCCTCTCTGTTGCTTTCACTTTGCTACAGATACACTCGTACTATATGCTTGTCTCCATTCACACCTGAAGAGGGTCAATGTCAAACCAAAACTGCTGTACCTTCTTAGTTAAGAACTTTCCACTTATGATTATAAATCTTCCATTCAACTTTGTTTTCAATGTTCAAAAGAGGTGGGGACATGGTGCAAGGCTGCTTGATTTCTAAAAGAAACAAAAACCAGGTACACACATCCTCCCACCTCTGTGGTAAAAGGTACAGGTACAAGACAGCTTACATGCACTACAAATGCTCAAAGGTGCAGGTAACTTCCATATATGTCCCATTTAACTGCATTTTATTTTGCCTGTCTCGTGATTCTGGAGTTCAGGTTAAAAATGCCATTAAGTACAATTTACTCACTAATGGGTAATTAGTTAAAAAAAATTTAATATTCTTACCGCATTCAGCAGTTTTCTCACAACAAATGAAACCTAATATGGTACAATAACTTCACTGGTTTTCACCACAGTGAAATCAATAAATCACCTGTTGGCAGCAAGAATAACCCACCAATTGGATTCATGGGGTTTCAGGTCCTGCAAAGGTTTCCATACCTCAGAGACTATGATGAGTGAGAAACCATCTGAGAGCGTGTGGTGGTGGACAAGGTGAGGTGTGAGGTGGCATGCTTCAGTTTTCAGTAATACCACCTGTCCATGTAGTCCTCCTTCATTTTTCCCATAAACATCACCATCACCATTGCCTTCTGTTTAAAGTAAAGAGATAGGAATAACAGCGTATCATCATCACTACCATCATCATTTATCATAAGGCTCATACATGTTTACACGTGTTGGCTTTGTTCACCTAATGGTGGCTCTCCACACTGCTTAATCTCTTGCAGCCTCTCTATTCAGTCCTTTAACCCTGAGGTCATAGTCTGTGACTTTGTTCCACATCTTTTTCAGTCAACCTCTCACAGCTGTACCCTCGGTGTTCACATCTCTCGCCCTCTGCACCCCGTTGTTCTCCTACATCCTCTCCATAGACTCAAATCATCTCAATTTACCCCTTCTCATCACAATATTAATACATTCAAGTCCCATCCTTTCTGTCAATTCTTCACTCACAATCCTGACTCCCTAGACTCATTCAAGGGCACACTACACATACACCTAATCATTCTCATCACTGTACATTTGAACCTCTATCATCATTATTATCACTCACTGTTGTCATCATCTGCCTAACCCTAAATCGCACAAAAAAATGACTGTGAAATAAAGAAATAAATACACAAAGACAGATAAATAGATGGGCAGACAGAAAGAGCAGAAGCACTGATAGACAACAGACAGATCATTCCTCTCTATGAACTGACCCTGAGGTTGTGAAGCAGTGCGAGCAGGGGCAGGAGTGCCAGGAATGCTGTAGAATTCCCCCGAGTCAGTGCTTTCATCCACCACTATCCCATCATCCTCCCGCCTCTCCCCTTCCTCCTCCAGCCCTATCCCTTCTTCCCTGCCATCATCATCATCCTCTGGCTCGACCTTCCCCACATGCTTGTCCTCTGAATAGTGTTGTTCTCCATCCCTAACTTGATTTGCAGCCACAAGCAGGTTGAGGAAAAGGAGATCTGATGCTGTCAGCTCTGATGCATTCCGGCTGTTTGCAAAAAAAGACTGAGGTTAAGAAGGCTTTTATTGTTATGATCATCATCATCATTCATCCATTTTTATCCTTTTCACTTCAGTATGTTAATACCATGATACGTGCAAGATTCTGTCAACAGACTTTTATCCAGTACTACACTGTAATCCCCAACATACAACATTCAAATTAAGAAACCTGTGCCATCTAGGAACTGCATACAAAGATATGTGTCAATACAAATCTCTACACAGTAAGAACTGAAAACTCAATACCAATTACATTCATTGTAGTAACTTGCCCATTTGCATGAAATACTGTACCTGATAATGCACCAGCTACTAGATGTACCGTATTTCACAGCACTAATTTATCATTACGCAGTCATGAATGATATTACACTCTAAGGTTAATGTACATTTCTGAATACCTTTGTGACTATCTCTAATCCTACAAATATTATTAGGATACAATGAACTGGAGGGGTTATGTATAGCCTTCACTGACACGTTTACTACAAAGGGTCTGTCCTAAGCAGAATAAAATCATCCAGCATTAGCAACATTAGAATGATAAAAATATCACTGTGAAGGGAGTAATATCTGCACCTTCATTGTATAGCAAAATCAATCTTTCCACCTGACCTGGAGTACAGTGCCAGTAACTTATTTCTGACAAAGAAAAGTGCATGTCGAGGGGTAAGGTCTGTTGCCGGCCTCAGTGTATCCACCACAGCTGCCAGAGCCTTGACAGAAGCAGCAGACAGCTCTGCATTGACTACCAGCCGCTCCACTGCCTCCACCAGGTAGCTCTGTTCATGTGCGTATAGTTGCTGCCAAGCTTCCAACAGGCGATCCAGCATCCCACTCTTCTCAACACTGCGCTTTAGGCTGCAGAGAGGCAGGATTAGGTGGTCAAACAATAAAGGAGTGGATTATTGACTGTAATATACCTTGCCATCATAGTGTCCTGAACTGTTCAAAAAGAAAAATAATACTCATGCATGAAAAAGTTTATGTATGTGGGTATAAATCTCCCATCTGACTGTGATATTATGATATCAGTCGCAACTGATTTCCTGCAAATCACAAATACCCTTGCTGATAACATGACCATCCAATCCTATGCTGTCCCATGAGAAGCATAGGGGCCCGGGGCTAGGCAAGTTGGTCCTGATGTTAAAGATTACAGTGACCAGCCTCACTCACCCCTGAGTGGCATTATGTGAGCAATAAAGCTCAACCACCCCTTGGATAAAACCCTACACAGGCTCAATCATGACACCAGTTCTAAATGAGAGTGCCCTAGAATATATCTATCAGTATGCAGTACAAGGTACAATGTTAATACCTAAGTGACGACATGTGTGTACTGTATATTTGGTGCCAGCATCCCACTCTTTTCAACACTGCACTTTAGGCCTGGGTGAAACGGAGCTTAGGTGGTCAAGTGGTAAAGGAGAGGACTGCTGACTAAAACTGTGAGATATATCACAGACAGATCTTCAGTTAAACCACAAACACTCCTGCTATACCATATCAGTTGAGGTGAGTAATATGATACAAGTTGTTTGTACAAACCACATGTCACAGGTAAAAGTGACACACTAGCAGATCCTATATGGGAGCTTTGAAAGAGCAGAATCCTGGACTAAGTGAGGTCACAAATACTAAAAGGGATTTTCAAAAATAAAATCTGCAGTACCAAAGTACACTATAACAATTGAGATAACAGATCACTCCTTCACTTCAGGAAGTACTTAACATCAGAAAAACAAAGACTACATACAGCGTTACACAAGGTCCAACAATGAGCTGAACAATTCTGATGGTAACACTGATAACTCGCTGCAGGTGTGCCTCCTCTTCCTGACCCACACCCACAAACAAGTACCCTGCATACTGTCAAAAAAGTCCACAAGTTAGTTATGTACACCATACTGCTACCTAATCAATACATATCTTGAATCATAAACAACTGGCAGTAAAAATACTGTAGGTGCTAAATTATCACCAACACAACAAGACACCTGAAGTATATACAGCAAAGCAACGTAACTTATACTGTACCTATACAGAACAAGGCCAAAAATTCAAATAGGAATAAAATCCAAGCAAGGTCACAATGAATATGAATATCTGGCAACAAGATGAACTGTATGACAACATACTTCCTGGAAGACAACTGTGGTGCCATCCTGACATGTGACGGAGGTGTACGGGTTGTTGAACTGCGTGGCCATGATGCGCTGTGATGTCACCAATGGGGAGAACAGCTGCACCACAATGTTTGGGTCCAGTTGTGCAACCTGACCATGCAAAATGACAATACAGTAAGTTCTTGTTCTATATCGGGGAGGTGCTGGATAGGGATGCCTTCATATAGTGGTACCAATACGACCAGGTGGCTCCTCTGCCAAGGTATACAAATGATCCTCAAGCTCCCTTCCTATCTCCCAAAATGAGATTGGTGGACTGTAGGAGAATGGCTGTTTCAATGTACAGTCCACTGGTTTCACATCCAAATGAACCTGGGATTGCAACAACAACAATGTACACAAATCAACTTTACTAGGTACTGGACATACAGGCCTGGCATCTCATCCCCATTGCCTGCAGGTTTTCCAAACCTATACTGTCAGTGGAGCACTGTCAAAAAGACTGTGGCCCACTTCTTGTTGCACTGACCACGGTTCTACTCACAGTGCTCTCTCACACAGGGTCGTCTGGCAGCTCTGGGGATCACAGACTTCACACTTCCAACTCTTTATGGTGGCATGGAGTTGTGTCAGCCATTACATCATCGTGTCCTATGCCTCCTTTGTGTTCCTAAGATCTGGGCAACTGCACTGCATCAAGCTCATACATTCCCTTCATAAGTCTCAGGGATGATAGATACAGGCTTCATAGTCATCATTGTCCTTAACACAACACCAACACCAGGACCAACTTTAATAGGACCTAACCTATCCAAGTAAGCCGTATCCTAAGATACTAACTGAGCATTCTTCAGTTCTAACCATGACACTGGCTAGTTATAAGCCTGTAACTTCATTTATATCTTCAATTTTAATTCATCTACATTTTACTTAGATTTTCAATTTTGATGTTTCATATTACTGATCACACTTGTAATAACTTTGCAATGAATGGGCTACTAAGAACAGAGGACATAAATAATGAAGTATAGCTACAGCACAAATAAAAACTGATGAGGCCGTACTGCAGGTGAAAGGAGAATAATAATAGGCCTACCCCTGATACCTTTACTCCTCGTCATGAGTCTTTCAACATGAGAAACGGCTTTACCAGATACCATAGATTTTGCTAACGGTTTCTATCACATAATTTACACCTCCAACTATCCAACTGTTGGTCTCTCACATCTACACTATGGATATAAGATACATGTGACTGGCTTTAACACGATAAAGTAACATCACCTCCTCAGGGTCCACTTCAGCTTGAGCCAGCAGCCCCTGGGAAGCTGCCATCGAGCGAACATGGAGCACAAACTTATGATCACATCTAAGGTACACTACGTCGTTGAGTTGGTCGAAGACGAGTACTGCCAGCATCCTGACGGTTGTAGTTTGGGAAGAAACACACTAATTAATATACGAAAAAAATTTACGTCTCGCGCTCGGCCTCTCCCCGAGCCCTCGGATGTCAACAATCCCTGAAGATGACAGACTAGTTCGAACATAATTGTGTTCGTCCCCATTATGCCCTGTCATGCAAAAAGAGTGGGAGAGAAGCCTCTTTTTACCTGAAATAAATTAAAAATAAGTAATGCAATTACATGAGAATAATGCTAACTGGTCGAGAAAATAAAAGCCGAATAGGTAAAATGCTATGGAGGGGAAGGATGACGGCTAAAATTCATGGTTTTAATAGCATTTCAATCTCTTTGTTCAGGCTGGTGGCATGCTTTCCTTTCTACTGCCCTTTTTATGCTATAAATGACACCGAGCATTTGTCTGGCAATAATATACACATTTTCGAGACTAAAGGGACTTCCATTCCCATTGCATACTTTTCGAACTGTTACAAAAAGGTGGCCTAAGTGATGGTGTGGCGTCTATCAGTCAGTCTGTCTGTAACCAGAAGCCTTAATTCCCAAGGTGGTGGCCAGAAGCAGATTGCCTCCATGTTACTCTGTCCTCCGCCACCAGGGTAACCTTCCTCCAACAAATACCACTCCCATTCAAATACCTCTGCACCCCAACCCCCCAAACCTCATCTTCTGACTCTTCACCCCCATCATCCCCTCCACCTCACTCATATACACACTCCAGTCTGTCTCTCATTTGTCACTGTCCTCACACCAAACCATGCTAAGGTACTTACAACACTTATCAACACGTCCACAGGACATCACTACAGCTTTCCTTCCTCATTGTAAGCTACCCTTTATATCTAACTTGGCCTAAAGCTGTCATTCTTTTTATATTCAATAGAGTGCTGTAAGAAGAGACTAACACTAGACTATGTTGCTAGTACTGATGAAATGCTACGGAATTGATGTAGAACCACAGCAATGTCTTATTCGTCATCATCAGAACTACCACACCTACCACCATCATCTCATCTAGAACTACCACTACATTGTTGGCACCATCAGTGCTACCACCACAACCACCACCACCACCACCACTCCCGCACTATCCTGGCTTCCTAGGGGTTAAGCCAGTTAGTGGGTGCGTGTATGGGAAGATGAACTCTCTTGCTCTCAACCCCGCAACAAATGTTACTCTCACGCAACCCCTCCTGCACGAAAAAGACGAACGCAATCATCCCTGCACGCAAAAGAGTAACGCAATTACTACACGACTCACGCAATTACTTCTGCACGCAAATAATCACACTATTCGTGCACGCAAAATATTTACCCAACCCCTTGTGCAAGGCAACTCATCTGCTCCACGCAACTTCCACTTATAGTAATTGACCAGGTGACTGCACGGAACCGCTTTACTCTCACACTGCACGCGACTCTCGCACGCAGCGTCCACTCTAATATAAATTCCTTGGTCTGCACGCAACTGACTCGCATCCGTACATCACGCAACACACACGTAACCCAACCCTCCAAAGCACCGGGTTTCTGCACGCGGGACACCTGGGGGGGAAGAACTTGAGATCTCCTGCCAGCATATAGTCGCGAAGTTCATAGATTTAAATTATAGGGGCTTCTTCACAGTTCATATACTCTTTTTACCCTGACCAAGATTTTACTCCCTTTGCAGCTTATTTCACGTAGCTCAGTGGCAGAACAAGGCAATACTATAGTCCTACATTCTTTCAAGAGCTCTTCTTCGTGACTAGCATCATTTTCGACTGTTAATCTAGTGTTGGAACTCTGTATTCAAGATGGAGAGACGGCAATTTTAGGCCAAGTTAGAGTAAACAGGGAATAGCATAGTAGTTGCAACCACAGGCTCCTCTGAGCATGAAGGTGCCCGTTTCCTGCAATTCACCATCATTTTTTTCCCGGGCTAGGGAGGGACATGAGGGACGTTTGCATCACCGGGCAGTGGAGTATATGGGTGCCACCACGTGAAGGCTTCCCTCTCCAGAATCCCTCCTAAATTAAGTTCTGAAAGCCACCCAAGGCACTTATATGACCTATACCAGCCGATAAAGAGTGGATGGACACCTGTTATCTTGTTTTTGTTTTATCCTTGCAGGGAACAATCTTGCGTGTTCCTGGTCTTTGGTTCCTTATTTCTTGCATTAAAAAAAGTGTTAGTATGCCCTGTGAAGATGGGTGCCGTAGGATGAATGGCTTAAGTACAGTGAAGGTTCGTTTCAAATTTTTCTCCAGTAGAAAATATAATCGCATCAAATTTTCCTTTACAACTTCCGCCTGTATCAAAGTGGAGAGGTACTGCATGCAAACTTAACCGCTTGGAAATTACGGGACGCACGCCATGATGGAGAGAGAGAGAGAGAGAGAGAGAGAGAGAGAGACAGACAGACAGACAGACAGACAGACAGACAGACAGACAGACAGACAGACAGATAGACAGACAGACAGACAGACAGAGACAGAGATAAAAGAGAGATGTGGAGATAAAGAGACAGGGATGGAGATAGTGAGGGCAGAGTGGTAAATTGGTGAAGTAAATGCTCACCTGCGTCTCTCTCTCTCTCTCTCTCTCTCTCTCTCTCTCTCTCCCTCCCTCTCTCTCGTCCTCAAGGTGAATTAGGTACCCTCTACACCACGATAGCGTATTCTTTTTCATTCGTTTATTCTTGTTATCTCCAGACGATTTTATTCAGCTACAGGGAGACTTTTTTTTCGAACTGGAGGGGTTAGATAATATCCTTCACTACTGAGGGGTCTTCCTATAATATAAAATCGTCTACTAGCAGCCTAATTTAAAATATATAGTAGCCCCCGTAGTGGTGTCAGGGTTAATACAGAGCCTCGTAGTGGTGTCAGGGTTAATATAGGGCCCCTTAGTGGTGTCAGGGTTAATATAGGGCCCCCTAGTGGTGTCAGGGTTAATATAGAGCCCCCCTAGTGGTGTCAGGGTTAATATTGGGCCCCCTAGTGGTGCCAGGGTTAATACAGAGCCCCCCTAGTGGTGTCAGGGTTAATATTGGGCCCCCTAGTGGTGCCAGGGTTAATACAGAGCCCCCCTAGTGGTGTCAGGGTTAATATAGGGTCCCCTAGTGGTGCCAGGGTTAATACATCCCTTATATAATCTCTCCATATCGAAAAGTCACCTCAGCTCTTAATTAAATCGTCAGCAGATAATGGGAAAGAAATACAATCTAGGTCATAATAACACATGGGTCAAGTCGAAATTTTGTGAATACGTCTCCTGGGATTCCTTAGAGCTCCAACATATCTCCGTTTCCACTTTTTTATCTTGCTTTTTTCTCCTTGTATTCGTGACAGAAAAGAATCGGTGTTGTAGAGAGATGCCTTCACGTGGCGGCACTGATATGGCCGGGATGCTTTGCCCCTCAGCTCACTCCCTGTTCCCTGAAAGAAGTATGGTGGCTTGCAGGAAAAGGGTGACTAATGTCTGAGGTTCACTGGGATCACTTTCAGATGAACCTGTGGCCACAAAAACAACAGCAAACCCCAAAGATCATATCTGTGCCTCCTTGTGCCTCAGTGCCCCCATATTTTTCCACAGCAACCACTATCATAACTTGAGTGATAAGCAACCGATAACCGATAGCGCACCTTCGTCCCACACACAGCATAACCATTTTGAACCTGTGTTCGCTGGTACTTCCCACCTTTCAACGCCTCTTTGTTATTATATCCAGGAGTTGTCCTTTTTCTTATTATTTCTGAGGCTATTTTTTTCCCCTCTAGTTCAACTGATGCTAAAACTAAACTTCTTTTTTTGAATCCATACTCTCTGTCGCTCCACATTTTCCATTTCCTCTTTTATATTAGCTTAAGAGTATTATTATCCTTCTGTTTATTATTTTGAGTACTGCAGAGTATGGTTGAGTGTACAGTAGATTGAAGCCTTGAGTACCTGGCTGAGAGAGAGAGAGAGAGAGAGAGAGAGAGAGGTGTTCGAGGCTAGGCTACCGTAGTTCAGTCCAGTTAAAAGTAGATGGCGTCCCTACTCTCCTTAGTATAAGTACATAATGGAAATACCAATACACCAGTCCTGTATGAGACAGCCCTAGCATGTATTCAATATGGATGGTGGGTGTTAGCGCCGAAGTGGTGACATGTGGAGATGTAGGAGGACTACTGGGCCTTGGGATAGGTCACTGTCCCCAAGAAATAGGCCTTGAAGCCTTTGCCCAGAGTCGGACACGTAAAAAAAAAAAAAAAAATGGAAAAAAACTCCAGTCACCTCTTTGATATCAGATCCATGCAAGGCCGTCACTCTGTATTTTCCTTTTATCTCCCTAATTCTTCTCCTTTGTCATTTTGTTATCGGGCCCTAACTTAAGGCTTAGTCGTATCATAGCTATCTTCACACGCACCCTGTACAGAAGCTCTCTCCTCAAAATACAAATGTCCATCTCTTTATACCTATATCTATCTGTCTGTCTATCTGTCTGTCTATCTATTTATCTGTCTATCTATCTATTTATCTATCTATTTGTCTGTCTGTCTATCTGTCTATCTATCGGTAGTTGTTGTGGTCACCCCGTAGGGTATTAAGGCGTCTGGCAGTAGACATAGACAGGTAGAAAGATAGAGAAATAGATAGATAGATAGGTAGATAGATAGATAGATAAACAGACAGATAGGTAAATAACTGTCCATGTTGTTTCTGTGATGGTGGGTAACACAGTACCGCACACACGCATCACTAACTTCAAAGTCATCCGCGTTATATGCCCACTCACATGCTGATTGCCAGCTTCCCTCACTCAGGCCCGGATTATCAGAGGGACATTGTGAAGCCTACGAAGGTTTTAAGGGGCCTAGTGGTTTACATTTTAATTGCGATGTGCTCTCGGGGGTTTAACTGGCGTCCTTATTAGCCTAGCAGCCTGTCAGGAAATACGTAGAGTAGTTGCTGATCTAAAGAAGGCAGTTAGTACAGAGCTTGGTCAGATTCACAAACACATACACGAACACTTCTTTGATGTAACTGTGATTTATTTTCCCAGTGAAGAACAGGGAAAGATGTGTGTAGATAATTTCCATGTGTACTGTCTCTCCTGGAAAATAAATCTTGGTTAGGAAAGCAAAATTGTCGTGGCTTTATTTATTTCTCTAGGAGGATGGACAAAGAAAAGAGAGTGGGGAATCATCTCATGTCTCTGTTTATCCTGCAAAAAAGAATCCTAGATGCGACTGGGAACTGATTGCCTAAACATAATAGTAGAGAATTCCACCTGGCCATATTCCCCTCACGTAAACCAAATGACGCATCAACAAATCAAGGGTCCAATGACAGAAAAATACACAGGGCCTACGCGCGTGCCCCTTCAGTACTGTAATGTTCTTTCTAACTAGTTCTTATGATCAACCGATTTTAATTAACTTAGGACCGCCCCCTAGTGGGTACGGGGTTACTGAGGGCCACATCTAACTTCTCCAATTCAAAAAATATCTCTAAGACTGAACAATATCGTCAAGCGGTAGCAAGAATAAAGTATAACACATGTCACTGGCGTCAAGGGGTTAATCCAGCCCTGCTCTGGGAGTGTCCATTCCCCCAAGTGTGGTGTCCCTTAACCCTTCACCCCATTGATTTTTTTTTTTTACATTCTTGTCCTTTCCAGACTAATTTATGCAGCTTGGAGAAGATTTCTGGTAGGACAGTGAAGGTTATATTTTACTCCTACAGTTCGCCTAAACAAATCGTGAGGAGACATCAAGAATGAAAAGTACGTCATGGGACTGAAGGGATTAAACTCACGCATTGTTTCTTTACTCATGCACCTGTCAGTATGGGAGATATTCTGAATGGCGATGAAGCATGAAGATTTCGTATAATTTCCTTCCCAGCAATGTGTTCTGCCGTCATCTCAACGTCAGGACCAACTTACCTAGCCCCGGGCTCCTACGCTTCTCATGGGGCAACATAGGATTGGATGATGGATGGATGAATATGTTCTGCACACTATACCTCAATACCCTCATGTAATCGTATTGGGTGAAAATATGTTTGTACTAAAAATATGTAAGTAAATGAGGATGGATATCACAATAAAGAGACAATAATCGCTAAGGAAGAAGTGCATGGTACGAAGGCTTCCATGAGATCTAGAATATAGCCGTCTGTCTTCCAGACAACCTGCCCCATTACATCTTTGTAAGCTAACTGCCTGCTCTTTAAACTGTTGGGGAAGGGGGGGGGGCTGGATTCATGATGTGTATCAATGTTTGGCCCACAGCCGCGCTTCGGGTGGGTAGGGGAAGTGGTTCCCTCCATATACTCCGGCAGCAGAGGACTAGACACAGGGAAGACCAAAAGATCAGTGACAGGCCTTGAACTACCTACAGCAGGACCGGGGGCATACTACCAGGATCTGTGTGGAACACTGATGGACTCGCCACAGACACAGGGCCCATGTACCCACCAAGACGGAAACAGTCTTCAGCAATAACAGCCTGGATTGTAAAGACAGTCCTACTTCCACCTTACGGAACCGGTTACTCCTCCTCCTCTCCTACCTGCCTTTATTGACCTCTTAAGTAGCTCTCATGCTTGTTTACCCTTACCCACCTGGTGGCCATCCAAAGTGCCAGACTGACTGCCCCCCATCTCCTCAAATATTGGCACAGGACCCAAGCCACTCCTCGTGTCTATTAGTGTCAAAGTGAAGAGTTTAGACCATTAGCACAGAGAATAACTAATACTTTTTGGAGTGAGGCCCTAACTTTATGAATTGCCATGTATTCAAATGATCGGCGGGGCACCAAGATGTTCTCAACCCACCCCAACTCTTCCCATTCCTACGATGATGACGGCTCATTACCTACGGCCTAGACACCCGCAGTGAGGCATAAACATGCCTCCAGTCTCAGCTCTAGTAGTAGTAATAGTGGTGGTGGTGGTGGTGGTAGTAATAGTAGTAGTAGGAGGAGGAGGAGAAGGAGGAGGAGGAGGAGGAGAAGGAGTTGCACCTTAGCCTCATCTGGACGTGAACCTATTCCTCTTTTGGAGGGATAGGGAGGGTGTTAAGAGACGTTTGTGTAACTGAACAGCTCCACCTCCCTTTAATATGGGTGCCACCTCATGATGGCGTCCCTCGGACAATTTCTTCATCCAACTGCACATGCGTCAGCTAGCGTTACGCCCCAGGATGATGCGAAGGAGGACGCTTGTGGCACCGTGACGAAGGACATACCACTGAAGTACGACGACAGGAGCGACCTGGACCAACATATTCGGCATCAGAACCACAGGAACAAAAACATCTATAGGAGAGTGCAAGGCTTCTGTGTATTTAGAATTACTGTTATTCATTACAGTTTCCAAAAGTGCAGTCACCTTTCTGGGCCGGCCCATTTGACTTGTCTCCTTCCCTATGATGACGTATTGTTGTACTGCATTCTTGTTACCCTCAGACGATTTTATTTAAAGACTTGCTGTACTGAAAGGATATTTGAAGGCTATATCCAACCACTGTAGTTCAGTCTCTCCTAGCACGAATAAAGTCGTCTTGAAGTAGCAGAAATTACTATAAAATACGTCACCAAATTTAATTGGCCAAGGTACAGTAGCATGAATACACCTATGAGCAATGTTCACAGACACTCCTCTGCCACCACCCTTTCATAAGTTTCATTCCTATCCGGTCTACAGAATATCCTTCCTTCTCATACCCTTCTGCTGTGTATCCAGTATTTCTATCACATGTATATATTCATGTAACATCTATTACTACAGTCGGCAAAGAAGTACCGACGAACTTATGTATAGCTCATGGCTGTACTTTGAAGCGTTTCACAGTGTTGTGAGGAGACCTAATGCAAAGCTTCTCTAAAGAAAGTGAAGACAATGGCTTTTCGTTTCAGTATCTCTACTAAAGCACTGGGTCTCTGCAATTTCATCTCCTCAGCGTTGCATCAGCCTCATATCTTTCGCTGTAGCCTCTTTTGAGTACTCTTCCTTCATAATTTCCCCATTACATCGAGAGTGTGGCACCTTGTATCCACACTAACCCCTGTTATGTTTTCTTAACTATCCTCAACTAATTCTTGTTTCTAGTCATATTCTTGTAGACCAGCACTTCTGTTCTGCTCTAACTACAATGTAAAGATAACTGGTATTCTCATTCCTTCAGTTACAAAACTGGTCATATCTGGAAGTCTTAATCTAGTTTTTTCATTTTATACATTCCTATCCAATGTATGCGCTCAGGCATCTCGAAAAATTATCTACGGATCTTAATTTTAGCTTTCTATTGTTTGAATCTGTGTAGATGAAACAACCATTGTCAGCCTTTGACATCTTTCTATACATATGGTCCTCTCCTATGTTCTTGTTTCGCCTCACCACGCCTCGCTGACTCTAACTGCAGTGTACCATACACACTTTCCCTTCCTCACCATACACTCCACTGTCTATCTATCTATCTATCTATTGCCAGACGCCATAATCCCGTAAGGGGTGATCGTTTGACTCTGAGTTATTTGTTTTACGGGGAAGGTCACTAACCCTCCACCAACCCACTTGTTGACACGTAGGACTAGGGAGCACGTATGGTTTGGTTATATGGTTACTACCCAGAGTTGTAAATGGTTTCCTGGCTTACAGGAAACCATTTGGCTTGTCACTCAATGTAAAGCCACCCATAATGGAAAGAAAAGCAATAAGAAGAGACAGGAAAAATGGAAAAAATAGGAAGAGAGGAGGACAGACCCAGAAAAAGAATGATCAAAGCTAAGGAAGAAGTAGGCAGCACTACATCAAGTGAGTGGATGATGGTCGCCACCACCTACCACTAACTCCACTGTCACATCCGCTAATCCCCAACATCTGTTCGAGAAGATCTGTAACACATCACTTTCTCTAACTCACCTCACTGCGTTAGAGAATATGCAACTTGACATATCTCGTACACACACACACACACACACACACACACACACACTCCTGCAAATGAGTGACAGCCTTTATGTTTTTTTTTTTTTTTAATAGGTTACTTTTATCTTCCAGCCTCTAAACTTACCGTTTTTTGACTGACCGATTGTCCACATATCATTTAACATCAAACAGTTTAGAGTAGAGCATATTTCTTTTGTTTAACAGTGTCTCACACAAACAGAAGTCCTCAGAGGAAGTTAATATTGGCACTAGGCCTACATTTTGTAATTCATTGCTGGATATGGAGGAGATTGTGCTTCTTGCTGATGCTTATTATTTACATCTGTATAATTTTATGAGTTTACATTGAACAAGCTGGAGATTTATACGTTATGACTTTTTTCTACATGTGTGTTTGTGGAGGATTCATATAATAAACAAAGATATATAAATTTTACAATTAAAACTTCCCTATCTATATGAAAATTGTTTCATGTTATTCTTAACGCAGTCCAGCGGCGCTTGAGGAATTAATTAGGCCATTTTTTTGTGTCTAGTATGATGATGCGTTATCCGTATAGACTTGAATCTTGTTCAGTGGTTCATACCAATTATGCTGGAGCTAAAGAGTTAATGCGTACTGGTATATAATCGTTTTTTGACTAGCAAATACTGAAAGTAGTGATCGCGCTTATCTCAAAGTATCCACTGTACCTGGATTTCATCTATTCGCTTTCTGCTTTCCGTATCAACAGCTGCATATGGTTTAAATGAATACCTAATTGAACTTATAACCGAAAGCCTAGATGCGTAAAAGGTGTTGAAGATGTTTGATTATTGATCGTGGCGTACCCTTCTACGCATCTGCGTACTCAGGTGTTTTTATTGGTTCTTTTGTTGAATTTCGTATTTTCTTGGGTTCACCTACCAAAAAGTTAGCGTCGTGAATGTTCGGCGATGATAAGAATGACTAAGTAGAATGTAAAGATTATTTGTAAGGTGTGAGAAGGGCTGAGAAGGTCGTAGCAGAAGGAAATATATGTGGTAATTGTTGCGTGTTTGGCGCCACCTAGGCCAGGACGCGTGCTCTAGACTCCATGTTTGGCGCACAGTAAGGATGAAGAAAGAAACTGCATGGCGTGATATGATGGCTCACCCCTGCGGTGGCAATGGACCGAGAGGCCGGAACATACCCCATGATGGCGAGGAGAAAGGGTAAGAATCACGTGTTGGTAGAATTATGTGGCAAAGTGTGTGTGTAGTGAGCGTAGGGCGTAGTAAATATTAGGCGCGCACACGGCGTTGGTGCCACGCGCTTCTGTTTGTTTGGGTACAGGGGGGCCTTCATGTGTCCCCAGCTTTATCACGCCCATTAAACACTGAAATCAACCTTATTATGCCCATCCTCTTAGGTCACCGTGGTGGAGGCGGAATGATGTATGGGTTGCAGTTTGTGTTGAGGGCTAGTAAAGCGGTTAATGGAGGGAAATAGGGTGGTAGCGTGGGTGCTGGGGTGGCGGGCTAGGCGAGGTACCGGTCGTCGGGGTGAGGCCGGCCAGGGGCTCTTCACTCACACCACACCACCACCCTCACTACCACCGCCATACCTATATCCTCCGTACATCTTTGCATCTTATATCTTGAAATATTGGATTCATGTTGATGGGTGTGTGTGCTTCCAGGACCGTGCTTAATATATTACCTGTGCATTGCTAATTAGTTGCAGTGCTCCTTTGACATGAATAAATACTTTATCTTGGGATATGCTTCATATATTCTAATGATAATTGTATCCTTAACCTATTTTACCAGTATTCTGAGAGTAATGTGGTGTTTAGTTTCCTATACATTTACCATCATAACTATTAGCAGTTCTGTCATTGATATAAGGTGCTTCTGTTATGATTGTGAAACTTGTAAATTTCACCTTTGTTTCACAAACCACATATGAGATGTCTTGATTTATGAGTTACTATTGGCAAAGTTGATTTACAGTTCCCTTATATTTTTGTTATATCTTAATTGTATGCATATTCTCAACAGTAGCAGCAGAAATGCAGCCATTTCAGAAATATTTTATTACTTGTAGACCAATTTGCTGTTTAATTTTTTTCTACAAGTTTTTGTATGGAAGCAGGGTATTTTCCTGCATCCATCAGAACCAGTTAAGACATCATAAATGTTGGTCATAATTCTTACTTTACCTGCTTCTTTATGGTGCTGGTGATTTGTTCACTTTAATTTTTAACTGCATTTATATAATTTATGTTTTTTTTAATTAACATCAACATTAAGATTTGGTTTATATTAATTTAGCTTTTGTAACTACCGGTAATCTTATGGCATCCTCTGTGGAAACTACCTTAAAATTACTGTAACATGAAAACCACATGAACCACTCTACCATACTAATATTTTGATGAATTATCACTGCACTAGTATGGTTAATGTTGATTTAAGAAGTCTTCAAGCATTTGATAATTGTTTGTTCCCCAGTTAGTTATTTTTTTTGTTTTTTCCATTAGATATTGGGTCTATTGTTAAATTCCTTTACTACTTCCTGGTTCACTGGTGTAATATTTTCCTTCATTTTAAGTGTTCTTTATGCATTTTTTTTTTTTTTTTTTAACCCCAGTTTCATTTATTCTAAGGAGCTGTTTCCATTCAATGAATAGAACAGGTTAAGCTTTATTAAGTTCCATTCATTTGGTTGGAATTATTGGAGTATTGTTTTAATTGCAGTTTGTTGTTATGCCGTATTTTCCCCTGCAAGCCCTGGCATCATATTTTCCTTTGATGACATGTAGTCAATCTTGCCATCAGCGAACAATTTATATTTAAAAAAGCTTTGCATAGTAGATACTAAAAACCATATCTGATCTCTTCCAGCTCAAAAACTTTTCTAAGTTGAAGTAGATGGACTGAAGGATGGAAGGTTAAATAAACATAAAGTTTGTTTTAAGCAGCAGAAATACCTTACTGATTCACAACTTTTCCCTGGTTATTTTCAACATTTTTCTCTTAATTTTTGTGGTGGTAAATGATTATTTATTGCTGGTTTTCTTTTCCTGTTTATATAATTCTCCATTTCAATTCACCAGTGTTTTTTTCTCAGGTATAATGTCAGACTCTAAAAACTACTCAGACCAACAGAATTTTTAAATTATCAACAGAATTCTATTATTAGAGCTGCACTACTATTTCCTTGCATATTCATAACCTAGAATAAGCCTAAAAAACAATATATCCTAACCTAACCATTGCTATCCTAACGTAACCTTGGCAGCCTAACCAACGATAACAGCCACACAGGCCAAAACGTAAAACAGTGATTATGGTACTAAAGTAGTTGCATAGTTTTTGGAAAGTGTCTGCCATTGTGCTCAAGAAACAAGATGCTTTCAGGGAAAAATATGGATAGAACCAACAGGGAAACAAAATCATCATGTAGCATTCGTTTACTACCATAAAAAGTAAGAAAAATATGGAAAACTATAAGAAGTGAGCTGGTAAGGTCTTTCTGTCGCTTAAACTAAACTGTTTATATACCAAAGGAAGATTAAAAATTAAATTAAAATATATATCAGTGTAGTTCTGTGTTGTGGGGTATGTTTATTACAAATCTGTTTGTTGACACTGAAGGCTAAAGAAAATTTTGTTTGTTACAGTAGATGAAATTAAAGAAATTCAGAAGCCTGTAAAAACAAGTGGAACATAGAGAAAAAGTTTACCATAAATTTTGTTTTTTGTACAATATATTTTTATATGTACCATACAGTAAAAATCTTTTAATTCAACCACCTATAATCCGAATATCCCAATACCCTGAATGTTTTGAGGCGGTTCCGAAATCCTGCTAGCTGCAGGGAGTGGCAGCAAGCGGGAAGGATGGCCTTTTCCAGTTTATACCCGTGCCCAGTCTGACGCTATTCTGATAACTCCACTTGATTTTCAGACCAATAAATGACTACAACAAAGTGACAATGTCTCTCACACCTACTTGTCATGGTGGAAAGAAAACTGATAAATGATAGCATATGACGCAATAAATGATAAATTGAGGTATGACCCCCCCCCCCATCAGCAGAATCCTTTAGTCTTTCTCCCCTCCCCGCACTCCCTTCCTCCTACTCTGCCTCGTTCTCGAGTTTTTTCTTTTCCGATCATTTTTTCACCCCAAAATATTTGGATTAGCAGATTTGTTTTGATACCATTAGAAAGCTGGGGCTTTGTAAAATTAGATGAAAGAACAACGAAAGTGATATTGCATAAAGCAAAATATACTCAAACCTCGATTTAAGGGACCTCCATTTAAGGGATTTCGGATTTAAGGGACTCCATATTCAACTGACAAACGGACAAAACCATTCAAAAGTGATACGAAATGTCTAGCTTATACTCATTAATATGTTTCTTTATACGGTACCCGTAAAATAATGTTCATAATCATATAAATAAGTAAGAAAAGTGAAACAATCACTGTGTTTCGTAAGATTGTCTTTTTATGTGGTAAAACAATGGACATTTCAAGTAAGGGACAAGTTGACTCCCCATTTAGTCCCTTAAATCAAGGTTTGAGTGTAGTTGTGATGAGTATAGGTTGAAAGAGCACATAAAAATGTTTATATATCCCTTTCTTTTTTTTCTAAGCATTTTTTGGTCACATTTTCAAATTTTCCCATGAATGAAAATAGTATCGTTGAACTGGAAAGTGTTAATGATCTTGTACCAATTTCTATTGTTTTCAAAGGTCTCTGTCAGTACCATAGTCCGAATAAAACCAATACAGTAGTTTGAAAGACCCTCGGTTCCCAGCCATTTGGATTGCAGGACTTGTATTGTAGATAGAATTATTTATACAGATGCTTGTTCTAAGTGGATGGATCAAACAGTTTGTAACTTAAAAAGTGGAACAACAGTGATCTTTTTATTACATATTTATATTGAAGTTGCTTTTTCTGATTAAATGGATATGCTGTTAGCAATGTCAGAACTTGGAGTGTTTTTTTATTTTTTATTTTTTTATATTTTTTTTTACTCCTTGAGCCTGAGAACGTTGTTTTTATAGCAGTATTGCTATCTCAATGATTTTTGCATCCACTACAACTTCTTGTTGGCCATACAGCATTACCAACACTTTGAAACCTGTTAGAGAATACTTGATGAGAGGCACAATTCTGTGTGGCAGCCTGTGCTGACACTACTGTATCCCTGTCACTGCATGACCATACAACACAGCTGTATGCATAAAACAGTCGTAACACATGCACTAACAGACCTTCTTCACCAACATTCGACCTCCATACACTAACAGACCTTCTTCACCAACATTCGACCTCCAGACATTCCAACACTAGCAATAGAAACACCTGCTTGCCATTATCATGCACAGGGCAATACAACAACCTTGATCAGAATACTATACTGTTACCCCCCACCCTCCTCTTAAATAAGAGATGATTGAGTACACCTAGCTAGGCATAGTTCAGGAATTCATTCAGCTCTCCTCAGTTAACAGCTTAAATCGGTGTGGGTGGATGAATCTCAGATGAGACGTGTCACCCCTTGAAGAATAGGTTTTCACAACAAAACTCACGGAGTGGAGCATTGTACAGTACAAGCCACACTAAGACGTAGAAAACATAAATGGTGTAAGGGACCTATGGGATCATTGCTTAGAGGGAGTTGGTTATTCACAGTCAACAGGTCTGCTTGGCCAGGTGGACCAGGGTTGAGTGACAACGGTTGCTACCTTCAGAGATTTTACTTAGTTCCCCCCCCCCTTTTTTTTTTATGTAAGGAAATGGTCATTCAAGGCTATATCTGACCTGTCCTATTTGAAGAGTCTATTGTAAGGTGATTATCTTTTTGTCTAACCCTCTCTTTATAATAGTAGACTCCTGCCATTTTGGTAAATGCAGGCAATGCTCTGTCAGTAGGACTATAGAATTTGAAATACAGTATTTTGCCTATGTACATCTACTGTACTTTGTATTCTGGAAACAGCACAAAAACTTTCCGTCTTACTGATATACACTTTGAGGGAACACTCAAGAGTACACTATAGATGGTTTTGGAGGGAATGGTCCAGTGTATGGACTTAAAAACTAGCCAACATCCAAGAGAAGGAATATTATATTATATGGGCAGTACAGAAGCCTCTGCACAATGATTAAGACCATTGTGCGCAACTGCGTCTCGCAAAATGGGTTGTGCTTTTTCAGCTTTGTGCCAAAGGAATTTACCGAGCTGACATGAATTGAGTTATTCCTTCAAACACAGACTGGGCATAAGGCTGACAAAACTGCCAGACATTTCCCAAATGCCAGGATGCACCAGCACAACCCTAAATACCCAGTGGCATTGTGGGTGATGACAAGGACATTGGAGTTGCCTGGGTACGGTGGAGGTCCACCGCAGCTGCTTTTATAAACAATGCGATTCTACAAAGTAAACTTACTGTACCTGTTCGACATTTATCAAATGACTAAAGTTAGAGCAGATGGAAGGGGTGGAAGACGTATGTAAGATATTCACGGAAGAGATAATCGCAGCGTGTGAGGCGGTTTGTGGAGTGAGGAGGAGATGCAAGGGTGTGCAAGGGACAGCATGGTGGAATGATGAGGTGAAACGAGCTGTGGAACAAAAGAAGAAGGCATATGGTGAATGGTTGGCGAGTAGAGGTAGGGGAGAAGATGAGAGAGAGAAGAGAGAGGTACCGTATATGTGAGCAGGAGAAGGGAGGTTAAGAGACTGGTGAAGGAGAGTAAGAAGAAAGTGGATGAAGAGTTTGGGAGGAATCTGAGTGTGAAATGGAGGGAGAGTAAGAAATTGTTTTGGAAGGAGGTAAAGAAAGTAAGGCAGTGTGAAAGGGGAAATAGTAGGGGAGTGAAAGATAGGAATAATAGATTGTTGGTGGAGAAGAGAGAGAAATTGAGGAGATGGAAGGAGCACTTTGAGGATTTGTTGAATGTAGAGAGTGAGAGCAGTGTGAGTATAAGTGGTTGGGGAATGGCTGGGAGAAGAAGAGATGAGAGGAGGGAGGAAGAGATCAGTAGGTCGGAAGTAGTGGAAGCGATGAAGAAGATTAAGCTGGGAAAGGCCCCAGGAATTGATGGAGTGTGTGGTGTAATGCTTAGGTATGGGGGTGAGAATGTTGTGGAGTGGATATGGAAGTTGTGTAGATTGGCTTGGGAAGAGGGAAGGGTTCCAGAGGACTGGAAATCAGGTATAATTGCTCCTCTGTACAAAGGAAAAGGGGAAAGAGAAGTATGTGGTAACCATAGGGGTATTTGCCTTCTTAGTGTGACTGGTAAAATATATGGTAGAATACTCATTGATAGGGTTAGGCATATGACAGAGGAGCTAGTTGGAGAAGAACAAGGGGGATTTAGGAAGGGAAAAGGGTGTGTAGATCAGATATTTGTTCTAAGATGTTTAGTGGAGAAGTATCTAGAGAAGGGAAGGAAAGTGTACACTGCCTTCATGGACTTGGAGAAAGCTTATGACAGAATAGATAGGAAAGGTATGTGGAAGGTATTAAGAATATATGGAGTGGAGGGGAAATTGTTGAGTGCTGTGAAGAGTATGTATGAGGGAGCTAGGGCTACGGTGCGAGTGGATGGTGAGCTGAGTGAGTTCTTTGATCTCAATGTGGGACTGAAACAGGGGTGTGTAATGTCTCCATGGCTGTTTAATATATATATGGATGGGGTTGTAAAGGAGGTACAAGGTAGGGCAGTGGATGTGGGGGTGGCCCTAATGAATGAGGGTGAGATTTGGAAGCTTCCGGTGTTGCTGTTTGCTGATGATACAGTATTGTTGAGTGAAGATGAATGGGAGTTGCAAGGTTTGGTGAATGAATTTGGGACAGTGTGTAGGAGGAGGAAGCTGAAAGTTAATGTAAACAAAAGTAAAGTTATGGTGTTTGAGAGGAATGAAGTCACAGAGTGTGCAGTGAGGTTGGATGGTGAGGATATGGAGAATGTGAGTGCATTCAAGTACTTGGGTAGTGTGATGAGTAAGGATGGAACTTTGGGGGATGAAGTACGTGAAAGGGTACAGCAGGGAAGGAAGGTTGTTGGCACACTGAAAGCAGTGATGAGAAATAGGGAGGTGAGTATGGAAGTTAAGAAGTCACTGCATGATGGTATTGTGATCCCTACCCTGACGTATGGAAGCGAGGCGTGGACCTTGCAAGAGGGGAACAAGTCAAGAGTGAGAGCAGTGGAAATGAGTTACTTGAGAGGAGCATGTGGAGTGACGTGGAGGGACAGGTTGACGAATGAAGAAGTGATGGAACGTTGTGGGGTAGATGTGGATGTGGTTGAAAAGATTAGGAGAAATACACTGAGGTGGTTTGGACATGTGGAGAGGATGGAGAATGAAAGACTGACTAAGAGGGTGTATGTAGGTGAGGTGGAGGGAGGGAGAGGGAGGGGTAGACCGAGGATGAGGTGGAGGGATGGAGTTGAGAGGTATATGAGGGAGGGGGGGGTGAGCTGGGGGGAGGGGAGTTAAATGGTGGGTGACAGAGTGACTTGGAGGCATTTTGTCTGCGGCCACCCTTTGCGGGATTAGGGCGTCGGGCTATAGATAGATAGACTAAAGTATTCACACTGTGCTCTTTTTGTCTTTCTTTGAAGTAGCCAGCATTCCTGCAACATCAAAGGGGGCTTTCTGATTTTTAATTGTCATATGTTTTCCCATTCTGAATATCTAAACTCTTCCCTCTGGATCAGATAATTTATTTCCATCATTTTGTCCATCTCACATGTCATGGTCATAGCCCTGGTAAAATTCCCTATCTCCACCTGTCTTCCATTCATTGAGCAGTTTTTCTCTTCTCCCCCCCCCTACCCCCGCCCTGCCGTCCACCCCCAAAAAGAAAATGCTCCCATCCATTATTGTACACCACCAGGCTACCTTATGTCTGGGGGTTCCCTTTGTCCTGCCACAGACCACATCTGCCTTGTGTCTACTTGGGCAATATCGCGCGCTGTGGATCGAGCAAAAAAAGCTCGGCCAAGTAGATACAGATCAGCTAACTAACGAAAACATTCAAGATGGCGGAGGATGCTGCTCAAGCACTGATAGAAGAAGTTTATTTGATAACGTTTGTATGCTCAAGTGTGAATAAAACTAATATAACACATTAATAATCATTTTTATATACGTGATGATGATGATGGGAGGCCTTATACTTCGCCTTGGCCTAGAGATAGGTGCTTCGTCACTAACACGTTCATAGCGGTTTTACAAACAAACCTATAAACTAGTCACTATACACAAATAATCTTTAATGTTTCATTACTTAATGAATTTGGTGAAGTTCAAGCTCCTCATAGGTGAGAAAAAATCCACAGTTGGAGCACTTGTAGTGCACAGTTGAAGTGGCCGCCATCTTCTTTGTTTACAAACAGTGGAGCGCGCCAACCGATCCACCTCGTTCTTTCGCTCTCTTCACCCGGCAGGCGGAAAAAACTTGCTCGCCGAGCAATTCTGTACTAGCAGAGTGCTCTGTGGCACCCCGTGGCGCTTGGCCAAGGAGACACAAGGCTGCTGTTTTAGGAGGCATACACACACACACATATATATATATATATATATATATATATATACAGTATATATATATATATATATATATATATATATATATATATATATATATATATATACAGTATATCATTCATTCATCGTCCAGTCCTACGTTGCCCCATGAGGAGCATAGGAGCCCGCGGCTAGGCAAGTTGGTCCTCACATTTAAGATGAGAATATATACCTGTATTACATATATATTTTAGAGAGAGCACCCTAGCATTCATTAGCATTCTCATTTGCCTTACCTTCCTTAGCTATCTTCATTAACAGCTTGAAAAGATTTTGATTGATTATTTATTTATTTTTTATTTTTTTTCTCCACATCTGCCATGCTGGAAATCACAGGCCAGTAGTTTATGTAGGAACATTCCACACCAGGTATAACTTGTACATCCCTCACCAACTTCCTGTCCCTTCTCCTGACAAAGACAAAATGCAGTACTGATAGTGTATATCTGACTTGCTAGAATGTTGTCTGCTTGTCATCTTAACTTTTTTTTTTTTTTTTTGAGGCAGCGCTATATTTTGATTTCTTGTGATGTACTCACTGCCACTGTTGATTCTGTAAAACAACAAACTTAGTTGTCTGAAATGCCCATACAGATTACCACCAAGTACAGTAAATATGCCTGTTATCTCCATCATTCACAACTATCAAGACAATCCCTGAACCTCACTCAACCCACACTGAGGTGCATGAATTCAAATGATTACTATGTTCCCCCCAAACTGACAACTACGGTATCTTCCTCTAGTTGTATTTTTTCACGTAATTGTTGATATCACATTTTTCTTCAGATTTGTTAATCAACCCTAGTTTGTCTGGCTAAGCAGACCCACCATTCACAGCAAGCAGTTGCTCCTGCATAGCTGTCCCATTTGATGAACTGATGTTCCCATGTGACTGTGGTGAGGCACAGGGAATAGGATGAGCACCACATTTGCATCTCCACCCATATAACAGTGCCACGATTGTAGGCTCTACTTCTTCTCATAATTCACTTGTATGGTTACCACCATTTGTTGTTAATGGTCACCCAGAGAACCATTACACTAGTTATTCTGTGTAGCCACCTGAACTGGAAAGATGATTAATAAAAGTGACAGGAAGGAAAAGGACAATTTGGAAGAGGGGATGTAGATACAGAGCTAGAAAGAGAAAGGGAAGGAAGAAGTAGGCAGCACTACATCAGCCAAGCGAGTGATAGCCGCCACTCGCATGTGAATTGTTCAAGTGGGAGCATAGTGTCCACATTTGGAAAAATTGTTTGCTGGGAATGTACAGTTTGGGCCAAAATTTCCCAGTGAGCAACATTTCTGTTTGTGTATGTACTTTTAAACAGCATGTGTTCTTTTACATTGCACCAGGAGATACTGGAAAGAAGTCTTTCAGTCGTGTGGTTTTGTATTTATTGTAAACGTTAGTTATGAGAAAAGCTTACAAGCTTGACATAATGTCCACCTCGTGAGTAAACATATGTTAAAAAGATTAAAGTGATGATACAGCATCTTTTCTTACAATTTTCCTTGCTGTGTAATTGTCTGAAGTGGCAGTGAACAACATAGTGATATGTGTTAATACAATACTGCTATATTGTAGCCTTCATTATACACCAGGTATGTTTTTGAAAATCCCATTGATATAATCTAGTACTCATTAATTAAACTTTCAAATCCGTCACCTTGAGATGGAGTGAATGACGTGCCTTTAACAGTTCCCCATGTTACATGAAGTTTGAGAGATTAAGATATTCCTAAATATAATGGAATTAAGTATTAGTAGCCCTTTGTACTGTCATGAGTGTGTGTGCGCGCACGTGCGTTATGATTTCCTCATGTTTGATATCTGGTAATCATTTGTAATGATATACAGTGGCAGTACAAGTGCATTTTCTTGTTTTAGTAGATCATGGACTTGAGGTAGGCTGATTTTGGACTAGTAGGATTAGGTAAAACCACATACAAGTAATTCGGCCTGGCTGCCTGCATGACATAATTTTCCTTGAATTTTGCAATATTTATGTTCCACGATGGTTAATTTGTATTGCAGGAAGATGTTTGTGGGAGGATTGTCCTGGGAGACAACCCAGGAGTCTCTGCAGCGTTACTTTGGCCAGTATGGTGAGGTCATCGACTGTGTGGTCATGAAGAATAGCGAGACAGGTCGATCTCGTGGATTTGGCTTTGTCACCTTTGCTGATCCAAACAAAGTTGACTCGGTCCTTAAGAGTGGACCACATGAACTGGATGGACGCACGGTGAGGCATGCAGGGAATGGTGGTGTGGGATAGAAGGAGGGTGAGGCTAGCCGGGAGTGATAGTGTGCATTATGCATGCATGTTTTCTAGTGGTATGTCTTGTAATACTATAGTATATTTGCATCCTGTGAGGAGTGTAAGACAGGCAGGGTGTAAGGAAGGTGAGGTGTGCAGGGAGTGATGTGTACTATAAGAAGGTATAGTATGTGCAGTTGGTGAGCATAATGTATTGGTAGTGCAAACAATTAATGTAAACAGATTATCAACTTAAGAGGGGCCAGGGCATTCTTGCCTATTTAGTCATGTATTTAGTTGTTTATCCATGCTTTAGGGCTGTCCTAATCGTAAGATGCTCAGCACATGCATATCAGTTGTACTTTTTCTTAATGTGATTGTACAGAATCTGAATGAAGATGCTTTATCATAATGTAATTGTTAAATTTGATATCTTGATAGAACCTTTTTAACAGCATAATGAATAATGCTAGAGTTAAAAATGGGATACTGTTGGAAAGCACATACCTTACGTGATCCGTAAGATGGTGTTGCACGTGAACTTTCACTGGGCGGGCAGTGATTTTAGAAGGAGGTGCCTATGCTTCTCATGGGGCAGTTTAGGATTGGATAATGAATGAATGTGTACTAAAATCACATTTTTTCACTCCCATGACTGCTACCCGGAGCTTACCACACTCTGATTTTCACATTATTATAAGAAACACTCACTGTGTTATCTCTGTGGTAGTCATATTTCACTGTATTGGGACTGTGATACTTGTACCACACACTTTCAATGAAATACATTATCAAAACCATTTTATAGAACTATTTTCCAGTAAACTGGAGTCACATAGAGAGACAGACTGACAAATAAGGAAGTGAAGGAGCATTATGTTGTGGATGTGATAGAAAGTGTTAGAGAAATACACTGAGGTGATTTGGCCAAATGGAGAGGACGGAGAGCAAGAGACTGATGAGGAGAGTGTATGTGAGTGAGGTGGAGGGGGAGAGAGGGAGGGGGAGGCCAAGGATGAGATGGAGGGATGGAGTGGAGAGGTACAGTACATGAGAGAGAGGGGTGTGAGCTTGGGAGCAGAGCCGTGAAATGGCGGGGGACTGGGCGACATGGAGGCAATTTGTTTGTGGCCACCCCTTAAGGGATTACGGTATCTGGGAGTAGATAGATAGATATATATGATTGTGCATACAGTTAGTCCTGACAGAAAATGTATGATGTGTTCAGGCAAAGCTCTTTCAATGTTTAACAGCATTAAGGTATATGTTTTTGGTTCATGAATGAGAAGTTAAAATAAGGGAGGAGAGGGGAATCCACCGGGATTACGGTATCTGGGAGTAGATAGATAGATATATATGATTGTGCATACAGTTAGTCCTGACAGAAAATGTATGATGTGTTCAGGCAAAGCTCTTTCAATGTTTAACAGCATTAAGGTATATGTTTTTGGTTCATGAATGAGAAGTTAAAATAAGGGAGGAGAGGGGAATCCACCGTCACAACTTTATAGTGAGCGAAGAGCAACTTTGTTAAAATAAGTCTTATTCCATTAGCAAATAATAGGAGACATTGTGTTAAGTAAGGAGTACATATATATGGATTAATGGTACAGTAATTAGTTGAAAACAGTACTCATGCCTGGATTGATAGCAACTTTTTTTGTAAATTCGGCCTAAAGTTGACATCTCTCCATCTTGAACGCTGAGTTGTAACAATATGTGATCACCAGAATATGATGCTAGTCACAAGGAATTTTGATGAAAAGTGTGTTGAAGCATAGTATCTGTATTTAGAAGCTGAATATATTTTTCTGCCACTAAGCTTTGTGAAATAGCCCCAGAAATACAAAATTCTGGATGAAGTCAAGGTGGAACAAGTATAGTTGAAAACAGTGCTCATGTTACAGTTTAAAGGATATGAGATACTGGTTCTGACTGAGGTTTTGGTAATCCTGACTGGCAGATTGACCCAAAGGCATGCAACCCGCGCAGCATGCAGAAGCAGAAACGTAATGGCAACTGGCCCAAAGTGTTCCTGGGTGGCCTTCCATCTAATCTGACTGAGACTGACCTTCGCAACTTCTTTTCTCGCTTTGGGGGAGTTATGGAGGTGGTCATTATGTTCGATCAGGAGAAGAAAAAATCCAGAGGTGGGTGGTTGTGAACTTGTGGAGGTTTTTGTGCTGTTCAGTTTTTCTCTGGCCCATTCAGATTCCTCATATTTTTCATTTCATATATGTTTTTATCTATTTTGAATTATTTCTTGAGTGACTGCTTCCTAAAATTCCACGTTAAGAAAGTGCAAGTGTTTTCTTGTTTTCTTAATTTGTTCTTGCTTGTTCAGGCCCCTAGCTCTCACAAAAATTTGGCTGTCAGCTCAAGTTATATAATGTTGGAAAATACTTAAGGGTAAACTTTAAATCCCATTAACTGTAGTTACCTGTGTGTAGATGTTTTGAAATACATCTTACACTTCATTTGGAATGCATTTTGTAAAGTTGTTCGGTAATACCTCACCCAAATCATGTTTGAAGAATGTATGATATATATGGGATTGTGGTGAAAGGAGTTTGAAAAGACACCGACAATACAATTTTTATTGTGTTCATTGGTATATTTTTGCTAATTATTGTACTTTATTCTTATCCTGACAATTGTTTCCATCTGAAGACAGGGTGAGATTATGGGAGGATAAGCTGTAGGATGCACATTAAAATGGGTGGTGGTCATTGACACACCACCTGGAATCTCTGCTACACCTGGCTAAGCTAACTATCTGGATTGATATATATATATATATATATATATATATATATATATATATATATACTGTATATATATATATATATATATATATATATATATATATATATATAAATGTATAAATGTTTGTAATAGAGAAAGTAAGAGAGATCAGATCCTCTTCCTTTACTGCCTAGGTTTCACTTCTGTACAGGACACGTTGTGCATACAAACATCTTTTAGCACAGGGAGAGCCCTTTCAGTGTCAGGAGAGGCAACAGCTCCCTGAACTTCCTCCAACCACTCCTTACCCTAACCACAGAGTTATCTTTAGCCCCACCTCTAGCGCCGACATGTTGTAAAAATACCCCCGCTAATACCAATACACCAGTCCTGTATGAGACAGCCCTAGCATGTATTCAATATGGACGGTGGGTGTTAGCGCCGAAGTGGTGACATGTAGAAGTGTGCGGTACATAGGAGGACTACTGGGCCTTGAAAGCAGGCTGTGAAACCTATGCCCAGAGTCGGTCACATAAAAAAAAAAAAAAAAAAAAAAAAAAATGTCCCTCAAATAAAACTTCCACACATTCGGGAGACTCACCAGCAAGATGGTTCATTATTCTTTAAACCTAAACATGATTCATTAGCTTTCCAGCTACACCATGGAAATGTAGACCCTTCCATGATTATTTGGTATTCTAGTTGTGTAATGCTTTTTCGCGATCCACACGTCATAAATACCATTCTCTAATACAGTACTTTCCACTTTGTAGTGTGGACTTTGTTTAGTGATGGTTTTGCGGGATTATATGCCATGAAAAGCATGGAGTCTCTTGTTTGGTTGAGAAAAGCATCCCAGACTCCAAGAACAGACCTAGCCTAGTTAACCGAGGCTATATTGTGTGTAGCCATCTTTCCCCAGTGGTTCTTAACGTAAAAATATGCGAGTGGCAGATGTTTGATACATGATTTGGGTTGAGACTTAGTTGGAAGGATGATCTTGCACCGGTGAGCCAGTTTGGCATATCGACTAGATATGTACCATAGTACTTAAAAGTAATGTACAGCTGGCCAAAGTATATTACTGTGCATGGACTTGAGGAAAACTTTTTCTTTTCAATTTTTCATAATTTATGTTTATTATTGGAAAGTTTATAGTGATTGAATCTTTGAAGATTATGGTTTTTGCTGATAGGTTTGTCAACTGCTTCAATATTATTGGTAGTGGGTGTGTTGCAGTTGTGTAACCTGGAGACAAGAGATATAGAAGACAACATTTACACTATTGCTTTTCTGTTCATATCTTGACCAAATTCAAAGTATACTAGTACAGTACATTGTTTGCTGCATGATGAAATAATTTTAGCTATTTTAAGAGCTGTATCAGTAAGATCTTATTTAAGGCATCCACTATTTGTTAAGTTTTGATGTGGCTCATAAGGACACTTTAATTTGATAAGAAACACTAGTATAATATTGTTAAATGTATGCTGTTGGAAAACCAACTATTAGCTTTTCATATATATATCTTTATGTGGCAGCAAGTTTGTGAGGTGAGGAGACTGGTTAGGTATGAAGTTGGTTTGCTATATCTTGATTAATGTGTAAGATATTTTCTTTATTTTTTAATTACAGTTCACAGTACCTTATTTGACAGTTAGTGCTTTTCATGAGTGAAGTTCAAATTGCAGTATGATCAATCCCATTCTTTAGATAGTGTATCGCATTTGATTTAACAAAAGTCCATTGTTGTCTGTTGCTTGAATCAGTAGAATTTTGTTATTTTCAGTCACTGCTATATTGGAATTTGTAGAAGTGTATGTTGATGATACTTGGAATTCTTGATTACCCCACAGACCTGCTCTCCACCAGTGCTTTAGCGCTCTTTGACTAGGACGTCCAGAGTCTTAGGTTTTGCAGGATTTTCCTCAAGTTCTTTGCAAGTGTTATTGATGCTTGGCTGATTCTTTGTAAATATCGATACATTTACTTTCAAAAGAAGAAGCATCCATAACAGTGAAATATCAAAGTTCTTGATGAAAAATTGCCTGTAAATTTGAAGATCACTGTGCGCTGAGGGCTGTATGCCAGGTGGTATTGAGGGCTTCATAGTACCTGTTTCTCAATTATTTGTTATGCTTATTACAATTTGATATTCTCTTATGTTATTTTTATATTTTAGTGACATTTGCTTCAGTAACTTACAGTAGGAAAAAAGGTATAAAAGGCAGATAAATTAGTTGGGAAGAGGTGTTACAGTCTGTCATGCCACCAAGGGTCATATTCCACATAAAGTGGCTTTGGAGGTTTCATAGCACCTTTTCCTTGTTAATTTATTCTGCACATTACACCTCAGTATTCTGTTGTCTGTTATTGATGCTGACTATTGATAGTAAAAGCAGTTTAAATAGCATATGAGAGAATGTTATGGTGTAATATGCAAAATAAATTTCTAAGAGGTGGTATGAAGCTTCCTGTGTTACCTAGAATATGGCACCTAAAGTACAGTCCTGAGTCTTGGCTGGTGAAGTGTTGATGTACAGCCTGGGACCACCTGTTGTGTACTCTCTCCTACGCCTCAGTCATCACGCTTTCGAGTAGGGTGTTATAATGTCGATGTTAAAAGCATGTACCCTCATTTTACCAGGATATATAAGTATTAGTTTTCTCATCCAGTATATAGCATTCTCCTACTAACTGAAAAAATTTCTAAACAACTTACCCTTTCACTGGGAGAGGTTTCTCTCTGCTGAATAAAATAATCCAATATTAACCAGAATAGAGTTCCCAAGTATGTCTCAGTTCCTGAAAGAATTAATTGAGGTAGGTTTTAACCTTTTCTGGAGAGGTTTCCTTTGGTTGAATAACTTTTTTTTATCATTGGCCAAACTAAAGAAAATGAAGTTTGCCTCAACCATTGAGAGGGTTAATTGGCTCACTTTGTAAACTGATAAAAACTGTGATGACTGGGATGAAATAGGTGTTTTGCACTCACCTAGTAGGTAGTTCACAATAGGTAGGTCCAATCTTTTCCTCACTAAGCTAAGCTGTTTTTCTGTTTGATTGTCACAACACTAGGCTTTGGGTTTTTGTCCTTCGAAACGGAAGAGGCCGTGGATAGAGCAGTGGCTGAGCACTTTGTCAACATAAATGGAAAGCAGGTATTAGTCTTAAGTCGTTTTTAGTTCTCGCGACCCTGCAGCGTCTCTGAATTTAATTACCACATGAATTAATTCATGCCTAATGCTAAAAGATTGTATTGACATGTTTTAAAAGCTTATTTAGTAAGCTGAATAAGGAGGCCCTTAATTAACTAAGGAAGTGTGTACAGACATGTTGCAGGGTTGCCCCGGGATGTATGCAATAAAAATGCAAAAGAGAAAAAAAGATAAAGTTTTCTGGTGGGAATTTGTGAAATGGTCATATATACTTGTTAAGTAAATATGCATTTCACTGTATTTCTCAGAAGTTTATTTCACTAAATAGTGTGCATGATTAGTCCTTAATGTCAATTGTTCTGCACTGTGGTATATTTGGTAACAATTATATGTAAAGGTAAATTTGTCAGGCCCCTCTCAGTTACCAGATGCAATGTAGTAATAATATATATGCACGGTAAGTTCCTTGTTTTAACTAAATATTACTGTAAGTGAGGATGAATTGTACACAGAGTATGTCACATTATTCAAAATGTTCTTGTAAAAATGTCTTGAAAGTACAATTCATTCCTCAAATCTTTATGAGCCAAAATGCTTTTTATGATTGAGAGATTGGATGTAAACATATTTTCCATTGCTGAAGGTGGAGATCAAGAAGGCTGAACCGCGGGATGCAAACAAGGTCCAAGATGAGAGTGGCCAGTGGGGCACACACCCAGATAACCAATGGGGCATGCCAGTAGGACCTCCAGGCATGCCTGGTCTCAACAATGTAAGTTCCAACTATTTCAGTATCACTTTTTTTATTTATTTATTATTTTTTATTGATGATTTTTGGCCTACATAACATTGATGTCATATTTTGAATGGAGAGTGAGACACTTTGTGTTTCAGGGTATGGGACCTGGCAATATGGGGCCACCCCTGGGTCCTCCCCTTGGCCCTCACAACAGTCAGATTGGAGGGCACATGGGGACTCAGGGAATGGTTCAGAGTCCTTACCAGGGGTGGGGCACACCTCCACAGCAACAAGGTTACCCCCCACAAGGGTATGGGGCCCCTCAAGGCCCAGGGGGATATCAGGGGTGGGGGGCAGGCCAGCAACTGCAGCAGTGGGGTGCCCCTAACTACGGATCTCCAGGTGGTCAGCAGTATGGGAGTTTTGGTGAGTGCCTTCCATTTTCTCTTGAATTTTGATAAGGTCCAGTCAGGTGATATTATTACATTATTTAAGTTGAGATTTTCACAAGTAAATATATAAGGATGGTTTTAAGTTAAAATATATAAGGATGGTTTTTAAGTTTAAGGTATGGCTGTATTCATGGATGGTATCTGAATTTAATAAGTTATTTGGAAATATGAAAAATGGCCTCAAGTAAATCCAGTGTGCATATGTCAGAAGTAAATCCTTGAGAGTGGTGCTGGTGCCATGTAGCCACAGCATCACCCATAGCAAGTATGGCGGGCACGAGTGTTAAGGCTGGAGGGATGTGTTTTCAGGGCCCATGGAGGGGGGCACGTGGGGCTGGACCTCCCCTACCTCTCCCTCCACACCTCAGCCACACGAACGTGAGTCGTGCATGGCGGGTGTGTGTGTCTGTGCACATTTTGGTGTTCTTGTCATGGCATATTTTTACGCTGGAGTTGAAACTGGCTTTCTGAGGAAGTGGCATTCTTTCTAAAAATTTCAGTACACAAGTCAGAAGAGACTGGCTTTTTTTTTTTTTTTTTTTTTTTTTAAATTGCTTAAGATGACAGTAGCTACCTCAGAAAGCCTTGATTGAAGCCCTGTACACTTAGGAGAAGGCAAAAGGTGTGCGGAGCTGTATTTAGAAAATCTGGGGTTGATGACTCATCTCCTGGTGACAGACCTGCTAACATGCTACCTCATCTCCTTCACTTAATGCCTTCTTGTGTTAAATACTGCCAAACTTAGAGTATTGAGAGCTTGTGTTTCTTTTTTGCAAGGTGTTTCCTAATTCTTTCTTAGTTTACTATTTGTAGAGGATTGATGGTAGTCAAAGGACACAGCATAGTTTGTTCACAGTACTGTGTACGTAATCAGTATGGGACTGTGGATTAAAAGATCAGGTTTTGTGAATGTGCTAGGTTATAGTGTTGGAGTTGGGGAAAATCTAGGGAAAAATGAGGCCTTTAGAGTAATAGTTATATTGTATGATGTCATTTATTCTTTATGGGTGCTTTGTGATTGTAGCTTGGGGTAAGGGATTTTTGTTGATGTTTTCTTGCTTTTTGTTGAAGTGGGTGTTAGGATATGATTAGTGTGATGTATCTAAAATTTTTGTATGGAGTAATTGTTTCCAGAACTTTATCATAATGCTTCTGTAATATTACCAGACTTAAACCAAGATCAGGTTTGGTGTGTAGAATAATTTGCTATGGTGTAAGATGTTACTGTGAAGCAAGTATCTGGGTTTAAGAAAAGTTGAGGTATATTACATCTCAGGAAATACTGAGTTGCATAGTTAGAATTGAGTTAGGTAAGCAGGAGTAAGTATGGGATGCTTTCAGAAAGTATTTTTATTAGTTTTCAAATAAGGTGTGGCTTACATAACATTAAATTAGGTCAGTTGTTTCTTGACACCAGTTAAACTTTAAAAACCAAATTGAACTGAAATGGGCAGTGGCTCCATAAGTAATTCAAAATAAATCATGGTGTTGAGGAACCACTGACTGTGACTACTGCAGTTGCTTTTGAGATGTAAATATTCTCTTAACCACTGATTATTACTGCATAGACTGGAGTTGCTTTTGAGATGTAAATATCCTCGACAAATAATGTTGAGCTGTGTGAGTGATTGCCCAGTCAACTAAACACACAGGGCACATCGGCAGTTAAGGTTGTAGTGTAATGTGTGCCAGAAGGATATTCAAGCAGGAAGTGCGGAGGGCAAGTATACTCATATTAACTCAAGTTGACCAACTCTCTAACTGGAATGATGAGTTTTATTAGATTTATACTGCAGTATGATGCTGGTCAGAAAGATATGCTGTGGAAAGGATGCAGAGCAGTAGCATTCATTTTTTTGACACCAGGCTAAATGCAGTAAGCAGGAAAAGGATGAATATCTGAACCAAGTTGGGGTGAAGAAACTGTTTAAACTCATCAGTTTTTATTTCCTGCAGTTATGAAATTTAATAGAATTATTTTCTGGTATTGTTAAAACATAAAATTGCACCTTTACCAAGGCACCAGAGTTAGTTGCCCTCCAGCATTTTCATATCGGGGAAAGTTACCCATAGTTTTGTAGATTACTTTCATTTCCTCTGCTGTTTTACTTCCAGTGATGTTGCTTTTTACTCAGGTTTCTCCCATCCCAGTACAGTACATTATAACTATTGTGGCTTTATTTGTATTTAGTATTGAAGATGGGTAATGGAATTCAGTTTAGACTTGCACGTAGGGGAGGATTAGTGTGATAAATACAGCTGGATTTAGGCTATGTAGTTATGTATATAATTAAGTAGTTTTGTATATTTTATGATCACTAAAAGTATAGTATTTCTGTCAGTTTCTGGAGCTGGGTTTACTAGTATCCTCTTCTGTTAGTGTTCTCTAACTATTAACTGATTACTGTCTATCATGCTTGTTCCTTGGTGTCCATAATTTGGTTATTTTGTGGTTGCATGAGAGGTAACTTGGATTAGTGGAAGGTTAGTGGGGTTTGATCCATAGGACCATTACATTTTTATAGATCTGTGGAGGCCAGTTTATAATAAGATCCCCAGAGCAGTGCAATTAACTGTTGGCAAAAAACCCATGTCTTGGGTTTCAGTTTCTTACAATGTCCCCTTTGTAAGTTCTTTCCCTCTAACATGCCATGCTTAGTAAGCTTGGGTTTGTCATCCTTTTAAGATTTGTGTGAATAGCATGTGTTATGCTGTTAGTTAATTGTAAAAGTGGTTCTTATCCTATTTGATAATTGTCTTGCATATGAAAACTAAAGAGTTGTTTGTAGTTTTACTTTCCTATTAAATTCTGAAATTCCTTGTCCAATAGGAGCTGTAAAATGAGAAGCATTTGAGGTGCTGGCCCCCTACTGAGATAGTTGAGTGTTAGCTTATTGTTACACCTCTCTGCTATTAAGTGCTGTGGTTACCTTCCATTTTTCTGCCCCTGCAGCTGCTGCAGCTGGGCCACAACCTGGTGGAAAGGCCTCTGCAGACTACAGCTCCTGGGGTCAGTTTAATTACAACCAGATGAGTGGAGAGAGCTCTGCTGCTGCTGCATTCAACCATGGCCGGGGCTACAGTGATGGCGGGGCCCCAGGGCCAGCACCGCCCCACCAGGGTGAGTAAGTATTCTCGCTCTCTTTGTCCTTATTATTTATTTATTTATTAATTTTTTTGTGAATTTTTTTTTTTTTCCCCTCATAGTGGTTGATGAAGCAGAACTGAAGTTCACTGCTAAGCCTGGAAGGGTCCAGAAGACTGCATTTTATACATGGAGAGTAAGGTTTATCACCTTCCAGAACATAACAGTGAAAGATGAGTCTGCTTTAATTACTAAGGTAGAATTAGGTCTGAGGAGGACTGGAGGAGGGTTACCGGAATGGAAAACTCTTTCAGTCCATGTTGATTAGTCCACAAAAGCTAATACCCTTTAAAATATTTCCCACAGACTAAGGTGACAAGCCCCAGGTGAGCAGGAGTTAGCTAGGCAGGCTAATGGAAGGTAGTGCCCAGCTCTGTTTCCTTAAAGCAAGTAAGATTAGTAAATAATGCTCCTTATCTGAACAGAGAGGATCTTTCGTCATTTCAAATTGTTCAAAGCAGCCAAGCAAGAAGCACCAACTCTGTTTCTTACGAGTGTTTTGTCACATTCTTCCATTATACATAGTATAAGATAAAGTTTGGGACATATATAAGCTGTTTTGGGATGTTTACTTGTTGAGTATTATGTAGAAAGCACATCCAATTGGGCTGTTCTGTTGCCATATCTTAGTTTGCATGTGCTGCAGTTCGGAATATCTCATTACTGCATGTGATGGGAATCCTCCTGTTTCTATGTCTTAATTGTTACATTATATTAAAAGTCAGTGCTTTTGAAATCCTCAAATACTGAACCCTTTGATCATTTTCTGTACGAACCATTAGCCCCTTCACTCTGATGATGTATTCTTTATCTTCTTGTTATCTCCAGATAATTTTATTCAGCTTAGGGGAGAATGGAGGGGTTAGATATAGCCCTTAACTCCATCGCTACAAGCTGTCTGCTTTAACCTAAGTAAAATCATCTGGTGTTGCCCTGAAAGCATTGAAAAAGCATCTTGGATGGAAGGGGTTTATCAGTCCACTGTTTTATTCAGAGCATGCAACATCAACATAGTATGTATGTCACGGACTTACTTTGTAATTTAATATAGCCTTGTTTGTGCAAAGGGAGAGAAGTGATGCCATGGCTTGGCAGAGAGTATGGTAACTTTTCTGGAAGGCAACACCATGTGGTAAACCCCAACAATCCCTTGGGAGTAGACCCTCAGGGACCCATATCTGGTTGGATTGCCTTAGTTCACAAGACTACCTGACAGATACCACTCACTCTGAACCAGGGTCATTGAGTTGTTGGTAACTTTATTGGCCTAAGGTGTAAAGGGAGTTCTTATCTTGTGGTATTAAGATCAGTTTTGTGTAATTAGTGTATTTTTTCCTGTATTTCATTTTATTCTAGGTGCAGCGTGAATTTAATTGGTGTAGCTGCTGTATTTCATTGCCTGTATTTCTTGTTTTCTAGGGGCAGCTCGGTATGGTAGTGAGGGTGTCATGGATATGGGAGATGCACATACCAACGGGCGGCCCTCCCCTTCCACCTACATGCACCACCTATAGTCACCTGAATCTGACTGTTCATTGTGTAGATGATGATTATTTGTTTATTTTTTTTAATTGTCTACAAGCCCATGTTGGAAGAGTGCCATGAACGTAAGAGCAAGGGAAGATTGAATGTGCTACTGTTTGAAAAAGTATGGAAATGTAACAAAAAGTACACTTAAGGCCTGGAGCAGTGTGACCCCAACCCATAACTCCCCACGGAAGTTGACTCGTGGGGAATCCTCCAGTATTTGCTGCTTTCGACACCAAACCTGTGAAGTGACGGCTGGACTGCAGGGTCTCCCTAGTCCGCGTCTTGTTCCTCCAGCTTCACTCAGACAAACCAACCATTGCTCAGAATCATGAACATGTCAGGTGTCACGAGCTTTTCAGACCTTTTAATATTAGATTGTTAACCTCTTTTTAAATTGATTATTTTTCCAGTGCTTTGACATAAAAATGGCCTCTTGAAACAAAACAGTAGATGCAGGCTGCTCTTGTGTAATTACCCTCACTTTAAAAAGTTAAAAAAAAAAGTAGAGTAGTGAACTGGCACCCTTCCAGTGTGGGCAGAGTGTAATGAAGCAGGTATGTAGTAGAAACAGTTAATGCCTCCTTCGCGACGACAAACAGTACACAAAATATCTTTGATGGGGAAAAAAAAAAAAAAAAGGAAAATTATAAATACGAAGATCCATATTATTACCTACTGATGACATTCAAGCGATGTACCACCACTACCACCACCACCAACCACCACCACTACTCCACCACTACCACCACCACCACCACCCATTGTTTCAGAGCCCACCTCAACAAACCTCTCCACCTGGTCTTAAGGTTAGAAGTAAGACGACACTGAGACCAAAGATTAGCTCGTATCAAGAACTGCCCTGTACAGGACCTTAATTTTTCACTTCCCTCACTGAGTCTTCATGGTTTATTTTTTCTGCTTTTTTTTTTTTCTTTTTTTTTTGGGGTCATGCTCTCTTGCTAATTTTGTTATTTACAGTTATACATGAATGAGCAATATTGACCGAATTTTACATGTATGTCACTATTTAATTTTTTAAGGTAGTTTTTCTAGGTGAAAAAATTGTGATTCTCACTAGTGTTAAAGACATAGTCCATAATTTTATTGTTGTTACTATTGTAAATTTTCTTTAATATCTGACTAATGTTAAGGATAATGATAAAGTCAAGTGTTTTAATACCTCGTCGTAATGGAATGTCAATAATCGTATGTTGGACTTGCTCTGCCACTCAGGAATACCAGTTGAAGATTTTTACCCCAAGTTGTGTCATAATCCCTTCAGTGTGGTGATGTATTTTTTCTTTTCTTTTTTTTATACATATATATTTTTTTAGTATGTTCTTGCTACTTTCAGACTTTCATTCCATTTTCTAGGGAGGTTTTGAACTGGAGGGGTCAGATGCATCCTTGATGAACGTGTTCAGCATTGAGTGACCCATGAGTAAAATGTTGGATGCTTTGTGGTTTTGTGGGTTAAGGTGCTCCAGCTGGATGTAGCCTTTGAGGGTTTACATGAGAGGTGGTTGGGTTTTATTACTTACATGATGTCACCCAGAGGCAAGCAGCAGGTCACTCGCCTTAAATGCCTGGACTATGTAGCCTATCCTGACCCTTGTGCTCCTAATGTTTCAGTAAAGGATTGGAGGAGAAATAGAGGGTACAAAGTTGTCTGGAGATAGCAAAAATAAATTGATAAAATCATCTGGGAAGAGCAAGAATAAACTAAAAAAAAAAAAGAAAAAAAAAAAGAAAAGAAAAAAGAAAGTCGCCATAGTGTAGGGATTAGGCATTTCCTGTGCGTCGGGGTGATGCTGGCATGGACTGTTGTCATTCTATAGGTCAAGCTGCTCCTGGGGTCCTGTACTGTACGGGCTTGATGTGAATTTACCCGGTTGTAAACAAGAAAGTATTTGGCGCAGTGGTTTTTTAAACTGTACAATTTTAGGTACAATAATTGTTAAGAAAGATTGGTTAATGTGCTCATTTCTTCTGTTGAGGCCGTTGTATTTGATACTGAAAGATAAATAAGCTTAGTCTACCGATGCCTTTTGTACAGCATTTAGGTTTTAAGTTTTAGCCTATATTTTGTACATAACAAAGACTTTTTTAACAATGAAATACTGGAGGTTTAAGTGTAGGTATCTTGTGTAAATGATTGAGTGTGTCGCCTAATGGCTACTGAAGTGTACTGTTTCGGTTCTTTTTCTTTGATCATTACTTCTTTAATTTTAGAAGACCTGAATCCCCTGCTATGGTTGTTTAAGAATTGCCTCCTCCCCTTGCCTGTTTTTTAAGTAGCTCTGGCCAGGTGGTCACAGCCAAGCCCAGTTAGTAGCTTCACCTCCCAGATAACTTTGATATTTTTGTTTAAGGTTGAGAAGCAAACGTCACTTACTGTAGTTAAATGGCCGTTTTATACCTGGACGCAACTAGGTTTGGCTGGGGCAACTGTCAGTGGCTTAGAGAAAATGTAATGGCTTAATGGTTGAAGATAATTTTCCTTTATTTTTTCTTAGATTGCAATTGTGGCTGCCTTTAAATATAATAGGACTGGTACAAAACTTAAGATGTAGAGCAGCTGCAAATTGTTTGATAAAATGAAGTGTAAGCAAAAAGGTGGCAAAAAGTTGCATATTGCAGCTTAGAAGCAAACACTCTGCCTTGTAAAACTACTGACACTCGTAATGCTTCTCCTATGCTATTATCCTGCTCTCAGATGTGCAAACCAGAAGATTGGATGTGGATACTTTGGATTCACAGCAGATGGTTGGGTTACAAGGAGGATAGTGTTTGTTTGGCTGCGGGTAATGTCCGCTTCACCCCCTCCTGTAACCTCTTGTTTACTTTTGTGCTCAGATGATAATACACTTGTTCAGGGTGCTTGATGGAGGCTTTGTCTCAGCTTGACAGGTGTTCGCTTCTCCGTATTTATTAATTTTCACTTGAAGAAAATATTATGTTATTCTTTAAAACTGTGCATCACTTATCTATATATATGCAGTATATATATTCATATACTGGTACAGTTCTTGTAAAGGTGTAGGGGAGGTGAGTGCTTTGTCAGTACCCACCTATCTCCCTCCCCTACCCCTTTAGAAAATGTAAGAAAATTAAAAACTCCTCAATTGAAGGTAATCTCTGTATCACTTTACAGTTGTGAACATATTGTTCAGTCTCTTACTTTCCTTTGAATATTGTGTAATATTTCAATTCTTGACCTTTGTTCAGTCTCCAAGTAGGACGGTCGGAGTTATATGCACATAAATATTCTCTGAAGCATGAGTACCTGCACCCTCTACAAGTGGTGGATCTGCCTGGCATAGGTGGTGTTCTGCCCACCCCACCACCACCACCACTGTTACCCAACCTTGCCCTAGCCATCACAACCTCATGCAGCACGGCTGCTCCACCCAGCACACATACTTGAACACAGTATACCGGGCATTTTTTTTGCAGCATACAAACATGCTGAATTGGGTTCTGTTTGTTTATTAAACAGAATCTAAATATTAGGTAGTTGGGTTGTATGGTTTGGAAGAAACTTTGCATGGTGCTCTTTAGGTCAGATGCACTCTTCTCACATTACAAGGACTAGTTATTAATCATGGCCCAAATGTAAAGCCTTGGAGAGTAAAACTGTATTCCAAAAATCCAGGCCGTGCTGCAATGGGTGGAGGTGGGGAGGTAGGTGGTGGGGTGTGGATTTTGCTGCGCCGATGACCCGAACTGTAGTTTTGGTATGACGATTGCCGCGTTTGGCATTATTGGCCCGTGGAATTTATTCTGTTGCAGCTCTTTGTGAAGTAAGTTAACTGTGTGCCTACAAACACACACAAATCATGCTCAAATCATATATTACAATTAAGACTGAGTGAGCCAGGAAATTTAAATGTTTTTTAGATGTAATACACTACAGAGTTGTCGTAATATACAACATCAGGGAAAATTTTGAATTAAGTAGATCTTCTATACAGTGATGAACATCTTTTTTATTTGAACTTTGTACATATAGGGTTAAGGCTGCAAAACTGGACGAGTGCCACATTTTAGAACATAAACCTAGAAATAGTTAATTTGTACAATCCTGCTAGTTCTGTACAGCAGATCAATGGTAAAATATAAACAAAAAAGTAATTTCATTTCCCCTTTTAATGAAATAATAATTTTTGAAGACCCCTTAAAATTTTTAATGTAGCTGTGAGCTTTGATAGTGCTTTGACAGATAAAGGGAGAAATTAAGTTTGAATGTGACTAGGTGTAATGATAAGAATACGATACTTTAATTCTTTCATAAACTTCATAATTTAAGATAACACCTTAGTACTGAATGTCCTAAGTACGGTACATTTATATTTGTTACCCATACGTAATTCTGCATGTTAAAATGATAAGCACTACACTACAGATCCCCTTCTGCTGCTCTGACATTTTCAGTTTTCCAGTTAAGCCCCATTAGTAAAATTGTCATTAAAGTTTTGATGTGTAAAGCTGTCATAGCAAGATGTCATAATTGTTCAAGGAAGTCAAATAATTCAGTTTTAAATCAGCCTTGTTATGCAAGTTATATTAATGTATTTTATTTTTTATTTTTTGGTGGTGGTAGGTGGGGATGCTCACCATCCACTCACTCAATGTAGTGCTGCTCTTGGGTGTCTGCCCTTTCCTCTCCTCCTTTCTTTCCTTCCTCCCTCTTCTGTCTTTCTTTCCTTCATTCTTTCCTCTTCCTTCTGCCTATGGGTGACTCTACACTGAGTGACAAACCAAATGGTTTCCTGTACACCAGGAAACCATTTACTGTACTTTGCTGGGTGGTAACCACATAACCAAATAATGGCTTCTGGTGGTTTAGTGGGTAATTAAGGTGCTCCAATCGGATTGAGCCGGTGAAGGTTTATGTCTAAGGGATGGTTGGGGTTTATCACTCACATAATGCCACTCTGAGATGGGTGAGGCTGGTCTCTCTCATCTTGATTGTTGGGACCATAACCCCGGGCTCCTATGCTCGTCACTGGATGATGGATAGGTGGGTGGCCTCCCCCCCCCCCTCCATAATTTCTTCACGCCCTTGATTCCTACCCCTGGCTGGAGGGAGAATGTAGCCAGGGTTTCGCACTTCATGATAGTGCCATATGATCTTTGCTATCTGGCTCTTGGATTTCATTCACTCGCCCACTTTTCATGAAGACACGGTCACTTGTGCAGTACTGTATAATGAAACTTGCAATTATAGGTCTTAGGTGTGAAATCTGAACACAGCTTCCTTTCACCTTGGCATTAAGGAAGATGGTGAGCAGAAATTCTAAACATTGAACATTGAAAGTAACAAGTACGCTGGTTCAAGGCTCTCTTGCATATGCTGCCTGTGTGTATTGTGTTTACATTCCACAGGGGCTTCACTCCTTTGTGAGTGATATTACCATAACCATTGTTCTTGACATTTGACTTCATCTTCTCATTGTCACATGCATTTAGCAACTTGCCAAACACATCTTGCTTAGAGTAATCAGTTCAGAATTAACTCGGTCAGCATAGTGCCTCTTTTAAGAAAAACATCACGATGTGGGTTTGCCAGTTTGGGAAGATTGAGCAGTCCCCACAGTGAAGTCAACCAGTGTGAATGGGATCCAGTTAAGCAGTGCTCAGTTAATGAATATTCTTAATCACACCATCTATATTGACTGCTGTGGCCTGAGAGGAATGTGGACCGATTCCCAGCTGGCAGTTTCTTCACCGTAACTTTCTGATGCTTGGAGCATTTCTGTGCTATATCAAGCAGTAGGGGTGTTGACCAGCACAAACACATCAATGAGCCCATCTTGGTGATTGGGAGGAGGAAAGGTTCGATAGGGTACAGATTTGGTTAATGTAGGTATCATACATTATTTTAAGACTGCTTCCTGCTCATATTGAGTGCCTGTGTTCACCTTTTCCCCTGATGGCTGCTTTCCAAGCTGTGGGTCCTTTGTAGCTTTTCAGTTGTCACTGACTGACTATCTTGTTTTCCATTGTATGTCTGCTTGGGTTGTTCCTCCTACTTTCAGATCAGTTCACTGCTTCACCTGGTTAGTTTTGTGTCCAGTGCACTTCAGTCTATCCAGGCACACACACATTTTGTGTCTAAGCATCCTGTTAAAGGAACATGTTTATCCTATGTGGTGCAACATGTCTTGCTATTCTTGTTGGATTACTATCATATTGGCAAATATTCTCTTTCACTGTGTGCATTTTAAAGTTTAGAAAGCTCCTGAATTGTCAGTAGAGGCAACAGGCGATTAAAATTTCTTTCCACCAATTCTGACAGCATTGAGCTTTGCTCTTGCACCATCCCTCTTGTCAGTCATATCCTCCAAATAGCAAAACATTAGCACTTGAAAGTCACATATAGTTTCTTATAACCTCGCCTAAGTATGATATTTCATTTCATGGCACACTCATGATGGGTCATACCCTTCACAAGAGCTGGAAGGTGATACATGGTGTGTCGGAGTGGTCATGAAGCTGTACGATGGAACTAAGGCCCAGTGATTTAGTGGTGAAAATTTTTACACTTTCTGGGAAGTGATTCATTGGATGTCTGTCCTGAGTCTGGCCCTGTTCATTTTAGTGGTGGTAGCTTTGTCAGTTTTCTAAATTTAGTGCCTCTGGAGCTGTTTTATGCTTTGAACTGCTGACAACATTAGTGGAGGAAAAGTTTCAGTAGTGGAGGGATGACATGGTGGCTAAAGGTCTGAGAGTGGATGTGTCTAAAACCAAGGTAATAGTAAAGTGCATTGTGGGCCAGTGATGGCAAGTGGAGAATGGCCCAATGCTTTATTTAGGAATGATGCATTTAGTGATCTGATTTGTATGTAGTTATGTGGTAGGTTGCGAAAAACTAAAAGAAAAAAAGGTGTAGCGTGTGCAGACGTGAGGGGCATGTGCATACCATTGAGATTGATGGTGTTGTAAACTTATTGTTTCCCAGGAAAGAAGGATTTTTGCTGTTTGGGTGATATGGTCAGTGCTGAGGGTAGGCCGAAGGCTAGAGTTAGAGGTGGTTGGAGGTTCTGTATGGTATGTTGACCAAGTGATGTATGACTGAAATGTGGCCAGTAAAGGATGAGGATGGGTGAGTACTGTAGTGTGTCCGTTTGGGACAGGGATAGTGCTTCACTGATGGAACAGTTTAATATTAGAGAAATTTTAAGATGGGAATGATCCTTGCATGTAGAAAGAATGGAAAGGTTAACTGGTTAGTTAGGGTTGTGAATGTTGAATGCTGGGAGCCAATGGGGAAACCTAAGAAAACGAGATGTATTTCGTAACTTTAGGGTAAATAGGTTTGCCGGAGATGCTGCTGAAGGTTTATCAGCCATCAGTTACAGTCATGGTCGAGGCCGTTTTTTAAACGATAATTGCAGTGCATAAGATATATAATTATCCACCCTACGCAAACTTACAAAAACTGAAATAATTACCAACATCTCGTGCATACGTCTGAAGGCCACTGACCACTTCAACGAGCTTTTGTCAACCAAAACCTTTGTGTTTCTTATTTGACAAATCTACAAGATTGCAAAACCCTCCCTACACTTATTCTGCTCTTCCATGGCACCCCCCCCCCTCTCCTGTTTGCAATCTGCACCAAGTCATCTTCCAACAAATCCCACAACGACTCAGACTCGAAATCCCTAGACAACACTGAGCACTATGGCAACAGGAAGAGACGAGACAGACCCCTTCTGCACGACACCTTTGGTACTATATGACCTCTGGACACTTCATGATATGCCGTTTCCGAATCTTGAAAAAAAAAAATGCTTTTGTAATTATTTAATAAAAAAAAATCGCATTTATTGTATCGCTTTAACTGGTTAAATCCAGTGTCATGCTCTAGACCAGCTCGGAACCCTGCACAGCACTTGCCATGTTTAACCTTCAATGATGACATTATTCTGTTCTCTTGCTCGACGATTTTATCACTTAATGTCTCGTATGTAGCCTAATGTTAAAGGATGAAGTGAAAATTATCTGCGTAAGTAAACGACGGGGAAACTGCCAGACGGCGAATCTTTTGTTGTGAGTTGCCACGGCGAATCGTCCTACAGGGAAGATGTAAACAAACCGCGTGTTCGGTTCTCGCAGTCTGCCTGAAGGAGTTTTCGTGAAAGTTTTACGGATGACTTCGCCTTGCATTTATCCGTTATTATAACAGAACCATACAAAGGCCTTGATAGAAGTCACAGACGAGGGTATTTGTTTTCGACGATAAATGCTGTTGTGTTTTATCGTCCAGAAATGTCTCGTCTTATAGTGAAGAATCTGCCAAAACAGGTGAGCTGTATTTTTTTTTTTACATATATTTCCCATGTAATGTTTGTATGCACGGGCCGGCCATTGTATTGTAACTTATATTTACATTTCAGAGTAGTTTTTGTGGTATTGCAATACAAATACGGAAGTATGGTATAGCTATTATGATTGTTATAGGTTGGTTCAGGGAACTTGGAATAAGAGGACAAAGTTATGGATAACTGTTTCATAGTTTCGGCCATTCACAGAATTCAGATATTTGGTTTTGTCAATACCGGTACTTTATCAAGGGGGAGCTGATCTTACAAATTTCCCATTCAAGTTGGTCTTACATAGGTTGATTAGGATAGGTTAGGGTAAAGTTTTGGTCTGATAGGAATTGGGGGCTTCCAGTGTTAGGTTTAGTGGCAATCCTAGATGGTTAAGATCAAATGGGATCTGTGAGGCAAAACTCTTCAGTTAGGTTGATGAGATTGCCAGTAAATAAGTTGCTGCTAGAGTCCATGCAGCTCTCTTAAGTACCCTAAAATAGGTACAGTAAAGTTTGTTTGTTCCATATACATTTTGCAATTAAAATCAATAAGCAGTTATACATGTTGCATATCTGGGCAAAAATAACTTTCCTTAAAACTGTGTGAATGTTAGAAGACAGGTGGAGTTGCCTTGCCCATGTTTGTATAGTTTTTACCTTTCCAATGTTTATCTAACCATTTGTTAGAGCCTTCCATTATAAGAAAGTTTTCATTCATAGTGTCTCATAAATTGTGTATGGGAAAGATAATTACCTGGTAAAGGGGAAAAGTGAAGTTGATGGGTTATTTTCCAAAAATGGATGTATATATTTTATACTGATTCATTTTTTTTCTTGATTTTTAAGAAATTGGATGACAGTGATGAGAAATAACAATATTTGCCCTTTACTTTGTAGTATTTGTTTAGGCAAAGATATTTTACTAAATACTGATTGGGCAGTATTTATGCTGTCATTTCTGCTGAGTTTTGCCAGGACTTGACTTTGGTATAAATAAGTTTACATTAATCTTCTAAGCACCAATGATGGCTGGGAACTGTCCTGATTTGTTGTGCATGAGGAGTCAATGATGGCTAACAGACATTCAAGGAAATTTCTTTTTTTTTAGCAACACGTGCCTCTTATGTGGGAAATATTCATGGTGTAAGCCTTCAGGAAGCTTTGTTACCATAATCAGTAATTGGCAACCCACTCCTGCCACCCATACGGTACTGATGCACAATATACCTGTATGCTTGTATGCATTCTGCGTCCTGTGAGTGACAACATGTCGAGCTCTGGTGCAGCATACTGCTCATACAAAGCCTCCATTTCCATTGCTGAGGCCTTGGAAATGCTCCAAGAACAAGGCTGTACCTCTGAGGATAGTGTGGAATCTTCAGGAGAGAAGTATGAGCCTGGGGAGGAGGATTTCGAGGACTTTGAGGAGTCGATTCTCCCCATGTGTTTGAGTGTCACACCCACTTGCTTTCACACTTGGTACAGTGATAGTGACAATGGCGACAGTGATGAAATGGAAGTGCTGATGTCGTTTGTTTCCTGCTGGTAGGAAACATGAAATTGTTTTGTCTAGGAAGCGACCACTTGAGGATGGAGAGGGTGGCGTAGCACCACCACCCCTACCACACTACTCCTCCCAGTCAGAGTGTGGCAGTATCCACGGCAACGACTTAAGTCACTTGCGGCGTTGCCACACTTACTGCTACCACCAGTTACGTGACAGTTGAACAGTCCCACTTTCATGAACAGTATTAATGCATTATACAGCAAAAGTCCTCCAGTCTTACCTCCTATAATCCAAATGTCCCAATACTGTACTCCGAATTTCTTGAGGCGGTGCTGAAACCCCCTTAGCGGTATGGAGTGGAAGCAAGCCGGTAGGACAGCACTCTCCCATCATTTTCAGTTTATACCTGTGACCATTTGGATGCATTTCTGATAATTCCACTTGATTTTCAGACCAATAAGTAACTGTATGACAAAGTAGCAGTGGCTCCCACATCTTCTGCTAGTCATGGTGGAAAGAAACCTGCTAAACGAAAGCATGTGACACTAACAATAAGTGATAAACAATAGGTGATAACCTGAGTCAGGTGCAGTGAACCACTTTGGAAGATAATGGAAGACTTTAACATTGTGGCCTCAGCAGTCTTGAATATTGTGGCATCAGGGGCATTACCTATCTGGCTTGGACTTGCTCTTGGACTTGGATGTACAGTACTACCTGCAATTATTCATCTACACGTCTATGCATTTCCGGTGAATGAAACAATAACCCATATCGTTTTCAGTTTTTGTATAATGATCATGTACATATTTCTAATGTTTTCAAAGGTCCCTCCCAATAGTCCGAAAAAACCCATAGCTAGTTCAAAAGACCCTCAGTTCTCTGCCATTTGGGACTACAGGAGCTTTAATGTATAATGGAAACGACATTATGTAGTGGCCTTATGCTCGGGCAGCTGTTGTCATTATCTGCTAACCCTAGTCTATGTCACTGTGGGTGCCTATGGCATGACCACATCAGCTTGAGTGGAGGGACGTTCAAACACACATCTAATTGGCAGAGCGAAGTTGCCCCATCCCCTTCTGCCAGGACTACATAATGACCTCAATAAGTGCTGAGACTGTGTTTTTCTTGAATAACTGTTGATATGGGATAGGTTTCTGGTAAAAACTCAAAATGCCAAAATTGGCCAGTCCTGGGTCCACAGTAAATTTTAAATTGGGCTGGTGCTTGATGGGTTAAATTAGGTTAGATTATAAGATTAGTTTTGGGTGACATGTAATTTTGCATTGTTGTTATTAATTTCTGATGAATTTGTTGATCATCATGATACTTTCACACTATATTGTAGATAAGTAGCCAAGGAATGCACAAGTTTTTGCTCAGTGGTGGTCTGTTTTTATGCTTGTTGCTTAATTCTTAACCCATTCATTTCAGATGATATTGTTTTTAGTTCATTCCTACTGTTATAGGACAAATTTATTCAGCTCAATGTAGACTCTTCACGCTGGAGATCTTCATAAGCCCCTTCAGTAAAGGAGGTCTGACCTAAGTTGCATAAAATCATGTGGTAGGAGTAATAATAAACTGAAAGGACATCACCCAGATTCTAGGGATTAAGCCAACGGCCATACCACGTTGAGTACACCGCTTCCCGTCCGATCAGCGAAGTTAAGCAACGTTGGGTCTGGTTAGTACTTGGATGGGTGACCGCCTGGGAACACCAGATGCTGTTGGCATAACGTTCTCCCTACGTGTCAAGTGGGGTTGGTGGAGGATTAGTGCCCCTCCCTGTAAAACAATTAACTCTAAGCCCTTGGCCACCCTGTTTGGGATACATGGCGTCTGGCAATGAATGAATGAATGAACATCACCCAGATTCTAGGGATTAAGCCATGCACCCAAGCATTTTCCTTATGTGTCTTGCAGATTAGTGAAGAGGAGATCAGGAACCACTTTGGGAAGAAGGGCAACATAACTGATATTAAACTGAGCTACAAGAATGGGGTGTTCCGTCGCTTTTGCTTTGTCGGCTTTGAGAACGAGGATGATGCTACAACAGCGTGCCAGTACTTCAACAATTCATTTATTAAACAGTCGAGAATCACAGTGGAAGTTTGTCAGGGATTTGGTGAGTTTGTTCTTTTTGCCATATTTTTGCAAGGAGGCAAATATAGGCAGACCCTGAGATATGATACCTGTAGATGTGATACCCCGGCATAGCGATGGAGGTGGAAATACCAACCCACCCTGCCGAACAATGGCCAAACCTTAGTATAACGTTTTTTTTTTCTTTTAACCGATTTTGATGGTATTTTAGACTTAAATTTTGTGTTTAGGTTGATTTATAAACTGTTTGTAGACAGATTTACCATATGTGTTTTAGCTGTAGATGGGGTGAACATGTCATTTTGGGGTACAGTTTACAAAGTTTGATTTTTTCCAGATATATTTTTGATGATTTCCAGCTTTAATTTTTGAGTTTAGGTGAGTTATAAACTGCTTTTAGGCTTAGTTTAGCTTGTTTTTAAGTCTATGTGGGGGTTTAGGTTAGCTAGAAACCTGTTTTTGGACTCATTTGGGTGGGTTTAGGACTTGGTTGGGGGGAAACTCAAGGCATCCCTATACTTTACATGTTAAATCTACCCCGAGAGATGATACCCCACCTAGCTATGGAATTTTACTCAACCAATTGCATCATTAAACCGGGGTATGCCTGTAATGCTAGTAAGGGATTTTAGCACTTTATGTAATGTTCTTGATAGTAGGAGCCCCCTAAAATTTGTTAAGCTAATGGTTTTCTTCATATTTATCTTCAAATATGCTGTTTCAAATCAATTGTAGCTCTGCAAATAATTGCTTTATATTCTTATCAAATTCATGGCCAAATGCCCCAGTACACATCATTATTGTGACTTATGGTACTGTATCATCTCGATGTGAATACCGATAGCTGTGTATGTGCATGAAGCACAAAGTGAACGGTATAACTAAAATTGTGTTACTTTGTCTGAAACCATTAATTGGTAGTTTTTTGTTATTTGTATGGAGATTCATAGTTGCAGTGTTGTTAACAGATGTCTGCAAATGCCTGGACTCAAGTTGCTTTTGTGTTCTGCCTGTATCACATTCTCTTTGTTGTCAGTGTATGCTGTGCAGAGTAGCTTTTTAAATTTAACAGTTTCATTACTGACTGGGTAATAACAGTGATACAGATATGGAGTCAGGATTCTGAGGGCTTGAATGTTTTATGAATGGAAGTGTGTGTCATTCAGTTGGGCAGATTTTAGTTAATATCTCTTAATTTTATTTTATTTTTTCCTGGCTCTCTGGATCCTACTTTGCCTCACCCTAGGTGAGAAAAGAGGTCAGGTTGTTGATGATGATGTTAAATTATACTGTAGTTACTGCTTTACAAAATCTGTTTTTCTCTTGCCTGGATTATATCTAGAATAGGGTTAATTTAATTTTCAGCCTATCTCTGATAAGTAAAATGCATTTTTTGTTAGATTAGATTTTGAGTTTGTTAGATAGATGGAAAAAAGTAGGTGATCACAAATTTGGAAAAGTTTCTGTTTACAATGTAAGTACTCATAGTCAAATGACATGTCAGTAGTTCTGTTAGGTCATTGATTTTAGAATTACCGTACTTTAGTTTACACTATTTTCCTTGGGTTGATGGTTGTGTGAATCATTATTTTGCAGGCAATGACAAAAAGCCTGTATCTTGGGCAGAGAGGAACAAGGAAAAGAAGAAGAAAAATGTCACAAGTTCTTTAAAGAATAATGCAGAGGAGCAGAGCCAAGATAAAAAGAAAAAGAAGAAATCCAAAAAGAAGAAAAAGGAAATCCCCCAACAGAATGAGCTTGTGTTACAAGTTAAAGATGACCCCAAGTTTACTGAGTTCCTAAATGTGGGGGAGAAGGGGATAAAAGATGAAGGGATCAGCATGGAGAGCAGCAGTGACAGTGACAATGGGAGTGATGATGGTGACGAGGATGAAGAAAATGAAGCGAAGTTAGCCAAGAAGAAAGATGTGTCTGACCAAGATGTGAGTACATAAATTATTTACCAGTACATACCTTTTTTTTATAGTGCTTGCATGGGTAAACATTGTATTATTTATTTACTTTACTTATTTATTTATTTATTTACAGTATATCGTGTATCGCTGCTTTCCAAACTGCACAGTCTGCAATGGCAAACATCTTTGTGTGACAGTTGTATGTTGTACATGTACATTTTATCTTTTACATTGATCACCTTTTTTCCTATCAAAGGATTGTATGTGCTTTTCTATAATTGGTGGAGTTATTTATATACTGTAATTGCACAGTATATACATGTAAAGTAAGTGTATGTGGTAGAATGCTCTTTTTTTACAGTAAGGTATGTGGATTTTTTATTTTTTTACTCAGTTATTGAGGATTCTAATTTCTATTCACTTTGCAGTATCTGAAGAGCTTGATGAAGTCTCAGTCCAGCGACAAGAGTGACATTGAGGGTAAAAAGAACAAGAAACAGAAGGTAATGTTGTTATCCCATGCAACTTGCTTTGGGGATAATGTTGTGTGTGTGAGATATTAAATGCAGTTATTTTTTTTGTACAATAGAAGAATAATACACAGCTGAGAAATTGTGTGGGTAATTATAGGTGGTATAGAGCTCCCTATAAACTCCGGTAGCCTAGGCATTGAATGTGGTGTCATTATTTGGAGTTATTGGTAAAATTTGTGAGATGGTCATATTCTTAGCCTTTAACATTACATTGTTAAACTAGAACAATTGATCCATTAAGATTATAGATATGATGTCACAAAGAAGTATCAGTTATGGAGAGCTGAAGTTTATCCAGTCAGATGTTGATGTTATTTAACAGAGGAATGGGGGCACTCACCATCCACTCACTCAATTTAGTGCTGCTCTTGGGTAACTGTCTTTTCCTCTCTTCCTTCCATTTTTCCTTCCTTCCTCTTTTATCTTTCTTTCCTTCATTTTTGCCTCTTCCTTCTTTCTGTGGGTGACTCTGCACTGAGTGACAAGCCATATGGTTTCTTGTATGCCAGGAAACCATTTACCATGGTGGGTGGTAACCATGTAACCAAATTATGGTGGCTGGTGGTTTAGTAGGTAATAAAGGTGCTTCAGTTGGATTGAGCCAGTGCAGGTTTCTATCCAAGAGGTGGTTGGGGTTTATTGCTCACGTAATGCCACTTAGGGATGAGTGAGGCTGGTTTGAATGTCAGGACCAACTTGCCTAGCCTTGGGCTTCTACGCTCCTCATGGGGCAACACAGGATTAGATGATGAATGAATGAAAGTTAAATTTTTCATCCCAAGGATGTCATATTTGTTTAATTAATGCAAAATTACCAGAGTTACTCAGCATTGAACAGATATCTATTACTAATTGGGTTATTGAAGTCTTTCTTTGTCCCCTCCAGTTGAAAAAGCCTCTTCAGAACTGAGTTAGATGGTCTGGGGATAGCAAGAATGAGATAAAAAGATATCATTGTAATGTAGTGATAAGCATTGGAAGCATTGTAACCACATTGAGAGTAGTTGCTTATGGAACGTGAAGTGGGTTAAGTTGGCCCAGAACTGCTATATCTTCCCCATAACAGCTTTTATATGTGTGGGTGTAATTCTTGGATTTGAACAAGTCGTGGTGCTGTGGTGCTGGAGAGGGACACCTTCTTGTAGTGGTGCTTCATGTAGTGGTGTGTCATTGCCTGGTTTTAGAAACATCCCTCAGCTCCCTCCCTGTTTCCTTAAAGGAGGATGGTAGACTGCAGGGGAAAGGGCAGCTTCAGTCTGCAGTCCACTGAGTTCACATTTTGATTGATCTGGGGCCAAAGCAACAACAACAACAACAACAACAACAACAGCAGCACTGATGACAAGATGAATCTGACCAATCCACATGTTTTATCACAACAGGCACGAAAGGAATTCTTTACAGTTGTAATTCGAGCCCAAGGAATGTGCAAGGTCAGCAGGGGAGAAACAGGCCATGGAGAACGAACCTTTACCAATAAAAGTGTCAAGGCATTTCTGCGACCTCTGAAGCCCCGCAGCCTGAGGATCCCCAGACAAGTGCGGTTGGTGGCTTACGTGGGCTTCAAGACAGAAAAAGAGATGAACCAGGCGATACAGAAGGATAGAAGTTTCTTAGGTGCGTTTGTTGGGTCCTATTCACATGGGACTGGATGTTTACCTGTACCTTATTTTGTACAGAAAGTCATCATCACTGTGTAACCCCCCCCCTTTTTTTTTTCTTTTACAGTATTTTCTCTTTTTGGTTTGAAGCCTGCATTAGTTACAGAATAAAATGCTTGTTAAATCTCCACTGCTACCAGTTTTTTGCCAGGTTCTTTCAGTTTATGGTGCCAGATGTGTGGATAAAGTTGTGTTACTGTATTTAGGAACACATCTTTGACATACAATGAAGACTGTTTAGTTCAGCTTTTGTTTCAATTGTAATTTGAAATAGTTTACTCATTCAAGTAATTTATCTGTCAATCAGTTTGTCACCAGACACCTTAGTCATGTAAGGCGTGGCCATAAATGAATCATTTCCATGTCACCCTGTCCTCTGCCATCTATCTGTCCTCCCTCCAGCTGACACCCACCTCACTCACATGACTTCCTAGTTAGTCTCTTGTTCTTCCTCTCCACATGGCCAAACCATCATAGAGTACATCTCTTAATGTTTTTTAGCACATTCACATTAACACCACAGCACTTTTTCACTTTCTTATTGTCTACCTGTCTCTCCATGTAACTCCACATGCTCCTCTCAGGTAACTCATATCCACTGCTCTCACACTTGACTTGTTTTCTTCGAACAGGGTCCAGGCTCTACTTACATACATTAGATTTGGAACCACTACTTTCATGCAATGACTTTTTTTTTCTCTCTCTCTCTCTCTCTCCCATGCTGACTTCGCTGTTTCTTATCACAGCTCTCATCTTAATGAAACAGCATCCTTTTCATGCACTTCATCCTCTTAACTTCCATCCGTACACATCATACTACCGAAATATTTGATCACACTTGCAATCTCCATTTCTTTACCATCCAACTTTACTGTGCACTCATTGCCATCATTTCTCTCAAAGACCATAGCATTACTCTTAGCTGCCTGCAATCACTTTTAGATTTCATGTCTTGTATTTATAGAAGAAAGGTTTCAGCAAATAATTAACCACCTTCTCTTACTCTTCAGATGGAGTTCGTGTGCACGTGATGAAGTATGTGAAACCCCAGGCGGAAGGAGAGCAGGGGAGTGGGAAGAGTAGTGCCCCCTGGAGTGCTGCTGAGGAGAAAATAAAGGAAGCAGAGCCAGTTGGGGAGTCGGGGAGTCTCTTTGTTCGTAACCTCTGGTACTCGGTCACAGAGGAACACCTTAGAGAACTCTTTGAAAAATTTGGTGAGGAGTTGATGATGTTATAGTTCAGTAATGGTTGTTTTACATGCCTGATAAACCTCCAGTTGCCTCTTAGGGATTGAATCTATGTACAAGCCTAAGCTGTAATTTGTACTGGTTTGCTGTAGCCACTCTGCAGCCAGGGTCTTACATAACTTCAGTAAGTAGATAAAAATTTATTTTATAATAATGATGACTTTCAGTTTCTACCAATAAGTGGAAGTGTCTAAAGTTATTCTGCCCATCAGTAAACACAGTTGGCATCCTAGGGAATTTTACCATCTCTTGTGGATACAGTTTCTTCCATGATGGTGATGATGTTTTTCATTTAATTTCAACTGGGGAAGTGTCCAGAATTAACCTGCCCATCCATAACTCCCTTCTTCTCATTAGTTTTTCTTTTACCATGATAATGATATCTATTAATTTTGACATACAGGGGAAGTGTCAGAAATTAATCTACCAGTCTGTAAGCACACCCGTCGGCCTAAGGGATTTGCAACAATCACCTTCCTGTTCCCTGAGCATGCTGCTGCAGCCATGACTCAACTAGATGGCACAGACTTCAAGGGACGCATCCTCCACATACTGCCAGCCATCCTGCCCAAGGAGGATGCACAAAGGAAAGGTGAGGGAAATGGGTGTTGTTAGTAATATGCGAGATAGTTCGATTCTGCAGTGGACCTTATGTAGACTGATATAGTTATAGATATAAGCAGAAATCCACTGATGTGAAATATGCTTAGGAAAACTTAAGCCAAATGGTTTCTCGTAACCCAGGAAACCAGTTAACTATGTTGGGTGGTAACCATATCACCCAGTTATATTGGTGCCATCACATGAAGTGGTTAAATAACAAGTTTCTACTCATCACTCACTTACCATCACAGGACCACAAAGCTATAAAGACAAGAAGGCAGCAGAACAGAAGGCTACAGCTGGGTCATGGCACAACTGGAACACATTATTCTTGGGCAGCTGTGCTGTGGTTGACCTCATGGCAGAGAAGTATAACCGGTCCAAGCAAGAGGTGAGGGGGGGGAGGGGAAGAATACTATTGCAGTTTTCTGACAGACAAAGGTTTCTAAACTTCTGTAGGTCATTTGATGGACAAGTGTAGTCAGATTGGAGAGTTCGTATGACTGATAACCAAGGAATTGGATTGTTACCTCATAACTAAGGGTCGTTGAATTTCTTGCAATCATGACAGTATTCAGCTTGTGGGAATGGCTTGATTCTGTCACATGAAAACAAACTGACTACCAGTCTAGCAATCAGATTATCAGTGCTGGTGCTGCTATTTGAACTGTGATGTCAAAAGTGCCTCTATTTTTAGACAGTCAGGTAATGGTGGTGGTAATGGTTTCCTATTTTAAAACAATATCATGACTACATGACATGGCATGATGCAGCTGGTGTTAGACTAAAGCTCAGAGTTGCTGCTACACAGCCCTCCCATCACAATCATGCTACTGTATGCCGACTTGTTGACGAGCCATTTAAAAAGTTTGGTTTCTTTTTGGACAGACCATGTAAAATCCTTGTTCCCTGCCCCAGCCAGGTTTTGAACCTGGGTTAATTAGGACTGCAGGCCACCTCTCTATCAACTTGGCCACCACTTGTCTAGTTGCCTAACATTTAATAACGGCATTGGAATTGATTTAAATTTGTTAGTAGCTAGGAGTTTCCTATGTGTGACATTATTATATTACGTTTACTGTAAGGCTCCAAGTATAGTCAGTCTTCAGTTAAACTCTGTGATTGATGTACATGGACATGACTAACACTTATGCCAGAACAACATTTTACAGTATGAGGACTACTCTTCCAGTATGGTAAATAACTCTAACTTCAACAGATCCTGGATTCAGAAGGAAAGCAGAGTGTGGCAGTGAACCTGGCTCTTGGAGAAACTCAGCTGGTGGATGAAACAAAGAGGTGAGAAGTAGAGGTTGTGGAATAATTGGTGTGGCTGTAGTGGCTGAATGAGATGATTGGATTTAAATTGTGCTGCTGCTGATATTGTTGTGGTCCCAGATTAATTTGTAAATGAACTGTAGGAAACTGGCCACTTCAACTGGGAATGCTCAGATATCTTTTGTTAATGCTGAAGGATTGGTTGTATTGTGAGAATGAGGTGCATGAGATGAGGAGGTGTGTGGTGTCAGCCCCACTCTGTGTTGAGGGCATAATGGATTGCCTTGGTAAGCTTGGGACCACAGTTACAACAGAAGCAACGGTCCTTACTATTTACCATTTGGAACTTTGGTAAGAATAGTGATGGTGATTGATGATGATGATGATGATGTTGATGTTGATGTCTGTGCCTTCTCTTTAGTCTGCATCACTTTTTTCAGGTTTTTGGAGGATGCAGGTGTGTGCTTAGAGGCATTCAGCTCGGCCAGTGTGCAGAGGTCGAGGACAGTGATATTAGTCAAGAACCTACCAGCTGCCACCACTGCTCAGGAACTGGTGCAGCTTTTCAGCCGCTATGGAGAGCTGGGCCGAGTCCTCCTGCCTCCATCTGGCGTCACAGGTGCTGTACTATGTAATCGTGAATAAATGTTTGCTGCCAGTCCCCTCCCAATCGTTGTGACTTGCCTTCCTTATTTCTCATTACTTCCGAAATGTCAGTATCCTTCCTTCCCATACTCTTTTTTTGTTCAGTTCATATTGCTGAAACATAGTCACCGGGGAAGTGTCTGTAAACTTTTGATCATGGAGGCACAGATTTATCTCTGTCCCTTAACCCACTTCTGTCCTACATGCCAATAGTAGCACAAGTTTGTGTAGTTATTGTAACAGTCTGTTCTTTATTACCCTTTGTAAATTCAAGGGGCCTAATACCAGAGTTCCATAATTTAGAAAAGTGAATGGTTGTAAGTGATTAGCCTTTGCCCCTTGTAACCTTAGACAATTTTAACATTGTTTCCAGGCCTGGTAGAATTCCAAGATGCAGGTGAGGCCAAGCGTGCATTCAAGGAGTTGGCATACTCGCGCTTCAAGTATTTGCCCCTTTACTTGGAATGGGCACCTCTTGCTGTCTTTAAAATGCCTTGCTCAGAGACCAAACATCCAAAGCAAGAAGAATCTAGCAAAGGTAAGAGTGAGGAGGGAGATAAGTTTTTAACACCTTGTCTTATAAATTTACTCATGATATATCGTAAAGTTGCTTTGAAGTAAGAAATGTGTGTTTTTGTGCTTTTATCTCAGTCATGAAGCAAAATCATGTTTCACAGATAGTTGTTAAATTCAGAGTGTCAATTTCCCTGCATCCATCCTCGGCCTTGAATGAGGCCTAACTTTTTACTGGTACAGGGACATATTCTGGTGGGCTTTTGAGTCTCCGAAGCACCTAGAGTATGTGTATTGTACATATACTGTAATATTGTCTCATGTTATGTATGTTACTGTAATATTGACACAGACTGTGCTGTAAATATGTGCAGTGATCCCTTGTTTATCAGACTCTTTGATTAATGGACCCCAAGATTAACCACCCACTTAATCTCACCTTAGTTTCAGTCCTGGTCAGCTATTAACATGCTTAAGTGGTGTTTAATTGCATTTCTTTCTGTATGTCATTTTGAAAAAGCTGATTACTGATGTCATGAAAAAAAGATAAAGTGAAAAGAGAGTGTGTAGTACCCAGCATTTTGCAGAAATGATAGATTTTGAAAAACCTTAAGTATTTATGCAGGTATTGGTATAGTATTTCAGTATTTTAGGGGTCTTCAGGATAGTGAGTACAATTTTAGGAATGATAAATGCTGTTTTATCTTGAATAAAAACTTTTGGTGTTACTGTGGTTGAAATGAAAAAGACATTATCTTTGTGAAAGGGTCAAGACAAGGATGTGTATGTCAGTGGGTTAAGTATAGCTGAGTAGACAAAAAGTGAATGAACATAGGTTGCAAGAGGTACAAATGAGATGGTTTTGAAGAAACTTAATGTTGTGGAGGGTCATCCTGTGGGCTGCAGCCAAGAATTTTGATGCCACACACACACAACTGTCCATAATGATTGTGGGATAGAAACTGTTTTGTCTACTACCAGGTTGAGAAAAGGGTGCAACCCTTGTCATTGGCATCTTCATACATACTTCATCCATCCAGTTTAATTCTTAGTCAAGGTTTTTACTTCACCTTCCATACCTTGGTTTCCCATCCCATTTATAGTGTGGGAAGTTAGGATGGGTGGGGTGAGAATTAGGATGGTGAAGATGATGGCCACCCCTTACGGGATTTAGGTGTCCAGCAATAAATAAATAGATAGAGTCGGTAGATGATGATAGTGATGATGAAAGTTATGATGAGGATGACAGTGATAGTGATGTATCATTAAATCTCATTTATTCTTACAGAGGAAGAGAAAGACAAGGAAAGTAAGGAAGAACAGAAGGAGTTGGATAAAGAGGAACCCACCTTACAGCTTGCCCCAGAACCCAACACAACTGTCTATGTTAAAGGCCTTAATTTCTCCACAACTGAGGATGTTCTCAAGAAGGTGAGGGTTGTTGTTTGGGGATTGACACCCATACAATATTCTTACTGTAAACTGCAACATGTCATGCCAGCAACATATATTAGTTGGACTGAAAATTAAACTAAAATTATTTAGGGGCTCATTATAGCTAGAGTAGATATTGTGTTGCAAATTTGCAAACCTATATTTCAGCAAACACACATTTGTTGAAAAATGCAAAACTGCAAGACACCATAACAACTAATCTGTGGTGCCTGCCAGCTTAAAAACTGATACACATATACTTTAATACAGGAGAATGTTTAAGTGTTAAATGTCAAATAGTAAATGAGGAAAGAGGTGTTATGAGGCCTTCTGTGCCCCATACAATACAGGCCTAATCCTCATCTGTTATTACCTCCTGTACAACCCAGGAAGAATATGTCTCTAATTCTCGCCTATCATTGCCTCCTCCTGTGCCAACTTGATTCTCATCTATCATTTTCTCTGGCAGCACTTTGAGAAGGTTGGCCCAGTGCACAGTGTCCTGATCGTGCGACGTCGAGGTCTGTCCCAGGGTTATGGCTTTGTGCAGTACCAGCGCTCAGTGCATGCCAAGCAGGCACTCAAGGACATCAACCAGTCTACTTTGGATGACCACATACTCTCCATCAAACTCTCAGAGAAGACACTGGCGTAAGTATAAGCAGTTGAAGATAACCTTGTTAGGTTTTGTATTTATCTTACAAAAGATAAAGCTAGTTGGTTGCACTTCACTGAAGTGGATTTTTATTTTTTAATAGGTGAGAGTGAAATTCTACCAGCATTGCACAACACTACAGTATTATCTGAGAATTTTTATTGCACAAATGTTGAGAAATAACACAAATGTATGTACAGTATGTAGTTTGCTGAACCACAGGGGTTGGAACACCTTCTGTCTTCAGTTTGTGAGACATACATCACTCTGCCATCCTCAGTATTAATTTCATCCTTTCATATAAGACAAAACAAAATTGGACCAAAATGCAGCTTTAAGATTACCTTTGGACAAAGTACAGGGGACCTCTTACTAACAAATGAGGAAAATTTAATGACAGGGATATCTTTTATAACTAGGCTACATAATTCTTTGATAAAACCCAAATTCAGCAGAAATAACATTTTTTAATGAAGAGCACCAAGTTAGGTTTGTTGGTGCTGGCAGTGGCATCCTACTGAGGGCAGTGGCTCAATTCGAACCTGAAACTCACTTATCCCAAAATCATTTCAGTTAGTTAGGTTAGGGTAAATTAATTTAGGTTAGGTCATATTAGGTTAGGTTAGTAAAGACAAACAGTTAATGAGAGATTGACCTTAAAGCCAAATCAACCTGAAAGTTCAAAATGGTGGGTGGCTGCCCGTAACAGCATTTGCTTGTAAAACTGGCTAGGTTGTATAGCTGATAGCTTCAATCCCTCCATCCATCATCCAATCCTACATTGCCTCAAGAGGAGCATAGGAGCCCAGGGCTAGGCAAGTTGGTCCTGACATTTAAGATGAGAGTGACAAGCCTCACTCATCCGAGTGGCATTACGTGAGCAATAAACCCCAACCATCTCTTGGATATAAACCTTCACCTGCTCAATCTGATTGGAGTGCCTTAATTACCCGGTAGACCACCAGGCACCAAAATTTGGTTATACGGTAACCACCCAGCATAGTAAATGGTTTCCTGGTGTACAGGAAACCCTTCGGCTTGTCACTCAGTGTAGATTCACCCATAGGCAGAAGGAAGAGGAAAGAATGAAGGAAAGAAAGACAGTAGAGGGAGTGTACTGTAAAGTCACCCATGGGCAGAAGAATGAGGAAAGAATGAAGTAAAGAAACACAGAAGAGGAAGGAAGGACTGGAAGGAGGAGAGGAAAGGGCAGACACACATGAGCAGCACTACATTGAGAGTGGATGATGAGTGCCCCTAGCTACCACAAAATTATGTATTTCCTCAAATTTTTAAGGCTATCGCAGTGATAATTATGATACAGTTTATTGACAAAAAAATGCAAATGTAAATTCTGTGAGGGGGGAGTTCTCTCTGTTGCAGATTCACCCAGCCTTTGAAGGGAAAAAAAAAAAATAAAAAAAAATAAACACAGATTACTTAATTATTAGTTGGAGACTTACTTGCTCATCATTGTCAGATTACCTTTTGCTACTGAAGAGCAGGGCTGTATCATCGTCATCATATACAATATCATTCTCACTTTCTCTGCTTATTGTTGCTCTTCCCATTGTCATCTTTTTCTTGCTTTTTTATGTATTTCTCTATTTCAATTACTGTTTCTCATTTGGAGTGCCACTTCTTACCTGAAATTACTTGGTAAATCATGGGCAATGTAGGACTGGATGATGGATGGATAGATGAAGTAGTTATATCAGCATATCCCCTAGACTGTATCACCACCACCACCACGTCTCTGCACGCTACAGGACAAAGGCCTCTCCTAGCTTTGTGTATTCCAACTCACTGATAATCAGTATATCTATATTCAGTTGCTGTATCTTAGTTCATCTGTAATGTTTGTTATTTTTGTCCAGCAGTCCTGAGGTTAAGAGTGCACGAAGAGTTCATGACAGTGGCAAGCAGATGACCTCCAAGATCCTTGTTAAGAACATCCCTTTCCAGGCAACACCGAAGGAAGTTCGTCAGCTCTTTGTGTAAGTTCATATGTTAGTTGTCATGTTATTAATTATACATTATAATTTTCTTACGAAAATCAGCCAGTTGAGTGAGTATGAGAATAAGGTGCTTGTTCAGTGTTTAAGCCTTTGGTTAAATTCAGGCATGTTTGAGCTTCATTTTAAGTGTCTGATAGCTCTTGTGATTAAAGCAGGAATGTGGTTTATTAGCTAATTATGCAGATTTTATTTTAATCATAGTCCCTGCTATGAATCATTCTAATTGTTAGTTGTAATACACTTTGGAATTAATTACAGAATGGATAATTACAAATTACCTAATATTCACCATCCACTCACTCGATGTAGTGCTGCTTTCGGGTGACTGCCCATTCCTCTCTTCTTTCCCTCCTTCCTCTTCTGTCTTTCTTTCCTTCATTTTTTCCTCCTCCTCCTGTCTATGAGTGACTCTACACTGAGTGACAAACCCAATGTTTTTTTTGTACACCAGGAAACCATTTACTACATGGGGTGGTAACCATATAACCAAATTATGGTGCCTGGTGGTTTAATGGATAATTAAGGCTCTCCAGCTGGATTGAACCTGTGCAGGTCAATATCCAAAGGGTGACTGGGGTTTATTGCTCACGTAATGCCACTTAGAGATGAGTGAGGCTGGTCACTCTCATCTTAAATACCAGGACTGGCTTGCCTCACCGCTGGCTCCTGCGCTCCTTGTGGGGCAACACAGGATTGGATGAGGATGATGTACTTGTGAGACTGCAAAGATGAGACTCACACGTAGTCTTCTAAACCACCTAGGCATATACACAATGGTATTAAAAATAGATTGGTGTGGTTGTCAGTTGCAGAGTTTTTTTTTTTTTCTGCTGTGTAGTATGTACTGTACTATAACTTTTTAATGCAAGAAAGAAGGAACCAAAGGCTAGGAGCCCTCAAGATTGTTTCCTCCTAGAAGAGGGGAAAAAAAAAAAAAAAAAAATGTTATAGTTAGATACAACTATGACAACTGTACCATTGGTGTTTGTTGTAACTGAGTGATGTGTTTTAAAATATAATGTATAAAAATTGATGGTGTTTGTTGCTGTAAATTGGGGTTTCTAGAAGCTCAGCCTTGTAGGTATCTGTAAATTTAGTGACAAGTGTGTCTGTAATTTACTGAGAAATTAACAGCAAAGCATGAAAAGAAGTAATATATGTTTCTTTATATTTTTTGTATATTTTAAGTGTCTTCATGAAGATGTATTGCATAATGACTGAAGTACAGTACTCTTTCTCTAAATTGATACATACAGATTTTGTTAATACTGTACTGTTATAAATTCCTTCTTGCAGAACCTTTGGTGAGCTCAAATCTGTGCGATTGCCGAGCAAACCTGGCAGCTCCGAACACAGAGGATTTGGCTTTGTTGATTTCGTCTCTAAAGAAGATGCCAAGGTAGGAAATTAAATGGTTGTGAGCTAATGTTGTTTTTAACCCATGTAAGAGTGCATTAATCCCTTGATTATCCGACGTAATAGAGCCTAAGGCATTTCTGGATAGTGGATCCGTCTGGATAATGGACTTCTCCCTTGGACCCCTTTTGTACATACTCTAACTTTGAAAGCCATTGTTAAATGCCACTACAGTACATCATGCAACACTTGTTCCTGGTATTTTACACTACTCTGTTTGGTCTAGTAGACCTTAAACCACAGCCAAGCAATTACCATGGTCAAGCAGACCCAGCAGCAACAGACAAACAGCCACCACTGCAGGGCCATACCTTGCAGTGACATGAAAAAAACCAGCCTGGCCGGGCAAAAATGTTCGCATGGCCGTAATTTCCACCCAGATGCAAGCATTTTGTTTGGGTAAAATGGAAAAATGTACAAATAATGGTTTCGAACAACCAGATCACAGTGTCCGGATAATGGATTGTTCAGATAATGGATGTCTGGATAACAGAGGGATTACTGTATCATCATCATCGTCATCATTTCCCCCCCCCCCCAACCCTGGACTATCTGGTTGAGCAGACCCTTCAGCTACAGGCAAGCAGCCATCCTTGCAGGGCCATCCTGTGTAGTCAGCTGATGATCTCTTGCAGTTGACAGTGCCTTGCTGTGTTGAGGTGTGGGGAAAAGTGTGGAGGTTTAGTTCCAGGGTGGATGCTGCATTTGCATCTTCTCCTATTTAACAGGGACACCATAGTAGGCTCCACTTCACCCTGCAATCTAGATATATGATTACCACCCAGTGTTATAAATGTTTTCCTGGGTTACAGGCTACCATTAGACTTGTTACTGAGTGTAGAGCCACCTGAAGTGGAAAGAGGAGTAAGAAAAAGTGACAGGAAGGAAAGGGAAAAGCAGGAAGAGAGGAGGCCAACACAGAAATAGAATGGTAAAGATGAAGTAGGCAGCACTATATCAAGTGAATGAATAATGGTTACCATCACCTGCCACTATATTTATAGTGTGTGTATAGTATATACTGGAAAGTATTGTACTGTAATTTGTAGCATATGGCTTGCACACACCTGACATGGGTGGGAAGTTCCACCATCCACATTTAAGTTTATTATGAAGATACAGAATGTGTGTATAATTTTTCCCATTTGAACTTCTACACCCAGTATTGAAAATATTGGATGTTACAGAAAGCCCTGGATGCCTTGAGCCTGAGCACTCACTTGTATGATCGACGCCTGGTACTGGAGTGGGCCCGGGAAGAGGAGACAGTGGAAGAGCTCAGGAGGAAGACAGCACAGAAATTCCTTGCATCAGGAGGTACACTGTTGCTCTTTCACTTATGGATAGACACATACATACCCAAGAAAACATGCATGCACATCTTGTTCCACTTCAGCATTGATTTTAGGCATATGGCAGCTATAGGCTAAGTTAAAGTGGACAGAGTTTTGTGTTACACCTCGTCAGTCGGTATGGGGAGATGGCAATTTTATACAAGTTACTGTAGATAGGAATACTGTTCAGTACAGTACAAATTGTATCTGCAAGAAATATTCCCATTTCTTTCAGGTCCCCCAAAGAAGAAAGCAAGACTACAGCTGAGCTCAAGTAAAGGTGGTGATGCAGATGAGGATTAGGGCAACACCTGGAGTGCCAGAGCTGTTAAAAGATGCTCAGTCCTTTAGGTGTTGGGCAATCTCCATTTCATCATTGTCATCAGTTATCAGTCATCATCATGGTGTTGGAGAGGAACCTTCCTGTGATGGCACTACTGTAACTGAGTGATATTGCTTCTCAGTTATATAGTTGCCCCACAAATTCTTCCCCCTCTCCCAAAAGGAGAATGGTGGACTGTAGGCACAGGGCAACTTCTTCCTGCAGTTCACCACATTCAGTTCCAGATGAGCCTTGGTTTACTACATCAGCTATTGTCATATCCTAGTCTCCCAGTTTCACATGGGGTGGCAAGATCCAGAGCATTTCCTTGATGTCATGAAGATCTCATGATCGCACGTGTATTATGGAAATTATATATTGAAGGAAGACATGCAGCTGGAAAGCCCTTGCAAATCCATGAGAATGTGGACCTGAGTGTTGGTAAATATGGTGGGTTGTGGTTAAATTTCATTGTTTTTTCAGTCTTGAGCCAATAACAGTTCTAACATTTCATTTGTAAATAATGTTAAATTAATTGTAAAATAAAGTTTTTACTGTTTGTATTGAGTAGAGCAGCAAGATCTTTGGCCTACCCTGAAGAATCCTGACTATCTTACTTCAAGTTGTGTTGCACTGGTTGCCAGTGAAGGCTAGAGTTTGTGTTATTACTTTCAAGGTTCTTAAGTTTGGTGAACCAGAGTACCTTGTTGAACTATTAAAACTTCAGTTGGTCTGCCCAGGTGTGATGTTAAGAAGTGAAGACGACTCCTTTTGTCTCAGTGAGCCCAAAGCTGTTCATCAGTTGCCTTTCCCTGATAGTCTTTCTCCTACACACCCCTAGGTTATATAGTAAGTTGTCATTTTTCATGAGGCAACTGACTTCTGTTGAATCTTTCAAAGGGGAGCTCAAAGTCCCTCTTAAAAAAGAAAGAAAGAAAAATACTATTTGAGGAGAGGTGTTGTGACTTGTAGGGTCCCCCCCCCTTTTTTTTTTTTTTAAGTCTATGCTCTATGAGTGATGTCTTAATACTTGTATTCATAATCATCATCATCCTCCAGACTTCTTTCCTCATCCTAGGGCAGGGTGAGGAGTAGCAATGTCCAGACAGCCCAAATTTGCCCAGTCCAATGGGCCTTGCTTCCATTCACTCATCATTCAAGCCCCTGGAATCCTGGCTCAATCAGATACGCCAAGAACATTCACCACATTCTGTAGCTTCACATAAATGTATCCGATAGAGTCATAGAAGTGTAAATGAGTGTCGAGTGTTACTGGATTCCTTAGGAAGAACCAGCACTTTTGAGAAACCAAAGATTGGATTATTGTTGGTACCATAACATAGGTGTTCTGCCAGTGTAGATTTTTTAAAATGGTGTATTTTGTATTAGGTGCAGGAGGAGGAGGATTTCATGGAGTGGCACCAGTGTAAATTAGTAGCTGGAGCCCAGTTATACAAACAATCTATATCTCGCTCCTTATCCCCAGAAAAGAGTGGTGGACTGTAATAGGGCAGCTTCAGCTTGCAGTCCACAGAGTGCATGTTGAGATGAGCATAGGCCATCATCATCTTCATAATCTTGCATTAGGTAAGGAAGGTAGTAGCTCAGTATCAGAGGAGTGCTTTGATAATTTTTTAATCATAGGTAGGTCCATGTCTTGTCAGTGCAGGTATTCCACATTATATGTCTTTGAGGTAGGTAAGGAGAGCATACTTTGAACCCCTTTGGCACAAATTATGTTTAGCTTGTCTCCCAAGCAGTCTAAGGCTCAGATTTCAAAATGGTTAACGAGGGGTGCACCCAGGAATATTTTTCGGGGGGCATACGAATGAAAATTGTGGCTAGAAAAAAAAATCTAATGCAAGTCACTTTATTTTCTTACAAGGAAGGACATTTTTTGGGGGGGGGGCATGGCCCCCTTGGCCTCCCCCCTGGGTGTGCCCCTGTGGTTGACATTTTCATTGCAAAATGTAATGAAACTGTTTATAATTTTGTCATTGAAACTGCTGCAGTGTCAACCAACTTGACAAATGTATTCCAAGTTTCAGTATGTGAAATGCAGTGATGGTAATGGCCTTATGGATGGTGGGGTTCATATCACTGTCACACATTTACTGGTGCATAATGTTACTACAGACATCACAGTATAGAGGTGTAGGGACATTTTCGAGGAGGTACAGCAGACCCTCGTTGTGACAAACCAGTATGCGATAAATCGTCAGTACAGTGACAGGAAATCTTTTTTTCACCATGCAAAAGCATTTTCGCATATTCAGTCATCATGATCCGACATGGCATCTTGCTGGTCGATGTACAATTTTATGATTGCCAGCATACAAGCTTATAGTCGTGGGGTGATGTGGAGCCTACAGTGGTACCCCTATTAACCAAGTGGAGGTGCAAATGCTGCGTCCACTCAGGAACTAAACCTCCACACTCTTCAAGATGCTTGTATGTGCAAAATAGCTGGAGGAGGCTCAATCACAATATTCTCTTATGGGATTTCCAGAACAACCAAAGCAATAGAAACAGTTTAACTTATTCCCCCCACCCTCCCACAGTTTCAAGATGCATAATAGCTGAGAATGAAACACACCTGTAAAACAATAAGTTTAATTGATGACAATATATACAGCTTTTAATATTGACTAAGTTACCAAATTTCAACAGAATTTAATATCCAAAAACATTCCACATTCACACAGGTTATACCTGGGAACAGCATAGATCTTATGGTTCTTTTGATTCAACACATTATTCCAAAAAATACTATTTATATGATCTAAATTCTAAGAGACTTTACCGAAATTATTTAGTTACTAAAAAATTTAACCAAAAAATGATGAATGAAAATTTCTACACTAAAACGAACACAAGTATTGCAGCAAGGATGTTCCACTTAAAAGTCAACACAACCATGATGTGCCTGATGATGTTAATTTGAAGACCTAATAAGCATGAGTGCCTAGTAGCTGTCCGTTCGTGGTGCGGGTGCATAATGGTCGGTACCGGAGCGTTCCCCAGCGAGCCACTGACGGTGTCGCTCCATCCTCATAGCAGACACCCGCGCCAGCTGAGAGGAGCCAATGGAGGTTATCCCTTAGACCAGTGAGGTTTGTGGATGACTCCCCTGTCCCTCCCATTGAAATTGATCTATAAAAATATTACAAGAGTACAATTAATATTAAAAACAGAAAAAAAAGAAAAGAAAAAGAGAAAGGTTACACGTAACACCAACTGTCTGAGAAACCAAGAGCAATGCCTGCTGGGATTGTGTCTAGTCTACAGTTTTCTATCAAGTTAGAACACAACCAACACTTGTCACATTATAGTTAGCATGCACACATTTCTCTTATTCCATGGAAAAAATTACTCTTAGTAGTACGGTTGAATGTACACACACAAATATATTTACAAGTCCACGATACTCCATGAAAAAGACTGGCAAATAACAGAACTCAAATCACTGTGCAGTACTAGGAGCAAGTGCAAAAGTGGACTAAAAAGAAATGAGGGGAGGGGGAGGAACATGCAATGGACTTACTGTATTTGATATATTGGTTGCACTTACTGTAAATAATTCTTACACCTTAACTCGGCCCACATATTTATCCTGAAGCTTTATTTCCACAGCTCAGTGGCAGAAAAATGCAATACAAGTACTATGGCTGTACATACATTTCACAGGTCATCTTCATGACCAGCATCATATTATAGTACAGTATTAATCTACTGTTAAAATTCAGCATTCAAGGTGGAGAGATGGCAATTTTTGGTTAAGTCAGAGTTACAAAGTATAGCCACCCACCTGCTTGGTCTGGAAGGTGCATTCTCTCAGGTCATCCAGATAGTCGACACAGCGGGCACGTCCACGCTGTACCCCATATGCCTCCAGGCACTCCATGGCACGCATCTCAAACTCGGCACATGACTTCCCCGACTGGTGGGTGAGGATGCCGCCAGACATGTCAGTCAGTGGATTACGAAATGCGGGGGCGATGTGTGTGGCCATGGCTGAGGGGACATAATGGCAGTCAGTCCTTCCGGTCTAATGGTAACCAGTATTATATAATACTCTGTGAATATCGACAAAGGTTGGTTTCCTACCCTTCAATGTTCTGGACAATGGTAGTCTTGCCTCGTGCTCCTCATCCTAAAATCTATCTATCTATCTATTGCCAGACACCATAATCCCTTAAGGGGTAGCCATTTGGCTTTGAGTTATTTGTTTTAAGGGGAGGGGCACTAACCCTCCACCAACCCACTTGTTCACACGTAGGGAGCACGTATGGTTTGATTATATGGTTACCACCCAGCATTGTAAATGGTTTCTTGGCTTACAGGAAACCATTTGGCTTGTCACTCAATGTAAAGCCACCTGTAAAGGAAAGAAAAGCAATAAGAAGTGAAAGGAAAGATGCGAGAAATAGGAAGAGAGGAGGGGAGGCACAGAAAAAGAAAGACAAAGGCTAAGAAAGAAGTAGGCAGCACTACATCAAGCTAAAATGGGTACCAGTAATAGGGGATCGGCTTTCACAGTTATCTTATGGTTTACTTATCAGAATGCTCTGACTGGAGCTACAGTCCTACTAATATGTATGGGTTCCATCCCAAAAAGGACACTGGAGGATATTCAATCCGTGATGCCATCAAGGAAACTAGTCTGGTCATCAACCCTTTACCCTTATACATACAAGACTTAGGTATCCCAGCCTCAGCCTGCTACAATTTCAATGGAGTAATATAGGACTGACCATTACCATTTACCACTCTCACAGTCTACAGTACACTTATGCTAACCTGATGAAGAACCCTAAACCCTTTATTGATGGCTGAGTGTACAGCAGTCTGACCAGCACGCTGATATGACTAGTAACCATGGAGACTCATTCATACAACTGCAGTATGCTTCACTAAATTTCACGGGTGCGTAGCAGTCCTCAGATCCTACCCAGGTAAAAACCATTTGTTGAGACATGTTCTCAAAATCAATGATGCATGGACTATTCCATCTTGAGTTCAGTAGACAGAAGCAAATGCTATAGCTTTACAATGAATGCAAATAGCAAACAGTGCACTTGCTTTCAGTCATTAAAACCGTGAAATTTATATACCTTGTTACAAGAGAAATTCATACGTTTCTTTGTTTATTAACTGAAGCACATACCTTTCCACTACAAAGGAATCTCCCCAGAACATTAGATAATGGGAATCAGCTGAACAGATAATGATGCAACACCTGATATGCTGACTCGTGCAACGTTTACTTATGGGCCTTTTTCTAGTCACCAGCGTCAACTCCTGTTTCATTTACAGCCATAGACATAATCCCTGTGGCAATATAGCTCAAATATAGGCTTCTCAGTTACGGAAAATGACTAAATCCTACCGAAATGCTTTGAAGTTCCCTGCAGCCGGACTCAATCATCAACAGCTGAACTTGCTCGGCCAGCCCAAAGGTGGCGTAAAGGTCGCTTCTCGGAGTTGCCACATTCTGTTCTCAAACCCGACTTAAAAAATTGCTAAGCTTGCTCTTATGATCACTGAGAAAACAGATCTATATAAAATCTTTGGATGATACTGTGCTTTTTTTTTTTTTTTTTCCTGGGTGCAAAAAATATTGTTAAGTGGAAGTGAATGCCTCGATCTAGTGGAATTGCTAACATTTTTACTGGGTTCTCCGTCCTCCCACCCCAGCCTCCAAGGTTATATCTCCATTCCCCATCCCTCAACCACCTGCTTTTCCGATATTGTTGCACAACGTTATTCTGAATGTAGTGAAGGATATGACATAAGCTAGCTTGTCATTCTAGGAAGTGCCCCCAAAGATCATGACCGTTCATCTTTTTTTTTTTTTTAATTTAATGCAGTTACTTGCTATTATGTTTCGAAATTTAACTTCATCTGAAGTTCAGGGAATTCTCTGGCATAGATAACCGTATCAGCACAAGGTATATAACAAAATATTTGTAGGGAGGCGAAATGTTCATTAGTCAAAGGTAAACACGTCATGTACGTCATTTTAAACATTATAGCTTCCAAAGATACCGCGAGAAGGTCTTCAACTGAAACAGAATGGGAATTATTTTGTTCAGCTTTACGAAGGATGATGACTCAAGTTCTGAGATTTCAAAATGTGAGACCATACATTTTCATCCAAACATTGCGGCATAGAAAACTGATATTTATATGGATATCTATGCCAGACTAAGTTAGTTCATCATGATAACCCGATGTGTAATTTTATGAAATGAGTGGAAGACAGGAACAGATGTGTTGAAATTTTTTCGAGAGACCAAAGTTCTAGAACGCATTACATTCATTACGTGTATAGATACACATACAACTTGTAATGCTGTGTTTTTAAGGCGACTTCTCGTCGTAAAAACACGAGCACTGGAACGGGGTCCTTTTACTAGACCGGATGTAATGCACTAACAAAGGAACAGGGCATAAAAAGAGACAGTACACCGAATCACATCTATTGCTTAAGTTCTACTCCTTACAGTGTACATACAACAATATTTGACACATAATAGAACAGAGATACAATAATACACTCGTTTACATAACTTGATCCAATATACATTAACACAGGGCACAGGGCAGTCGTGGATATGTGTTACTGTTACTTAGAGGAGATATCACTTCACTGCGGTTGTCAGTTTGGATTAATTGTCGTGTCACTGGTGGATAATAATAAACGGGGGAGTCTCACTTTGGTTCACTGTGATCGGGAGTCTGTGGGGGAGATATTACTATAATAGAGGTAGGGTGCGTATGGCGACATCCGACACTGTCACCTAGTCGCGGGGGAGCACTTCACTTGCCTTTCGGCTCACTCACGCACCTACCTCTAGTTCCACAGAAAACTCCCCGCTTCCTTCCAATAGAGGGGGACTGAAGTGTTTAACGTTTGCGCACGACTTACTATGATACCACTGTTTAATATATCTTTTATTAGACACTGCCACTGTGCATTGGATCACTGTCACTGTATTCGGGGTCACTGTCACTGTCACTGTTTTACCCTTGTTTCTTGGGTGGTTAAGTCACTGGTACTTACTGTCAGGGAGGCTCCCTTGTTTAGGGCCTCGACCTGAGGGGCGGCTCCTTCCTAGGGCCGCGCTGGTGGGGTGCAGGGAGGCCCTGTGGTCTGGGGGCCTCGACCTGATCGGGGGCCCTCGGGACTAGGACCGAACAGTCGGAGGATTCGGGCCTGCTTCCTCTGCTTCCGGGGCGTGAGGGAGCCTGGGTCTCCGTCGTCGTGGACCGCGGTGGAAGGCCTGGGCGTCCGGGGACTGCAGGTGCTCAGGGGGAGAGGCGCCGTCAGGGCTGGGCTCCTGTAGGGCTCCGACAGTGCTAAGGAGCGTCCGGGTGTGGGCGGTAAATCCGCTATCGGGCCTTGCCACCACTCTAACGCCTCCGCTTGGCCAAGAAGCCTGGATGGCGACGAAGGGCTCCCCGAAGGGAAAGAGGCTAGAGGGAGACTCACGCTCTTCGTGGTTCCCTGAGTGTGTTCATAGGGCTGAGTTGGGGCTCTACTTCCCCTAGTGTGGACTTTGGCTGGAGCCGTGAACTTGCCCGGCGTGCGAGGGACACCTATAGGGTGATCGAGGTCGCCCTTTCGCCGAGGCAAGAGGCCGTCGACGTGGTGTTCCTCCTGCAGTAGGAGACAAGCCGGAGTGAGGGGCTCAAGAGCCGCACTCTCTCCAATACGGACAGATCCTACCGTCAGGGAATTCTCCACCCTGGTACGTGCCCCGGCCGGAGCCGAGTGTCTGCCCGTACGGGAAACGACTAACGGAGAAATGGGATCACCCGTCTGCTCCGGCGAGAGGCCGGCCCCGAGTCGCCGCTTCTGTAATTGGGTAGCGCTACATGTACGGTAGCAGGGTCTCTCTACCCTGGACCGTATTCTGGCCGTAGCCAAAGTACAACTGGAGAGGGATGCACACAGGCAACTCTCTCTCCTCAGCGTGTTAAGGCCGGAGCCTGGGGTCACCTTCCCCTTTACACACTCTTTCAGGCCGTAGCCTGTGTCTGTTTCTCTTTTATGGCCGTAGCCTTGGGCCTCTTCCTGCCCTAGAGGGTGTAACAAGACCATCAAGACGGTGTTACCTGGGACTGACCTCTTTTCAGTCCCACCCCTGGTCTGATGGTCACTACCCCGCCCACACAGTAGTTCAGGTTGCCTGAATGCCTGGGGTTGGGGCACTTGCAGGGAATAGGGGCTCAGGGTAGGGATGCCCCGATGACCCTCTTGCCCGAGGTCACTAACCTCACCGGTGTGTCCTCCTGGGGTGGTGGTGGGGTGGCTGCTCGGCGGTGGTGTGGGGGGTGGTGTGGTGGGAGGTCCTGTGGCGGGCTCAGCGGGCATTTTACCACCCTCCGCGTGGTTGAAGTCACGGCCCCGTGACTGGAGGTGGTAGGTGGTGGAGGTGGCTGTCTGGTAGGCCGGGGTAAGGTGTTGGGTGAAGCTGACCCAGTGCGTGGTGAATTGGTTGGGCTCCTGGTGGGGGCAGAGCGTGAAGTGGAGGGAGGACAGCTGGTTGGTCCAGCGTAGGAGGCGTAGCAGGTGGTCGGTGCCTCTGATTCTGGTTGGTGGGTGGTGGTGAGGTTGCCATCGGACCCTGGTTACCTTCATCTCGGGGAATGGTGCCTGGTGGGGAGATGAAATTTGAATGCTGGAGAGTGATGGGAGGTTGGTGCTTTTATTTGGGCTAATGTGGTGGGAGGAGCGTTTTCCTTTGGGTAATTGGGAGTTTGGAAAGTTCCAATGTGCTTGGTGGAGGGGTAGGGTTATGGGGAAGGTGTTGGGGGTGGGTGAGGATGGTGGATTTTGGGGTAGGTGGGTGTTGGGTGGAGTTGTCGGGGTGTATCTTGTGGGTGGGCGTGAGAGTCGTCCCGATCTGGTGGTGGTCGTGGTTATGGTGGGTGTGGGCGGTGAGGCTGGTTGAGTGCGTGGTGGCGGTGAGGGTGTACGGTGGTGAGGTGGGGGGATGGTTGGTGGTGCGGTGTGACGTGTATAATGGGAGTGGTCATGGGGGAGGTCGGTGGTGGGTGTGGGGTTGGCGTGATTCTCGGGGGAGGTGGGCGGTTGTGGTGGCGAGGGCGGCCTGGGTGGGGTGGATTGAGGGGTGGTGGGTGGATGGGTGTTCGGTGGGTGAGTGTCTGGTTGTGAAGTAGGGGTGGTGGTATGTGGTTGCGGTGATGGTGTGTTTGGTGGAGGGCTGGTAGGCGGAGAGTTTGAGGAGGGGGGTGAGAAGGAGTAGTAGTAGGAGTCTGGGAGGTGAAGTTGAGGAAGGTCAGGGTGGCCAGGCGTGCGGGCCTGGGTGGAAGTAGGCTTAGTGCGGGGGTTGGCGGTGTCGGGTGGGTTGAAGGGGCGCACGTGGCGGTTTCTGTATGTGCGGTGTTGCCCCTGTTGATCCACGGTGACTTGATATGGATTAGGCACTCGCACAATTTTGTAAGGTCCATTGAATCGGGGGGAGGTCTTCGGTGGGGTAGGGAGGTTTGCAACCACCACAGATTGGCCAGGTGTGTATGAGTTGGAGTGGATTGTGTCAGGTGCAAGGTCTTGCTTTGAGTGTAGGTGGTGGAGGCGGCGTTTGAGGTGGTGGAGAGGGTCGGTGTTGGAGGGTGGAGTGGGCGGTTGTAGGTGGTGGCGGAGGGGTAGGAGTAGGGGTGGTTCCCCGAACACTCTCTCGTGCGGGGTTATTCCATCTTCTCTTGGGCACGTATTTAACCCCCATTGTATGATCTTTTCGTGTGCAGGCCAGTCTTCATTTCCCGTTTGCGTAATGCGCGTGCGGACTTGGTTCATCAGGGAGCGGTGGCTTCTTTCGCATACGCTGTTGCCTTGGGGCCAGTAGGGAGATGAGTGGGAGATGTTGTATCCAAAGATGTTGGCTAGTTCTTCCCAGATTTTCCCCGTAAATTCTGGGGCATTGTCCGAATGGATGGCCTGTGGAATCCCAAAATAAGGAAAAACATGTCGGGTGAGGGCGTCGGCGACTGACGGTGCAGTGTGGTTCTTGGCGGAGCAGGCGATGATGAACTTAGAGTACACATCCACGAAGGTAATTATGTACTTGTAGCCGGATTTTGGTGTAAGGGGGCCGACGACGTCTAGGGAGAGTAGTTGCCACGGTTTTTGTGCTGTGACTTTTCCTGTAGGGCCTGGTGTTCGGGTGGTGTCTTTGCCAAGAGCGCATGCTCGGCATGATTGTATGATCTTTGCGATGGTGGATGGGTTGGGGGTCCACTACATATCGTTAAAGATCTGTAGCAGCTTCTTAGTTCCTAGGTGGATGCCGTTGTGGGCATGGAGGTGGAGCATGGTGTCGTGGGCCGTGGCTGGGCTGAAGAAAATGTGTCCGTTCGGGTCAAAGAGATGTTCGCCATGTGGGTGGAGTTTGTTGAATGTGGTCTGGAATCCAAGTTGGGCGTTGTTTGTCAATCCACATTTTAACCAGGTCGGGTTCTTCTTTGATGGCGTTGATTGGGAGACGGGATAGGGCATCGGCGTTGGTGTGTAGCTTGCCTGGTCGGTACACAATTTCGAAGTCATATTCTTCGAGGGTTTCTCGCCAGCGTATCAGTTGGGCATTGTTTGTATTTGACTGTCGTAGCCATTGTAGGGATTGGTGATCGGTAATGACTACTACGTGGGTGCCCGAGATGTAGGATTTGAAATATTCTAGGGACCAGATGATCCCTAGACACTCATGCTTTGTGGCCGCGTAGTTCCGCTCTGCCGTGTTAAGGGTGCGACTGGCACAGGCGATGATGTGTTCTCTCCCATTTTGTACCTGCGCAAGGACAGCTCCTATGGCGATGAGGGACACATCGGTATACAGGCGGAAGGGAAGATTGTAGTCTGGGAACGCGACTACGGGCACGGTGGTTAATTTTGATTTGAGAGTGGTGAAGGCTGTTTGTCTTGTCTCGGTCCATAGAAAAGGTTCACCTTTTTTTGTTAGTTCGTGAAGGGGTTTTGCGATGTCAGCGAATCCTTTGACGAATCGCCTGTAATACGATGTTAACCCCAGGAATGCTCTGACTTCGTGCATGTCGCGGGGGAGTGGGATGTCTGCGATGGCTCGAAGCTTATCTGGGTCTGGTGAGATGCCCTCGGCATTAATTTGATGTCCCAAAAAGGAAACTGATCTCTCTGCTAATACACATTTCGTAGGTTTCAGTTTAAGTCCTGCTTGGCGTATGCGGCGAAACACTTGCTTGAGGCGGTGAAGGTGGTCGGTCCATGTACGACTGAAAACAATGACGTCGTCGAGGTATGCCAAGCAAGTCTCCCAAGTTAAACCGCTAAAGACTGACTCCATTAAACGGGAGAATGTGGCAGGGGCGTTGCAGAGTCCGAAAGGGAGGACATTGAACTCGTAATGTTTGCCGTTGGATGTGGAGAAGGCGGTTTTGTGTTTGTCGTCGGGATGCACAGGGACTTGCCAGTACCCCGACTGCAGATCTAAGGTGGAGAACCATGTCGAGCCATGTAAGGAGTCCAGTGAGTCGTCGATGCGTGGCAGGGGAGTGGCGTCTTTGATTGTGACATCATTTACTCGGCGGTAGTCAACGCAGAAGCGCATTGTCCCGTCTTTTTTTCTTACGAATACCACCGGAGAGGGCCATGGGCTAGTAGAGTTGGAGATAACGCCGGCGTCTAGCATGTCCTGGACCTGCCGGTCTTCTTCCTCTCATTGCTTAGGATTTTTCCGTCGTGATGGTTGGCGAATTGGAGGTCTTGTTGTGTGCATCTCATGGCTGAGATAGGTGGTATGGCCAAGGTCGGTCGGGCCTGAGGAGAATAGATCTTGAAAATCCAGGAGGAGTTGTCGGAGGCTGTTGGTTTGGGCTGGGGATAGGTGTGATGGTAGGGTGGGGAGAGTGGGCAGGTCTGGGGGCGGCGTTTGGCATGGTTCGGCTTCTTCAGTGTCGCCAATGATGAGTCCTCTTGGTAAGGTTAGTGGTGTGGTAGCGAGGTTGGCGACACGGATTTCTTGGGCATGTGGGGGAAGGAAGGTAGGGCTTACTAGACAGGAGGAGAGTGGTCCGGTGGGGATGGATGGTGAGAAGAGAACGGAGGTATGGGAAGGTTTGTTAAGTTTTACCCAAGCTTCATGATGTGGTGGAATGGTGATAGAGGAGGCGACAGTGGCTGGAAAAGATGGGGAGGGATGTAGATGATGAGTGGTGGGTGGTGGTGATGGGAGTCTAGCGGTGTGAGGGGCTGGGTTGGGTTTAGGTGTGTCTGTGGTATGGGACAGGTGAGCGTCTGATGGTAGTGTGTGGGGGTGGGGGTTTTTGGTGTGCCTTCGATGTTTGTTTGTTTTTTTTCTTTCTTCCTTAGTCTTGACTGCTGGTTGGTTGTGGTGGGCTGGATTGAAGTGGAGGCGGCGTTGATGGCAGTCAATGGTGGCATGTAATTTCTGGAGGAGGTCCAGCCCTAAATATCCATCGTATTGACTGCATGTTGAGTCGAATATGATGAATGGGTGGCTAGTGGATATTTGTTGATGGGAGTGGGTCTGAAGGGCCTGAGTTTCCCCCACGGATAGGCAGGGGGCCGTCCCCTGCGTCGACGAGGTTGGCTGAGGTGGGGAAGAGGGGGCCGAATGCACCCATGTGGCGGGAGTAGAAGTGGGAGTAGAGGCACGATCTGGCTGCTCCCGTATCCACTAGTAAACGTGCCTTGACCCCGTTTAGCCAGATTTTGTCGTAAACAGGGGGTCTGTAGTTGTGTGAGGTGGCCCCCGCCACCGTGGGGAGGTGCGGGGGCGGGCCTAAAAATCCATTTGCTGTGGAGTGGTGTCCTCTTGGTCGTCGTCGTCTGTTCCCGAGAGGGCGTGCGTCGGTGTGTCATCTTCCTGGGCGTCGTCGTCTAAGGAGGAGACTTTCTTGCGGCCTTGTTGAAAACTTCTGCGCCTGCTAGCTTTGAGCGGTTCCCTAATGTCGTGTAAAGGGCAGGTGCGGCTGCAAGCCTTGAATTCCCAGGGGTTAATGGTGATGAGGTTTCCTTGTTCCCTCGGGTTTGAGCGCATCTTTTGGGGGTAAACTCTAGGGACTGTGGGCGGCTCAGTAGCTGGCTGATGCGGCGGCAGTTTAGGTTTGGAAGGGGGTTGTTGCCTTGTAGGAAAACGTGTCACCGCGTGGAGTGGCTGTGGTGTGGGGCGGGCGGCGAGCAGACGTCGGACGAGTTGTAGGTCATTTTCCATGTCCCCTGACGGGTCGTAGATTGAGAAATGCTCCCTGACTATGCTGGGGAGGATTCTCAATAGTGCATTGAATGTATGGATATCCCGGGCATTTGGTGGTGCCTCAGGATAGGCGGCGCTGACGAGGCGCCTAGCCCGGGTGAATGTGTCATCCAGGTTTCCGTCGTAGGTGAGGGCGTCGAGTTGAGAAGGGGCGACAACTCGGCCTATTGATGGCGTGAAAGCCTGTCTCACTATTTGTGAGAATTGGTCCCATAACAGTTCTGGGACGATTTTTGGTGCGACGCTAGTGATTATTTTACCCAAGTTAGGTAGAGTGACAGCGATCTTTTCTCTGTCTGAGTCAAACCCTATGTCCAGGAGGGGTTTGACCATGTCCAAATATACGTCTATGTCACACTGGTCCGGGTTGAACCTCGGCAATTGGATGTGTGGTTTAGCTGCCATTGTAAGTTCCCTTTCGTGTTCCTCCGTGCGTTACTCGGATCTAGAACCACCGCTTGCCACCAGTGTAATGCTGTGTTTTTAAGGCGACTTCTCGTCGTAAAAACACGAGCACTGGAACGGGGTCCTTTTACTAGACCGGATGTAATGCACTAACAAAGGAACAGGGCATAAAAAGAGACAGTACACCGAATCACATCTATTGCTTAAGTTCTACTCCTTACAGTGTACATACAACAATATTTGACACATAATAGAACAGAGATACAATAATACACTCGTTTACATAACTTGATCCAATATACATTAACACAGGGCACAGGGCAGTCGTGGATATGTGTTACTGTTACTTAGAGGAGATATCACTTCACTGCGGTTGTCAGTTTGGATTAATTGTCGTGTCACTGGTGGATAATAATAAACGGGGGAGTCTCACTTTGGTTCACTGTGATCGGGAGTCTGTGGGGGAGATATTACTATAATAGAGGTAGGGTGCGTATGGCGACATCCGACACTGTCACCTAGTCGCGGGGGAGCACTTCACTTGCCTTTCGGCTCACTCACGCACCTACCTCTAGTTCCACAGAAAACTCCCCGCTTCCTTCCAATAGAGGGGGACTGAAGTGTTTAACGTTTGTGCACGACTTACTATGATACCACTGTTTAATATATCTTTTATTAGACACTGCCACTGTGCATTGGATCACTGTCACTGTATTCGGGGTCACTGTCACTGTCACTGTTTTACCCTTGTTTCTTGGGTGGTTAAGTCACTGGTACTTACTGTCAGGGAGGCTCCCTTGTTTAGGGCCTCGACCTGAGGGGCGGCTCCTTCCTAGGGCCGCGCTGGTGGGGTGCAGGGAGGCCCTGTGGTCTGGGGGCCTCGACCTGATCGGGGGCCCTCGGGACTAGGACCGAACAGTCGGAGGATTCGGGCCTGCTTCCTCTGCTTCCGGGGCGTGAGGGAGCCTGGGTCTCCGTCGTCGTGGACCGCGGTGGAAGGCCTGGGCGTCCGGGGACTGCAGGTGCTCAGGGGGAGAGGCGCCGTCAGGGCTGGGCTGCAGCAGCGTCTCCTGTAGGGCTCCGACAGTGCTAAGGAGCGTCCGGGTGTGGGCGGTAAATCCGCTATCGGGCCTTGCCACCACTCTAACGCCTCCGCTTGGCCAAGAAGCCTGGATGGCGACGAAGGGCTCCCCGAAGGGAAAGAGGCTAGAGGGAGACTCACGCTCTTCGTGGTTCCCTGAGTGTGTTCATAGGGCTGAGTTGGGGCTCTACTTCCCCTAGTGTGGACTTTGGCTGGAGCCGTGAACTTGCCCGGCGTGCGAGGGACACCTATAGGGTGATCGAGGTGGCCCTTTCGCTGAGGCAAGAGGCCGTCGATGTGGTGTTCCTCCCGCAGTAGGAGACAAGCTGGAGTGAGGGGCTCAAGAGCTGCACTCTCTCCAATACGGACAGATCCTACCGTCAGGGAATTCTCCACCCTGGTACGTGCCCCGGCCGGAGCCGAGTGTCTGCCCGTACGGGAAACGACTAACGGAGAAACGGGATCACCCGTCTGCTCCGGCGAGAGGCCGGCCCCGAGTCGCCGCTTCTGTAATTGGGTAGCGCTACATGTACGGTAGCAGGGTCTCTCTACCCTGGACCGTATTCTGGCCGTAGCCAAAGTACAACTGGAGAGGGATGCACACAGGCAACTCTCTCTCCTCAGCGTGTTAAGGCCGGAGCCTGGGGTCACCTTCCCCTTTACACACTCTTTCAGGCCGTAGCCTGTGTCTATTTCTCTCTTATGGCCGTAGCCTTGGGCCTCTTCCTGCCCCTGGGCCTCTTCCTGCCCTAGAGGGTGTAACAAGACCGTCAAGACGGTAAATTAGCTACAAGATTAGCCTGAACCAAACGCTCAAGAAATTTACTGACATGGCATAGGTGATCTTTCCAGTTGTCACTGAAGATTAATACATCATCAATATAAACAACACACCCTGCCAAACCCTCTGTTACAACATTCATGAGCTTCTGAAATGTGGCTGGTGCATTCTTCATACCATATGGCATTACAGAACATGCAAAAGTCTTTCCTAGTGCTACAAAACATGAGATCTCCCTAGCACGTTCAGTCATAGGTACTTGCCAGTATCCCTTTAACAAATCAAACTTACTTATGTACCTAGCCTTTCCAATCTTGTCTATGCAATCTTCCACACAAGCGCTTGACCAAACTCACACTTTGATAAATTAGCTACAAGATTAGCCTGAACCAAACGCTCAAGAAATTTACTGACATGGCATAGGTGATCTTTCCAGTTGTCACTGAAGATTAATACATCAACAATATAAACAACACACCCTGCCAAACCCTCTGTTACAACATTCATGAGCTTCTGAAATGTGGCTGGAGCATTCTTCATACCATATGGCATTACCTGGGACTGACCTCTTTTCAGTCCCACCCCTGGTCTGATGGTCACTACCCCGCCCGCACAGTAGTTCAGGTTGCCTGAACGCCTGGGGTTGGGGCACTTGCGGGGAATAGGGGCTCAGGGTCGGGATGCCCCGATGACCCTCTTGCCCGAGGTCACTAACCTCACCGGTGTGTCCTCCTGGGGTGGTGGTGGGGTGGCTGCTCGGCGGTGGTGTGGGGGGTGGTGTGGTGGGAGGTCCTGTGGCGGGCTCGGCGGGCATTTTACAACTAATTGTCATTTTCTAAGAAACATGTGAAGAGAAGCGAGGGGTTGGTGGTGCTTCGCTAACAGCCCCCAATCTTGGACGGTACTCAGTGTCTCGTTTCCTCGCGTCGCGGGAATCGTGGCCTATGGCATTAGAGTGTGGCATGAATGTTGTGACGCGTTCTGTGAATGGAGTATCGAAACTGTTAGCCTTATGAAAAATTGTGTCACTCGTCCATTCATGTCATCCTGGCAAAGTAATGGAACGGTGAGTGTTATGTACTGGTTCAGTTTCCCTGCTTGACTAATTGATGATAACTTTGCAATATGATGGAATGGTGCGTGGTATGTTATGATGCCGTTCCCCGGATGCTGTATTTAATAGATGATTCTCACATTTTGACCGCGTGTTTTCCTAGTCAGTATGCTTTTGCACTGCTATTATATTCTGTCTTTACATTTTTGTATCTTACGTTATTGAGAAACTGGGAGAATCTGAGACGAAACCGACTCGGAAATTATATTATTATATTAAATAGTCTTATATAGTATAATGAGTACACACATGCATGTTCATATATGGCGTCTATAATGTTTGTGAAAAAACAACCTAACCTAACCTAATCTAATATGCCTGCGCCTACAGTAATTTGTCAACCAATTCGCTGCGCCACAATGACGCGTGACTGTGATAATTGGTAAATGTGTTATCATCTAAACAAGGTATGCCTAGATTTAAAAAAATAATAATAATGTAAACTGCATAGACAATAGAAAAGAAGGTAAAAGAGAATATCTTTGCATATACCAATATATATATATATAATTTCCGGTTTCATCTCGGATTCTCCCAGCTTCTCTATAACGTACTACCATCCCCACCTTAGTAAGCTTCATTTGGGACGCATACAGCTTATTTAGGATTCCATGGCAATCGTTCTAATCACACCTGTGTTGATGGTTCGTGCACTTGTCAACATGGTAAGGTTCACTGGGGAGGTAAGGCTATTAGGAAGAATCCCAAGTATTGGTTCTAATAATGATAATGGTTCGTGCGCTCGTCAGCATCACCGCCAAAGGTGGCTGTGAAAGCAGGTACAGATGAGTGAAGCTTTTTTTTTTTTTTTTTTTTTTTTTCAGCATATGGACAAAAAGCTGCGACTGAGGAAGTGGCCTGATATGTCACTGAGTAGAACTTTGCATAGGGTGTATAGCTTAAAGTCAGTCCAGTTTACGTGAGTTGCATTTACCTGCTTTTACCTGTATGTATTTGCATTCCATTATATGGATTTGCATTTATATACTTGTATATACTTGCATTTACTTGTATTTACATACATTTACTTGTATGTATTTGGATTTGTATTTTTTATGTCTGACTCTGGGCATAAACTTCACAGCTCGCTACCAAGGCTCAGCACTTCTACGTCCATACACCTCCATTGCATTTTCCTGCATTTACGTGCTTCTACTTCTGTTTACATACATTTACTTGTATCTATTTGGATTTACTCTTATTTAGATTCCTGAATTTACGTGCATTTACTTGTATTTACTTGCATTTCTGTATTTAATCCCTTCAGTATGATGACTACTTTTTAATGTAACATGTACTGCTGCCAGACGATTTTATTAAGCTTCAGCGAGGCATTTTTGACCTGGAAGGATAAGATACAACTTGCACTAACTTCATTTTGTATTATAATCCGCCCCAATGCTTAAAAAATTCCGGACTAGCAAGAGGTCATAAGGAGCATGTTATGATGTGGGACTGACATACACACAACAGGTTAATTAAGGCCGTTTCACACAAGCACGCACGCCAATAGAAAAACAAAACTCCACTGCACACACACACACACACACACACACACACACACACACACACACACACACACACACACACACACACACACACACACACACACACACACACACACACACACACACACACACACACACACACACAAGTACTCTCACGTTTAATGGCCCTTCCCGCTATAAAAAGGTCTCGATGATAGGAAACATTTTGTGAAGGAAATCTGAGAGAGAGAGAGAGAGAGAGAGAGAGAGAGAGAGGGGCAGGGGGCAAAGGTCGCATGTGTGTGTGTGTGTGTGTGTGTGTGTGTGTGTGTGTGTGTGTGTGTGTGTGTGTGTGTGTGTGTGTGTGTGCTTACTAAAACATCGTTGTATGGAAGGATGTGAGTCATCACCTAATGTATTCTCTCTCTCTCTCTCTCTCTCTCACACACACACACACACACACACACACACACACACACACACACACACACACACACACACACACACACACACACACACACACAACGACGAACATCTCATTACCTATATCAGCCTCTATCATCATTTGACTCTTCTGCTGTACATCATTTTTTTGCTCCCTTGCTTGTCTTCGGCGCCGGTTTGTGCGGAGATTCATTATGTATCTATATAACCACGATAAAGAGAGCGTGCTTATTTGGTTAGTCATGTGCAGAGAATCGATATTGATAGGGGAGTGAAGAGGGTATGCTGTATGTAAGTGAGTTTGAAGGTGGGAGGGGGCGTGGTAGGCCTTGAAGGTGGATGGAAGTGGCAAATGAGTGTGTGAGAGAGGGGTATGGATGCAGTGGATAAGTGTGGTCAGTGTGTGTGTGTGTGTGTGTGTGTGTGTGAGAGAGAGAGAGAGAGAGAGAGAGAGAGAGAGAGAGAGAGAGAGAGAGAGAGAGAGAGAGAGAGAGAGAGAGAGAGAGAGAGAGAGGTTGATGAGGTGGACAGAAGGCTAGGGAACTGACAAGAATGGAGCTGTTGGAATGAATTTTGTATGGGAGGATGCATGTCAAGGGGCAGACATCCTATTTTAACTTGCTGTCGATGAAGAATGAATTAATTTTTAACAAGTAGCCTACCGTGATTATGAAGCTACGCGTGGAAAGTGTGTCTGTGAAGTGGAGACAGGATTCTTGGGGCTGGAACGGGGAGTGGATTAGTGTGTGGCCCTTTCCCCGTTGGGCATGATGTCTAGTTGTCTCGCGTCTTTTCCTTCCCTTGCCTTCTGGACCATACTTCACCCCAGTTACAGAAAAATATAAGGTGGGATGATGATAATGATGATAACGATGGTGATGATGATGATGACATTCAATACAGCTACTGTCCATCTTTGTCAGGGTCTTTGAAATAATTAGGCGATGTGCTAAGCCTTTTCCGTATTTTACTGATTATTTGCCGATCTCGCTTATTTTCACGTATTTTTGAAACGATGGAATGGAATTATTGACAACAGTTTTGTACAGTTAAAAAAAACCCATCGCCATTCTTGTACCACTTTGTATCTCTCCTGTTACAGTTTCATGTCTTTATTTTCAGAGTTGACGCAAGCGGTTCTGAGGGTCACTGGAGCTACCCATTCTGTCCACTTTAAAGGTGAGTCACCGCCTCTTGATTTTTCGGTATTTTCTATTTTTCTTTTCCCCTGAGCTGTGGACTTACCGAAGGTGTATGCATAGCCTCTTACCTCAGCCGATTAACCCTGCGACGTCATCTTTGTTTTATTCCTGCTGGTTCCAGATTTTATTCAGCATGGGAAGGATGTCTGGCAGTAAAAGGGAGTTGCTTAAGGCAATATCAAACCACCTTGTCAGAAGTCTTTCCTAAGCTGAATAAAATCGTCTGGAGATAGCAGGACTAATATATGAATTGCGTTTATTTTTTTCTTTTCAAGTGACACCCATGCGTAGGTTTTGTGATCAAGTCGGTTTCTGGTATATATAAATGTGTGTGTGTGTGTGTGTACTTATATGTGTGCATATTAGCGTAAACGACATTAGACTTGTATGGGTGTTGTGGATTTTTTTTTTTTTTTTTAAACGAAATACGTATCATAAAACTGTTCTGTACCCAGTCCGGGGTCAAACTCACGCCTTTTCGTAGAGCAGACGACTCCCCTGATCACTTGACCACCACCTCCACCAACTCGCAAAACGAATGGGCAATACGAATTAGTTATCATCCGTTAATATCACACTAACGACCTGTCATCTGCTTCCTCCTCACCCTTTCAGCACAATGGCATTTTTAACTTTATATTCTTGATACCACCAGCCATTAAAAAAAAAAATAAATAAAGGGCTAACAGTCGATTTTATTTTAATGACCAAGGTAGTTCTAGCGCACCAAAAATGTTAACGAATATCACAATTAACGTTTTAGCTAATAATTTCGTATTATATTCCAACTTCTGACGGTCGATTTTCTCTCTCTCTCTCTCTCTCTCCACGTGTCCTCAGTTCTGCTTTAACTTCATGATTTAGTTGTCCATGACCACTGCTGCCTGCCTGTGCTTGTGCCTGTTCCTGCGCCTACTTGTACCTGTACCTGTGCCAATGACTGTGGCAGCTTGTACCTGAGCCTATGCTGTGCCTCTGCCTCTGCCTGTGCTTGTGCCTTTACTTGTGCCTGTGTCTTTACCTGTTCCTCTGCCTGTGTTTGTGTCTTTACCTGAGCCTGTGCCTGTGCCTGTGCTTGTGTCTTTACCTGTGCCTGTGTCTTTACCTGTGCCTGTGCCTGTATCTGTTTACCTGTTTGTGTCCTCATCTTGATATCTGGCCCTTGTAAAATGGTTTATTATATTTCCGTGTTCAAATTATTTTATATTGATTTTTTAAAAGATGAAATAGATTGTTATTAATACCACGCGGCTTCAAAGATAGTTTATTTAATCATTTCTTATAATCATGGATTGTTATATTAGTTTTATATTTATTCCCTAAATTGGTTTGCCGTTTCACATTTTTAACTTATACACCACACTGTATATGAGAGAGGGGGATGTGAGCTGGGAGCAGGGCAGTGAAATGGCGGGGGACAGAGCGCCATGGAGGCGATTTGTTTGTAGCCACTCCTTACGGGATTAAGGCGTCTGGCAATAGATAGATAGATAGACCACAATGTATGGAATATGTATTTTGGTATCGTTACTCCCTGTGTTATTCCTTCCTTAGTCTTTTTTCCGTGTCTGACTGTCCTTCCTTCTTCTTCATTTCTCCATCTTCACTCCCACTTCTGCTTCTCCCTCTCGTCTTTTTTCCTCCGCCTCATCCTTTCTCTTCTTGTTCTCTCCTCTCGTCTTCACCTCTGTCTCTTCATCTTCTCTTCTTTTCCTCCTCATCCTCCTTCTCTTCGCATTTTTGTCTTTTTTCTCTCCTCTTTTTCACTTACTTCTCTCTTCTTTCTCCCTTCCTGCCACCTCTTCCAACATTTTTCTTTCCTCCTTGCTTGTGTGTTTCTCTCTCTCTCTCTCTCTCTCTCTCTCTCTCTCTCTCTCTCTCTCTCTCTCTCTCATTTTTATCCACTCTCTGGTTTTCTCATTTTCTCTCCCAGCCTCGCTTCTCTTCGCCCCCTTTCCCTCCCTCCATCTTCTTTCCTGCCTCCCTCCTTTCCTGCCTTTCTCCTCCCCCGCTCCCTCCCTCTCTCTGTTCCTACTTTCCTCCCATCTTATTTCCTTCACCTTCTACCTCCCTCCCTCCCTTCCTTCCTACCTTCCTCACACAGCATTCCCTCCCTTCCTCCATTTCTCTCTCCCTCCCTCCCTATCTGCCTGTCTGTTTGTCTACCCTGCTTGCCACCCTCCCTTCCTCCTCTCCTCTTCCCTCCCCCTCCTTTTCTCCCTCAATTTTTCTTCCCACCCCCCTCTCTCTTTCCTTCCTTCTCTCCCTCTCTTTCTCCCTCCTCGTTTCCTCCATCATTTTACCTCCCTCCCTCCCTCCCTGTTTCCCTATCTGCGTCTCCCTTGGGTGTGGGACAGGGAGGGGCTCACCTCAGTTAAAGTCGGGTTGCACTCTGATCTCCCTGAGCTCACGAGATTAAGCTCCCGAGATGAGTCCTTTCAAGTTGATGATATATTTGATCTTATATCTTTTTTTTTTTTTTTTGGCCCAGCGGAAAATATCTGAAAAACGCGAAAATCTCTCAAGTAGCGAAAAACGTGAAAGACCTCACAGTGAAAAACGCGAAAAAAAATCTCAAATAGGGAAAAACGCCAAAAATCTCTCTGCTAGTTTTTCGCGATGGTATTTTTTTTTTTTGAAGGTTCACTGGTCTTCTTCTTAATTACCGGTTTTTGGTAAGACTTGATAAATCACTTTCTCACGCCCTTAATTAGAGAGAGAGAGAGAGAGAGAGAGAGAGAGAGAGAGAGAGAGAGAGAGAGAGAGATGATCGTGTTTGTTAACTGGAGTTTTTGTCATTGTTGCTCGGGATTACGGTGTTCTGTTGAGCTAGACAGACAGACTGACAGACAGACAGACAGGTAGATAAATAGACAGAGACACAGATAGATACAGGCAGAGACAGAACATCCTTCAAAGTAAATTCTGGGATTGAACAACGGACAATAGATACAGTCGATAATTTTTTCCACAATAAAACGAAAGAAATACACACACAC
>NC_136980.1:3800000-3827500 GCF_032717465.1 Coenobita brevimanus | reverse complement strand
AGAGAGAGAGAGAGAGAGAGAGAGAGAGAGAGAGAGAGAGAGAGAGAGAGAGAGAGAGAGAGAGAGAGAGAGAGAACGAAGGAAGAAGAGATAGGATAAGAGAAGGAGGGAGGAAATAAAGGAAGGAAGGAGAGAAAGAGGAAATGGGGTGTTTAAGAAAAGTTTGTATACGAGAGACAGTAACTTTGTGGGATGAAGGAAGAGGGAAGAAGGAAGGGAAGAAGGAGGAGAAGGAAGAAGGAAGGAGCGATGGAAGGGAGGAAGGATAGATAGATAGATAGGTAACGACACTGATGGATAGATAGATAGATAGATAGACGTAACAAATTATACTCACATTATAAAGGAATTAATTTTTTTTACCAATATTTTAACTCCATTATCGAAAAAAAAAAATCAGATGGATATTTTTTTCGATTTTATCTCAATATTGTTTTAAGTTACCCCTTAGTGATGGAGAAAGTTTTAAATTGCTTCAAAGGAGGAGGGAGGAAGGAGAGAAGGAGGGAAGGAGGACCAGAGGGGAGAGATTTAAGAAGGAAGGAAAGACGGCAGGAAGGAAGGAAAGTGTAGAAGGGATGAGGGAAGAAAGAGAGAAGGATGGAGTAGGAGGGATGCACGAAGGAAGGAAGGAAGGATGGATGGATGGAAAAGGGGGAAAGAAAGAAGGAAGGAAGGATGGATGGAGGAGGAGGAAAGCAAGGAGGAAGAAAGGAGTGGAGAGGATGAAGGGAGGAAGGAAGGAATACAGGGAAGTAGGAATGATGAATGATTGGAAAGAATATAGAAAAGCAGGAAGGATGGATGAAAGGAAGGAAGGCAAAAATTGAGAAGAGAGGATGAAGGAAGAAAGGAAGGAAGACAGTGAGGAAAGAATGACAAGTAGAAAGGGTAGAGTAATGGAAGGAGGCTTAGGATGAGAATAGAGCATGTAGGAAGGAGGGTAGGGAAGAAGCGAGAGAAGGAAGGAAGGAAGAAGAGAAGAGAAGGGGGGGACGGAGGTAAAGTGATGTAGAGAAGGCATGATGAAAGGAGAAAGAAAGAGGAAAGATTAGAAAAAGGAGGAAGGAAGGAAGGAAGGAAGGACGGAGAGACGGACGTAAAGGAGCAAATGAATTGAGAAAATAAGGAAATAAGGGAGGAAGGAGGGACGGAAGTAGAGGAGGAAATAAAGCAAATAAAGGAAGAAAAGGAAGTAGACGAGGAGTGAAAGATGTGATTTGGCTAAAAGTTTTCACGGCTCTTCCATAAGGCCCACAAACACGTCGTAAAAATCTCCAAAACCGCCCTTAAATCCTGTACGAGATGCCCTGGTGGTGGTCAGGTGGTTAGGGAGGCTGTCTGCTGAACGAAAGGACGAGAGATCGAATCCTTATAACAATTTGTACTTATCATCCACAAGACCATCACACCAGCCCTGACATGGTTTCAATATGGACGGTGGGCACTAGCATCGAATGGTTGAAAAATGTGTTTGTATGGTTTGGCCTTACTGTAATATAAATCCCTTTAAAAGATCTAAGGAACCACAATACGCTACACCACACCACACCACACCACACCACACCACTACACCACGTCACACCACCATTTACATTTAGAAAGACAGTGAGAGGAAGGGACAGTCAGTTTGTTAGGCAGTGAGTTAGAGTGAGAAAGTGAGAGAGGGAATGTAAGTGAGAGAGACGTGGAAAAGCCTGGGAGGAAGAAACAAGAGTTATGGCCGAGTTAGTGTTTAAGTTTAATCTCTCTCTCTCTCTCTCTCTCTCTCTCTCTCTCTGCTTCCCTTCCACTGTCCTTCTCCCCTTTTCCCTCCCTCCATCATTTTCCCTCGCTTCATTTTTCTCCTTCCCTCCTTTTCTCTCTCTTCAACCCCCCCTCTTCTACCCCTCCCACCTTCCTTCCCTCCTTCCTACATTTCTGTCTTCCTCCACCTCTCCAGTTTTCCTTTCCTCCGTCTGTTTTCCCTCTCGTCTTTCCTCCTGCCTATCTCTCTGCCTACCTCTCATTCCTAGGTATCTCCCTGCCTCTCCTGCCTTCCTCCCATCATTCTTCCCTCTCCTATTTCCTCGTCGCTTCCTCCCTCCCTCCTGCCTACACCCCCTCCCTCCTGCCTACCCCTACCCTCCTGCCTACCCCTACCCTCCTGTGTACCCCTACCCTCTCTCCTCCCTACCCCTTCCCTCCCTTCTGCCTATTCCCTCCTCACTCACTCCCTCCTGCCTATCCCTCCTCCCTTACTCCCTCCTGCCTACTCCTTCCTCTCTTCCCTTCCTCGTGCCTACCCCTGCCTGCCCGTGCCTGTCCCTGTGAGCATTATTGAGGCAGAATAGGTCTTGACAGAGGCAGGAATTCGCTGTGACAGATATACCTGAGGAAGCTAGGTAGGTAGGGAGGGAGGGTGGGAGAAATGGAGGAAGGGAGGGAGGGAAGGAGGGAGATAGGGAGGGAGAGAGGTAGAGAGGCAGGCAATGAGGTAAGAAGAGAGAGAGAGAGAGAGAGAGAGGAGGGGGGCGTGATGGATGGCCTCTGTCATCATGTGAAAGAATCTCCCTCTTTCTCTCTCACTCTCTCACAATGTCTCACTCTCCCGGGATCAGTCTGCCTAATTGTCTGCGCCTAAATGCAGAGGTTGGTAATGTATTCTGCCTTACCCCCCCCCCTCTCTCTCTCTCACTCACTCTCTCAGTGTTTGAATGACTTGGACCGATCTTATACTGTATATATATATTTACGCTTATCTATCCTATTCTTGAAAATCTTAGAGAGAGAGAGAGAGAGAGAGAGAGAGAGAGAGAGAGAGAGAGAGAGAGAGAGAGAGAGAGAGAGAGAGAGAGAGAGAGAGAGAGGGAGAGAGAGAGAGAGAGAGAGAGAATAGGTTTTGTAAGAAAGACTAGTGTAATCAACAGTAGTTTCTTCCTTCGTGTGCTTTGTCTTTATATTTTTATTTTTTATTTTTTCTCCTCTTCTGTATTTATCTCTCCCCAGGATCTTTATATTCTTCTGTCTGCCTTTTCTCATTTCCTGGGTATATATTAACTTATGTGTGTGTATGTGTACAAGGTATCCCAAAAAGTTGTTATTGGATTTAATTGAAATTTGGCCGATAGGTGGACGGTGGGTCAAGGAAGAGGTGATTATATTTTGAGGTAGACCCGAATCCGGATGCAGGAAATACAGAAAAATATTGCCTGTGGCGAAGGTATGCGCTCTGAAATTTTGTAACGGGGCAAACCAAGTCCGTAGATTTACTGGGCCTGTGTGAGACCGTAAAAGTATCCTCCTGGTAGGAAAGAGGCATTGCAGCAATAAATCCTAAATTTTATTGGCGGTGACGAAGGCTTGCATTCCCAGTCCTTTCTAGCTTAATTTTTATTGCTTTCTTTTACTTCACTTAATTTTTTTTTATTTATATATTTGCTGGTATGTTTACTGTGCTGGCTTTTATTCTTAATTTTTACCCTAACTTTTCTCGTTTCCCCTCCCTGGATTTCCTATTTTTTGACTCTTACTTCTTTGAGCCCCACTTCTTTCTCTCCCTCCCTACCTTCCGCTCTCACCATTCCCCTCTTTCTCTCCCTGTTTCATTCCCTCACTTTCATCTTTTTCCTACCTTCCCTCCCCTTCTCTCTCTCTCTCTCTCTCTCTCTCTCTCTCTCTCTTACCTATTGAGCTGAGGCTGAAGCTATGGCATCCCATGAGCTGAGTCAAGGTCGAGCAAGTCAGGAGAGGCGGGATAGATAGATAGATAGATAGATAGACAGACAGATAGATAGACAAATGCATAAACAGGTGGAGATATAAGTAGTATGAATAGATAGATATAGATAGATAGCTACAGTAGATAGATAGTTGAGTTAATGAAAAGATAGAGACAGTAAAAGATGGATGGTTATATGCATCAGTCTATCTATCTGTCTATCTGCCTGTCTATCTATCTGTGTGTCTGTCTGTTTATCTATTGCAAGACGCCTTAATCCTGTAAGGGACGGCCACAAACAAATTGCCCCCACATCGCTCTGACCTCTGCCACACACACACACACACACACACACACACACACACACACACACACACACACGGGACGTAAATATAATACAGTATACAATATTCTGAAAAAAAGGGGGGGGTCACTTTCAAAATCATGCAGAATATCCATACCATTTTTTTTTTTTTGACTTCAGAAATGAAATAAAATCTAAAGCAATAAACCAATGTCCTGTTCTTTGTTGGGGTCATCTGCATACATATATATTAATTTATCTTTGTTCGTCTTGTCTCTTTCGTGTCATCTATAATTCACCTCATCTCTCTCTCTCTCTCTCTCTCTCTCTCTCTCTCTCTCTCTCTCTCTCCCTCTCTCTCTCTCTCTCTCTCTCTCTCTCTCTTATTTCGTCCCTTCATCGCATTAATTTCTCTGTTTTCTTCGTTCTTCTTCTTATCTCCCTTTTCTCTTCTCTTTTTCTCTCTCCCTTCTCTTAGTTCTCCTCTCTTCTCTTTAATTTTTCCTCTCCTCTCTCTCTCTCTCTTTTCTCTCTTCATCTCTTCTCCTGCCTCTATTCATTTTTCCTAGTCCTCTCTTCTCCAGTTTTGTCTCCTCCTCCTCAATTTATTCAATTTATTCGGTGCAAACAAAACAATATAAGCACAGATTAGGATGTGCACAGATAACCCTGAGTTAACGGTCACTACTCTTACTTTCGACCTGTGATGGGCTGTGGATCACTGAGGGTCCCTGTTAGCCAAGTGACCACCATCGGGATTTTTTAATGTACCAGGGGTCACTGCTTCAGGATGAAACTTGTGTACTGTCCCACATGGGAGAGTTCCTTGTCTCAGTGGAGTGAACGGAGCTATTGCCTGATTGACTGCTGCCTACCTAAAAAGCGCCAGGGAAGGTTGCTGCACCACCCCTAAACATCCACTCTGTGCATTGCACATCCACACTGTGCACTGTGCAGTCCCCTTTTATCTAAGACACCCGTCCTATATACTTTTCAGTCTCCCCAGCGCAAAGAAAGCAATATAAGCACAGATTAGGAGCTGCACAGATAACCCTGAGTTAACGGTCACTACTCTTACTTTCGACCTGTGATGGGCTGTGGATCACTGAGGGTCCCTGTTAGTCAAGTGACCACCATCGGGATTTTTTTTAATGTACCAGGGGTCACTGCTTCAGGATGAAACTTGTGTACTTGTCCCACATGGGAGAGTTCCTTGTCTCAGTGGAGCAAACGGAGCTAGGGCCTGATTGACTGCTGCCTACCTTAAAAGCGCCAGGCAAGGCTGCTGCACCACTCCTAAACATCCACACTGTGCAGTGTGTAGCTTCCACGTTATGTCCACAGACTTCCCATTAACTCAATGTAACTGGTTTATAATGTCATGCCGTAACTATTATTTTATTTGTTTACTTTCTCTTTCAGGTTACTCTATCGGGTAGCTTATAGATAAAGTATTATAGAATGTGACTTTTCCTTTCCAGTGTTTCCTATAAAATTTCCATGTCAGTTTTTCCATGCTGCATGGTGGTTTTTCTCACTTTTTCCTGGAGGGTTTGGTGGTGGGGGGAGCCTTCTTGCTTTCCTATCCTTATCCTTCAACATGTAGAGTTAGATCTTGTAGTCATAGTTTTCTCTAACAAGCAGCCTCGAAAGGACCATAAGGTCTGTTGCTGTTTGCTTTCCTGTGTAATCCTGTGTAATCCTCCACTGCTTTCCCTCCTCATCTCCTCTGTCTCCTCTGTTCCCCTTCCTTCCTTCAGACTCATAGATTAGATACCACAGTGACAGCTTATCGAATATTAAACTGCCTAGAAAATAACTCACATTTTATTTATTTATTTCGTCTGATTTTGTTTATACGTCTCTTCCTTTCCACTCCTCTCCATTCCTCTTGTCTCCTCTCCCTTCCTCATGTTTCCTCTCCTTCCCTCTCCTCTCCCCTTCCCTCCTATCGCTCTCCCCTCCTCTCTTCTGCTCTTTTTTCCCCCTTCTCTCGTCTCGTCTCCTTGTCTTTCTTCCTCTCCCACTTTCTTGTTTCTTGTCTTGCCTCTCCTCTTTCCCTTCCTTTTCTACTCCTCTCCTCTCCTCACCTCTCATCTCATCTTCTCTCTCCTTTTCTCTCCTCTTATTCTTTTCTCTTCTCTCTTCTCTTTTATTCTCTCCTCTCCTCTCCTCTCCTCTTCTCCCGTTTATTCTCTCCTCTCGCCCTCCTCCGGTGACTGGCCTCGGGTGAAAAATGAGGTCATCTGGGTACCAAAATCTACCACTCTCTCTCTCTCTCTCTCTCTCTCTCTCTCTCTCTCTCACACACACACACACACACACACACACACACACACACACACACACACACACACACACACACACACACACACTTTCGTCCAGTTACAAATGCAGACAATTCTCTCTCTCTTTCTCTCTCTCTCTCTCTCTCTCTCTCTCGTACACACAAAATACTGTATTGAGGTCGTGGCTTTGTGGAGGAAAAGTGTATGTGAAGACGAGGAGGATGAGGATGAGGAGGAGGAGGAGGAGGAGGAGGAGGACATAAAGATGAGAGGAAGAAATAAGAAACGAGGAAGTAGGAATGAATGATGAAGGAAGGAAGGAAGGAAAAGAATGAATGGAAGAAGTAAGAGAGTATGAGATGGAAGGGAAGGAAAAATGAATGAATGAAGGAAGGAAGGAAGAAAAGAAACGAATGGAGGAATGTGAGGAAGGAAAAGGAAGGAGTTTGAATGAGGGAAGCAGGGAAGACAAGAAAGGAAGGAGGGGAAAAAGAAGGAAAGAGGCAAGGAAGGAGAGGAAAGAAGGAAGGAAGGAGAGGAAAGGAAACATTAGGGCTAGACTGAACGCTAAGTGGGGTTCCTTGTCAGTATATTTCCTGTAATGGTTTCCTTCACTATACTTCCTTCACTATACTTCCTTCACTATATTTCCTTCACTGTTTTTCCTTCACCATACCTCCTTCAGTCCTTCGCCATAATAATCCTCCTCTTCCTCCTCCTCCTTCTCCTCCTCCTCCTCCTCCTCATCATCATCATCATCATCCCACTCTACCTAATATCACCAGCACCAGCACACTAGCCAATCAGAATCCAGGATCCCACCCACGTGACCAAAGTCAAGCCTGCCATTGGTCGAGCCTTTACCCAATCACCGCCAGTTTACACCTCTCATTACGCTAATTAAGGGGGTTATTAGCCAATCTGCCCCTCCATTAAGCAATTAGAGTGGTTTTAATGAGGTCTCTCTTCCCTTGAAACAAACAGGAAGGAGTATTAATGGATTTTTTTTTACTGTGTTTTTCAGGTATGTGTGACGTTGGTTCCCCCGGCGGCCGTAAGGTGGCGGGCGGGTGGCGCGGAGATCAGCTGATTAAGGTAAACAAAGTCACGTGGATGGATTGTAGTACTCGTGGAAATTCATCAATGAGTTGGAGTTTAAGCAGACAGGTGGATAGAGGAATAAAAAGTTAAATGAGTGAATGAGCAGGAATATAAACGGAGGTAGACGACCACGTGAAAATAGAGACTGATGAACTGGCAGAGATGAAATAGGGATAGAATTGAATGAATGGTTAAATAGTAATCCGAGATGAATGAGTTAAAGCGCGGCATCAGCTGACTGAGTGTAAACAAGGAGACACGTGGATCAACTGTTATGCACGTGGAAATGTATGATGTAGTATGAACAGAGAGATGGATGAACGAGTTGAAGTTAACAGACGGATGGATGGGTGAGTAATAGGATCAGAAGGGGATGAATATAACAGAGATTCATAGGTGAGTGGAAGGATTTACAGGGGTGGATGAGTGAGTGGGAATATTGATAGAAATGGATTAATGAGTGAGATAACTACTGTAGAGAGATGGATGGGTGGGAACGTAAATAAGACGAATGAATAGATTTATTAACAAGGAGATGGATGAATCTTGATATACACCGGCATAAATAACTCTAAATAGGGAGGTGGATGAATGAGTGGATATAGAGATGGATGAAACAGAATTATAGAGCGATAGGTGGATTAATGGATGAGGTAGGTGGATGAATGAATGAGTGTAATAACAAAGAATGATGAATGAGTAAGAGTGAAGAGAGAAGTGAATGAATGAGTAGGAGTGTAGACAGAGAAACTGATGAATGATTAGTAGTAAAGAGGTTTGTATGAATGAACTGAAGAGTGAGAATCAGTAGGAAGGTAGGTAGGTACGTAGGTAGGTAGGTAGGGAGAGAGAGAGAGAGAGAGAGAGAGGTAAAATGAAAAGTATAAAAGCCACTGTATTGAAGTTACATACCCCGTGCCCGGAAGTGCAAGTCCATATGGTCGAAATTGCCTTGTGGAATTATGGGATTTTGGACTAAAGTTCAGCGTTATCGTGTTTATATTTCTGGCGTGTGTGGGTTATAGGCGAAGTTTTGAGAGAGAGAGAGAGAGAGAGAGAGAGAGAGAGAGAGAGAGAGAGAGAGAGAGATAAGGGGGAGATGAAAGGAGAATAGGGGTAAGGGGAAAGGTGAGGGGAGGGGGAATAGGGTAAATGAAGGGGAGAGGAGAGGAGAGGGGAGGAGAGGAGAGAAGAGGGAGAGACTGAGGGAGATAGGTGTAAGAGGAGGGGAGGGGAGGGGAGGGGAGGGGAGGGGGAGAACAATAAAGGGGGGGGTTAGCCTAGCAAAAAATGATATATAAAATTTTCAACACGCCTTCAAAGGAATTCCACTCTTCGACCTAATATTCCACCTTCGTAGCATCTTTTCCTCAGCGATTCATTCTCCTTTATGTTGACCCTCTCGTATTTTAATTATGTAGGTATAGGCTAATATTGGCTTTGTATGCTTTAATAACGTGTTAGAGGACGGTGAGGTGTAGTATGTAAAATAAATCTGTAAGGGAGAGGTGTTAAGAGAGATCCAAGTCACTGTGAATACGTCCGTGGGATGGTGATGTATTTCCTTAGGTTCATCTCTCTCTCTCTCTCTCTCTCTCTCTTTCTCTCTCTCTCTCTCTCTCTCTCTCACTCTCTCTCTCTCTCTCTCTCTCTCTCTCTCTCTCTCTCTCTCTCTCTCTCTCTCTCTCTCTCTCTCTCTCTCTTTTCCCATCACCTCCCTCCTGTCTCTAATTAGGCAGTGAAAGCAATGTATGGGAGGCAGGGTGTGGGTAATGGAGAGAGAAAGAAAGAGAGAGAGAGAGAGAGAGAGAGAGAGAGAGAGAGAGAGAGAGGCTGCGTGGTTCCGGCTTAAGCTTCCCTATTGCCGGCTTAACCCAGGCTTTGTGTGGGGAGGTGCTGGCTGCCTCATTACTGAAATAGGGCTTGTGGAGAGAGAGAGAGAGAGAGAGAGAGAGAGAGAGAGAGAGAGAGAGAGAGAGAGAGAGAGAGAGGTGATATCCCGCGGTGAATTATGAGGAAACTTGAGTATGTATAATAATGCCACCACCCACACCACACCACACCACACCACACCACACCACACCACACCACACCCACACCAAACAACCACCCACAGCACCCCCACACAGCCCCCCACCACCACCACACCACCGCCCACACCAAGAAAACACCATCGCCCACACCACACCACCACCACCACACACTGATCACAAGCATGTACAAGATTCTTCGCTGCGGCAAGACAGTGTTCCCCCCAAAAAAAAAAAATGCACACACACACACACACACACACACACACACACACACACACACACACACACACACACACACACACACACACACACACACACACACACACACACACACACACACACACACACACACACACACACACACACACACACACACACAGTAACTAGACAGACACACAGAGAGACAGACACACACTTTCAGAAATATAACAAAAATTTTACTACATCCTATCACATCTTCGCCCATTTCTTCCCGCAATCTTGTATCGGCTTTATAAATCAGTCGCCATGAAAATTGTCTCCTTGAGTGTGAAGCTGGTCGTGCACGGGAGAAATGATGTTATTTTCTAGGGCATAAAGAGTTCTCAGCAAAGTTGTTTATTGTGGAAGTGTGTGGGAAGGAAGGCGGGTAAAAGTTGGTAGTAAAAGTTTAATATTTTTCACCTCTTCTCCTTCCCACGTACCTCTGCTATATTCATTTTACTCTAACTTGGCCTAAAATTGCCATCTCGCCGTCTTTAATGCGGAGCTTGTAGCGGTACTTGAGGATGATGGTAGTCACGAAGAAGTGCGATGGAAAAGATGGATATTCATTTTACTCTAACTTGGCCTAGAATTGCCATCTCGCCGTCATTGATGCGGAGCTTGTAGCAGTACCTGAAGATGACGCTAGTCACGAAGAAGTGCGATGGAAAAGATGTAGAGCCGTAGTACTGTCTTTATCTGCCAGTGAGCTACGTGAAATAAGCTGCATAAGGACGAAAATCTAGGCCAAGATAGCGTAAAAGAGATACGGTTAATATTCCCGAATTGAGTGAAGCTTGGTAAGTTTCGCTACCCACAGATATACGAGTACACCCTGTTTATTATGCGTCAGGGAGGAAAGTGATACAAATGTCCTGAGTAAATAGTATACCGTGCAAAATAGTAGGCTAATTTTCTCCCTGACTTGTTATTTTCGATGCTTTTTTTTTAACCCTGTTCTGTCTGGTTTGGTCGGAGGGTTTGCTTCTGTGGGGCCGTCGTACATTACATTACATACATTACATTACATTACATACATTACATCCATTACGTTACAGTACATACATTACATACACCGTGTAGGAGTCGGGGTCCCCTTGTGGTAGACAGTGCCTCGCCAGGGTCGGCCTAGGGTCCTCCCCCACGGCTAAGTGCAGGGAAACGTGAGAAGGTTTTGCACCCGGGTAGACGCCCTGCTCCACCCAGTGCCACCACGCGTAGGCTCGTCGTCAGTGCCGTGTGATATTCCGTGACCTGGAAGCCACAAAACGTTTCCCTGGCAACCGCTGGACGCTGGGTTGTCTTGGTGGAACAACACGTGGTTATCCAAGTGTTCTCATATTTACCTTCCTGACGTGAGAGAGAGAGAGAGAGAGAGAGAGAGAGAGAGAGAGAAGAACGGCTAGAGGATGAAGTATTCCAGTCCCATTTTAAAGTATTTTTCTCTTTTTCCTTCGAACAAAATAAGATCAATATAATGCATGAGGCCTCTCAGTGTTTCTAGATTTTTGTTGTTCATTATATAGAAAAAATATTAGAATTAACTGCTCTTACCAGCTCTTAATCCACACATGCTTCTCTCTCTCTCTCTCTCTCTCTCTCTCTCTCTCTCTCTCTCTCTGTGCAATTGTCTTCCTCAATCCGTCTCTCCCACTGCCTATGACCGCCACCTTTTTAACCCCTTCAGTCCGAGACCGTCATTTCTCAATCTTGTTATTTATAGACGATTTTATTCAGCTGAGGAGTGAGTTTTCTCTTTATTTCTTTTTCTTTTTTCTTTATTTCTTTTTCTTTTTTCTTTATTTCTTTTTCTTTTTTCTTTATTTCTTTTTCTTTTTTCTTTATTTCTTTTTCTTTTTTCTTTATTTCTTTTCTTTTTCTTCTTCATTCTTTTTCATTGTTTTCTCTTTTTTATTTTTATTTTTTTTCTTTATTTATTTTTCTTTTTTCTTTTTTTTATTTCGTTTCTTTTTATTTTTTTCTTTATTACTTTTTCTTTTCTTTTCATTTTTTTTTTATGGGGGGAATAGATATAGCCTTCATGGGTATATATAGACACTGATAGACACTGATAGATGTAAATAGATAGGCGGATAGATAGACCAGGCCGTATCTTGGGCGGGAATGGAGTTTGCGGGTGATTAACATTTGAATAGGCGAGGATGCAGTGACGCACCAATTGCATCACTCACCCTATCTATCTGTCTGTCTATCTATCTATCTGTCTGTCTATCTATCTGTCTATCTATCGGAATCCAGAGCCACCTAAAGATTTGATCAACTCTTCCTTGGCCCAGTGCTCACCTATCAGATTATATTAAAACTCAATAAATTTTTCATATGTCTTGTTATAGTATTTTTTTTTTAATGACTGGAGGACGCTAGTAATCTGGTATATGGATTTTTTTTATTTGTTTTTCCTTCCTCTGTTCTGTTATCAAAAAATTACTGAGACAGACAGACATACACAACCTTCATCGACTATCCTTGGCGGGGGTAAAGACAGTAAGACATTGGAAGACAGGTCAAGACAGTGGAGGAAGACAATGCAGCTCAATGCCCACAGATTCCTGCTGACACTTCCATTTGCCTATAACTTGCATGTCCACTACCGCCCCGTTAAATAGATTAGGTCCTGATATGCGATTACCCAGTCCCGGTATATGACTGTACCGGTAAATGATGGGTGGCTGTACCGGTAAATGATTGGTGTCTGTACCGGTAAATGATTGAGCCCCAGTACATGATTGTTTGTTCCTGATAGATGACTGATTGTACTGGTAAATGATTGATTGTACCTGTTAAATGATTGACTGTACCGGTAAATGAATGATTGTACCGGTAAGTGAATGATTGTACCGGTAAATAATTGACTCTACCTGTTAAATGAGTGATTGTACCGGGAAATAATTGATTGTACCGATAAATAATTGCTTGTATCTCTATATGGATGATTGTACCGGTAGATAATTGCTTGTACCTGTTAAATGAGTGATTGTACCGGGAAATAATTGATTGTACCTGTTAAATGAGTGATTGTACCGGTAAATGGGCGATTGTACCGGGAGATAATTGGTGGCGATACAGGTAAATCATTATAGCTGATTTCGTCTCCAGGAATTTATCTCCTTGAATATAATGCATATGATACACGATATAAGGTAACAGTGAGTCTCCTTGGTTACTAGTCAAATTTTTATTTCACTCTGACTACGCTGGACCATCATCTAACCTGAAAAGGGTCTGTGGCTAGATGAAAAAGGACTGGTTAGATAGATAGACAGATAGATAGATAGATAAATAGATAGATAGATAGGTGGTGCAGCCGTCGTAGGAGCACAAAAATGGGCAATATCACCTCAGAGGACATCAGTCTTCCCCCTGTGTGTGTGTGTGTGTGTGTGTGTGTGTGTGTGTGTGTGTCTCTCTCTCTCTCTCTCTCTCTCTCTCTCTGCAATTACCCTACTTTCCTCCCTCCTCTCTCCCTTTCTCCCTCCTCTCTCCCTCCTCCCTCACTTCAAATGCAAGGATTTAATTATGCCTATTTTTGGAGAAGAGAGAGAGAGAGAGAGAGAGAGAGAGAGAGAGAGAGAGAGAGAGAGAGAGAGAGAGAGAGAGTCACTAATTATTACCCTCGTCTTTCTCTCACTCTTGCCAAATTAATTCGCCTCAAAAAAGTTTGAACCAGAAAATGCTCTTCAGATTAAACACACACACACACACACACACACACACACACACACACACACACACACACACACACACACACACACACACACACGTCTATATCTATCTGTTTATCTATCAATTTTTAGTAGATGTATGGACAGTGATGGGAGTTAGTTAATGGTTGTATAGGGTTGTTAGAGGGTTGGTTCATGAGAGAGAGAGAGAGAGAGAGAGAGAGAGAGAGAGAGGAGATGCATGGCTGGCTAGATACGGTGCTGGGAGACTGAAAGGGAAAGAGAGATAAGAATTGAGAAATAGACAGTGAATGGACGTGTGTGTGTGTGTGTGTGTGTGTGTGTGTGTGTGTGTGTGTGTAGGTATCAGTGTATATATTTGTGTGTGTGTGTGTGTGTGTGTGTGTGTGTGTGTGTGTGTGTGTGTGTGTAGGTATCAGTGTATATATTTGTGTGTGTGTGTGTGTGTGTGTAACCAAGGAGATATAGGCTAGGCTGGAGACTCTTGGACGGCTTCAGCAATCTATCCTATATATAAGTAGCTGCTTGGTATTTTGTAAGATTCTGAGTTGAAAATTATTATAAATATTTACGATTTCTCTCTCTCTCTCTCTCTCTCTCTCTCTCACTCATTAATCATGCAGACACTATGAAAAGCGTCCCATTTCTCTAACAGGCAGTCATCCTTTCATGTAGGCAACCGAGTCTCTCTCTCTCTCTCTCTCTCTCTCTCTCTCTAAATAATTCACTCTGTTGATCGTTCCTTCACTCTCTTTATAAATAGAAGCTAAAGATGATAGAGACAGTGAGAGTGAGTGAGAGTGTAAGAAAGTGAGCAAGCGAGTGAGAGAGTGTTGAGTGAGTGAGAAATTGAGTGAGTGAGTGAGTTTGTGAGAGAGAGAGAGAGAGAGAGAGAGAGAGAGAGAGAGAGAGAGAGAGAGAGAGAGAGAGAGAGAGAGAGAGAATGGGAGAAAGAGAAAAAGTGAGATAGAGAAATAAAGATAAAAAAATGAGAGAAGAGGAGAAAGAAATCACATCAGTTCAGTTACCGTTTTCTTTTTTCATTATTATTATTATTATTATTATTATTATTATTATTATTATTATTATTATTGATGGAGTGTGTGGTGAAATGCTGAAGCATGGGGGAGAGATAGTAGTAGAATGGATGTGGAAGATGTGCAGATTGGCCTGGGAGGAAGGTAGAGTCCCGGAGGATTGGAAGTCAGGTATAATTATTCCCTTGTACAAAGGAAAAGGGGAAAAAGAAGTGTGTGGTAATCATAGAGGCATTTGTCTTCTTAGTATAATAGGAAAAGTGTATGGTAGGATACTTATAGACAGAGTTAGAGAAAGAACAGAGAAATTAGTTGGAGAAGAACAGGGAGGTTTTAGGAAGGGAAGAGGTTGTGTAGATCAGATATTCATTCTTAGATCTTTAGTGGAAAAGTTTCTAGAGAAGGGAAAGAAGTTGTATGCGGCTTTCATGGATTTGGAGAAAGCATATGACAGGGTGGATAGACAAGGATTGTGGAAAGTGTTAAGAATATATGGAATAGATGGGAAGTTGTTGAATGCTGTGAAGAGTATGTACGATGGTGCGAAGGCTGCAGTGCGTGTGGATGGTGAACTAAGTGAATATTTCTCTTTGAAGGTTGGTTTGAAACAGGGATGTGTCATGTCTCCATGGTTGTTCAATCTGTACATGGATGGGATAATAAAAGAGGTACAAGGTAGGGTAGTGGATGTTGGAGTGGCCCTGGTGAGAGAGGATAGTGTTTGGAAACTCCCTGTACTGTTGTTTGCAGATGATACTGTGTTGTTGAGTGAAGACGAAGGGGAGCTGCAAGGCTTGGTGGATGAGTTTGAGAGAGTGTGTAAGAAACGGAACCTAAAGGTGAATGTAGGGAAGAGTAAAGTGATGGTCTTTGAGAGAGGTGGAGTTAGTGAATGTACAGCGAGGTTGGATGGTGAGGAATTGGAAAATGTGAGTACGTTTAAGTATTTGGGTAGTGTGATGAGTAAGGATGGAGGTTTGGAGGATGAAGTGCTTGAAAGGGTACAACAGGGAAGAAAGGTTGCTGGTTCTTTGAAAGCAGTGATAAGAAACAGGGAAGTGAGCATGGAAGTGAAAAAGTTACTACATGACAGTATTGTGATACCAACTCTAACGTACGGAAGTGAAGCTTGGACATTGTTGGAAGGACACAAGTCAAGAGTGAGAGCAGTGGAAATGAGTTATTTAAGAGGAGCCTGTGGAGTCACATGGAGAGACAGGCTGACGAATGAGGATGTAAAGGAGCGTTGTGGTGTGGATGTGGATGTGATAGGAAGCGTTATGAGGAACACACTGAGGTGGTTTGGCCATGTGGAGAGGATGGAGGGTGAAAGACTAACGAAGAGAGTGTATGTGAGTGAGGTGGAGGGGGGAAGAGGGAGGGGGAGGCCGAGGATGAGATGGAGGGATGGGGTGGAGAGGTATATGAGAGAGGGGTGTGTGAGTTGGGAGCAGAGCAGTGAAATGGCGGGGGACAGGGTGACTTGGAGGCGATTTGTTTGTGGCCACCCCAAACGGGATTGAGGCGTCTGGCAATAGATTGATAGATAGATTATTATTATTTTCTTTGCTGGGCTGGAGAGGGACGCCTTCACGTGGTGGCACTGATATAACTGGACGGTGGAGCTGCCTGGTTATACAAACGTCCCTCAACTCCCTCCCTATCCCCCGAAAGGACGATGGTGGACTAGAGGAGAGGGGCAGCTTTAGTATGAAGTCCACTGGGTTCACATGAGAGAGAGAGAGAGAGAGAGAGAGAGAGAGAGAGAGAGAGAGAGAGAGAGAGAGAGAGAGAGAGAGAGAGAGAGGTGTGTGTGTGTGTGTGTTTCAATGGGGCAATGAAACCAGCAAGAAAATAATATATTCTTTGATTTAGGTACATAAAGTCACCCATGTTAGTCAGTCCATTTGTATATGTCTGTCTGTCTGTCTGTCTGTCTGTCTGTCTATCTATCTATCCATCCATCTACCAGTAATAAAAGAATACATCTATCGTTATCAATTTCCATAGTTTATCACCAAATTCCTTTTTTTTTTTTTTTTCGAACTCAAAGCGAAAGAATTATGGAAAAATACCCTCTTTTTTAACTGAACAAAATACCGAAAGCCGTCTAGGAGTATATAAGGGAAAATATACATGAAAAATAAATCATGAAACGTTTGGAAATATTCTGATGATAAAAAAAAAACGTTATTAATATTGATAGAGTTGGATTTACCTTTTTTGGGAATTTCTCTCTTATTTTTTGAGAGATTTTTTTCCATTTCCTTCAAGGACCTTTGCTGAAATAATTGGCAGTTTACACAAAGCAAACGTTTGGAGAGAGAGAGAGAGAGAGAGAGAGAGAGAGAGAGAGAGAGAGAGAGAGAGAGAGAGAGAATTGCAGTACCCGAGTTGATTTCCGCGCTACAAGCTCTGTCAACGTTAGCAGGCCCTGTTAAACCTAGTCCTCTCACTCTTTGTTTCTCTCTCTCTTTCTGTGTGAGTGTGTGTGTGTGTGTGTGTGTGTGTGTGTGTGTGTGTGTGTGTGTGTGTGTGTGTGTGAGTGTGTGTGTGTGTGTGTGTGTGTGTGTTAGTGTTCGTCCGAGGATTGGAATGGGTACAATTAAAGTGCACGTGGAATGAGGGTACGAACTGGTACACACACACACACACACGGAGAGAGAGAGAGAGAGAGAGAGAGAGAGAGAGAGAGAGAGAGAGAGAGAGAGAGAGAGAGAGAGGTCTGGACGAAGCTTTCCCTTCACATTTTCTTTAAATGCAAGACGCTTCGACAATTTTTGGACAGTGGTATAAGAGAGGAAGAATTGTAGTTTTTTTTTGTGCTCTCTCTCTCTCTCTCTCTCTCTCTCTCTCTCTCTCTCTCATTTTCCTTCATCATTTTCACACATTTCCTTCTCTTGTTCCCTCCCCCTCCCCCTCCCCTCCCTCCTCCTTACCCCCTCCCTCTCCTGACAAGCCTTTTGCATTTAGTTTCTGATGGTAGTGGTTGTGGTGGTGGTGATGGTGGTAGTTGTGGTAGTGGTGGTTGTGGTTGTGGTGATGGTTGTGGTAGTGATGATGGCTGTTGACGCAATACGAGACGTTAAAGGCAAAAGCGATAGATGGTGTGTAACAGTGATAGCAAAAACTGCTCTCTTTCTCTCTCTCTCTCTCTCTCTCGGGGTGGCAGCTGTGACATCGACTTAAAAAGGAAAGGTTGTGAGCAGCTGGGGTAAGAGAGAGAGAGAGAGAGAGAGAGAGAGAGAGAGAGAGAGAGAGAGAGAGAGAGAGAGGGAGAGAGAGAGAGAGGTTCAACAAAGCATAGTGTTTAAATTACGTACTTCTCCATTTACCTATCATTTATTTAATTACTTATGTACCTGTCCATTTATCTATCTACCTGTACTAATTTCTCTACCTGTCTACTTGTCAGCTTCCGTATTTACTGAGCTGTCTACCTGTCTACTTACCTGTCTACCTGTCTACTTATCTGTCTACCTGTCTACTTGTCTGTCTACCTGTCCACTTATCTGTCTACCTGTCTACTTATCTGTCTACCTGTCTACTTATCTATCTACCTGTCTACCTGTCTACTTTACTTTATTGTACCTGTCTACCTCCCTGTCTGTTAATCTACTCAGGTATTTACATATCCATTTGCTACTCCACCTGCCTCTCTCTCTCTCTCTCTCTCTCTCTCTCTCTCTCTCTCTCCATTCCTCTACATATTTTCTCTCTTTCTTCCCTTCACTCTCCTTATTTTTTCCTGCCGGCGATGACCACTTTCAGCCACAAGTCGTTACATATAAGTAATTTTGCAAGAAGTCCATTTTGATAATAATAATAATAATAATAATAATAATAATAATAATAATAATAATAATAATAATAATGGTTCTTTGCCTGGGTCAAAAATTCGACCTCGCGTTTATCTGCTCGCAAGATGGATGAGCTAACCACTGCACCGACGGGCTTTCCAGGATTTCCAGCTTGATTTCCAGTTCCAGCTTCCTTCTTGCTTCGCTTGCTCTGCCTGGAACAAATTAGTCTCTTATTTTTCACCGTTTACTCACTCTTGCTTTCTTTTTTAGTCTCTCTCTCTCTCTCTCTCTCTCTCTCTCTCTCTCTCTCTCTCTCTCTCTCTCTCTCTCATACATCCTTTCTTCTCTCCTTCTCTTCCCCTCGTGTTTCTTCCTTTTCCTTCCCATCGCAGCCTTCATCCCTTCCTCCTCCCTCGTTCCTTCCTTCCATCCTTCCTTCCTCCGTCCCTCCCTCCCTCCCTCCCTCCCTTCTTCCTTCCTTCCTTCCTTCCTTCCATCCTGCCTTCCTTCCTTCCTTCCTTCCTTCCTTCCCTCCTGGACAAATGACTGGAGCGTGAGAGGCTGGAGAGTTGAGGCTGACTGAACCCTCCTACATTTTCCATATTGCTTTTCACCTTTTTCCTCCTCCTCCTCCTCCTCCTCCTCCAGCTCCTCCTCCTCTTACTCCTCCTCACGTAGCGTTGGGAAAATCTGAGAGTTTCATTCCTCATTTTGGGGGAATTCTGCGATGAAGGGGAATTCGGGCAGAGAGAGAGAGAGAGAGAGAGAGAGAGAGAGAGAGAGAGAGAGGAATGTGTGTGTGGGTGTGTGTGGGTGTGGGTGTGGGTGCTTGCGTGCATGCCTGTCAACCTTTTAACACATACACGAAGCACAGAAAGACAGAAAAAATAATATAAACCCCTTTTTTTCCCATGCGCCATCCTGTCACGGTATAGACGGTGTGTATTAGTGCCAGAATGGTGATGATATGTGTGCATCCTTACTTCTAGACATGTAGGCATAATTAATCTTGTGTGTAATGAGGTGATTAGGTCGTTATCTCCTTGTTACCTGACCCTTATCTCTCTTTCTTCACACCTAGTCCCTTCTCTGCCATTCCCCTTGCTCTCCCCTCTCTTCATTTTCCTTTCCTCCTTTCCTCCTCTCCTCCCTCCCCTCTCTCCTCTCGTCTCCCTTCCCTTCATCTCCATTCCTTCTCCCTTCCTCTTTCCTCCCTTCTCCAGTATTTTTCTCCCTCCCTCATCCTCTCCCCTTTTCCCCCTTCCTTCTCCCTTCCACACATCTCCCCCTCCTTCCCCCACCGCAAGCCGCTTATCTCTAATGGAGGTGCTTTGTTGGTGATTGATTGGTGGGTTGTGTGATTGTGAGGTGGTAATACAAAGCTTGATTGGTGATTGTGAGGTGATTGGTGATTGTGGGGTGATTGGTGTTTGTGAGGTGATTGGTGATTGTGTGGTGATAGGTGATTGTAGGCTGGTAATACAAGGCTTGGTTGATGTCTGATTGGGAGGTGCTTGGTGATTGTGGAGTAATTGGTGATTGTGAGGTGATTGTGGGGTGATTGGTGATTGTGAGGTTGACTGTAACTTTTTTTCATACCTTTTAAGATATTCCTTCCCAACAACTTTAAAAAAAAAAATCTTTTTATTCTTTTTTTTCTTTGCGAAAAAATACAGTTCCTTTTTTTTTTCTTTAATTGTCTTTTTCTTTTCTTTTCGTTTCTTTTCTTACAATGAGGACTAGATCGTAAGAGGTTTGTCCACGGGCGGGGGGAAGGGGGAAGGCAGGGCTCATTCTGGTGTGTGTTTTATGCATGGGACCTTGGGTGAGGGGGCTGGAAAATAGTGGTGAGGTGTGTGTGTGTGTGTGTGTGTGTGTGTGTGTTGAGACTGGGTGTAAGTTGTGTACAGTTTGAAATGTTTTAATGTGTGTGTGTATATGTGTGTGTGTGTGTGTGTGTGTGTGTGTGTGTGTGTGTGTTGAGACTGGGTGTAAGTTGTGTACAGTTTGAAATGTTTTAATGTGTGTGTGTGTGTGTGTGTGTGTGTGTGTGTGTGTGTGTGTGTGTGTGTGTGTGTGTGTGTGTGTGTGTGTGTGTGTGTGTGTGTGTGTGTGTGTGTGTGGTAACTATAAAATTCCTGGTACCTTTTTGTAATGACTTTTTCGATTACTTTTTCGAAACTTTTGGTTACGAGGACAACCGCAAGGATACGATATATCATCCTCCCCACTTTACTTTCCTCCCCTCTCCTCCTCTCCTCTCCCCTCCCCTCCCTCTCCTTTTCCTCCTGCCTCTCCTTCTCCTCTCCCTCCCCCTCCCACTCCCCTCCCCTCCCTCCCACTTCTCTTCTACTTTCATTTTCCTTGCCACTTTCCTAAGCTTCTTCCTCCCTCTTTCACTTCTCTCTCCATCTTCTTTCTCCTCCCCTCTCTCCCGCTTCCTCTTCTCCTCCCCCCCCCTCTCTCTCTCTCTCTCTCTCTCTCTCTCTCTCTCTCTCTCTCTCTCTTTCTCTCATATAAAAGATACCATGGTGAGAGGTAATAAGTATGATGATTTATGTTAATTTGTTTTTGCTACCGTGAGATGATTTTTTTCAGATAGGTAGATATTAAGTTAGATATTTAGACAGATATATAGATAGGTACCCGTAAGATAAGGCATAACAGAAGAAAAAGATAGCGCACTGTATATTTATTCAAACTACACGAATTGAACGCGTACGAAATAAGAGAAAATGAGAATGCAGGGCACACTTAGGAATTTATGAGTGAGAGCGCACACGCCGCCTGCCTCACGTCCCAAAAGCTGTGCATATGTAATTACAGGATGACCAGGGAGGGGTGAGGGGGCGATATTTAACGAATGACCCCAGTAAAATATTCGGTAATTAATTTCCAGAGCAGGCCCCTTGCGGTGATTCATGCCTAATTAGATAAGGGCGGTGGTCATTAGTGCCACGCAGGTATGATCACCCACACCTACTGCGCTCTGATCAACCCCCACAGCCCGAAGACTGTATATATATGCCCTACAGCACCAGGACTGTGTGTGTGTGTGTATATCTGTTTATCTATCTATCTATAATTATCAGTGCATGGTTATTGGTACTTTTCGCTTCAGTACAAGGAATCTTTTATTAGTTTTTTTTCTTTTTCCGAGCGCTGGATGTTTTTGTTCATCGTAGGGCGAAGTTTTACGTAATGAAGGGTTTGAAATAAGAAACACATATTTATTTTGTACCCTGTCGTCTGTCGCTGTTTTTTAATAGTACCAGCTGACGATTGTATTTAGCTGTCTGAAGATAGTCGTAGCCAGAGGAATAAAAGACCTCATTCAGTCCCTTCACTGTCAATAAATAAATAAATGAAGAAATAGAAAATACCAAAATCGCCATTGTACTGGTCTTAATTACACTAGAAATAGGAGGACTGAAAAATACGAGAGAGATCATTTTTAAAACGTAATTGTGTCATAGAAACTTGGACTAATTTTTTGGAGGGAGCACCTGGAGAGAAAATGTGAGAATAATTATGGGGAAAAAAATTAGTTTTAGGTGGAGCTCGAAAATATGGAAAACAAAAATCCCCCCCCCCCCGTCGTCGTCAATTACGAGTACATACTGGAAATGGATTAGATTTTGGTGTATTTTTTTGCCCTGTTCATTTCTTGTCTTTTTTTTTAGTTTCCTCTCCTCTCCTCTCTTCCTATTTTCTCCTTTTTTTGCCTGTCTTCCCTTCCTCCTCCTTCCCTTCTCTTCCTTTCTCTTTTCCCCTCTTTTCATTTCTTCCCTTCCCTTCCTCTCTCTTCTCATCTTTCCTCGTCTCTTCCTCTTTCCTCTCCTCCCTTCCATTCCTTCTCTTTCATCCCTTCTCTTCCCTTCCTTCTCTCCTCCCTTTCCTTCCCTTCCTTTCCTTCTCTCCTCCCTTCTCTTCCCCCCCCCCTTCTCTGTCCTCCCTTCCCTTCCTAATCTCCCTCCTCTTCCTTCTCCCAAAATGAGACATCGAAGTACAGCGTAAAATATATTCAGTTCCTCTCCGTCTCTCCATCAACTTCGCCTCGCTGCATCTTCCTTATTAAGCCTTTCAGTCCCGGGGTGCAAGAGAGGAACGCCTTCACGTGGTGGCACCGATACAACTGGGCGGCTCCACTGCCCGGTTATACAAACGTCCCTCAGGTCCCTCCCTATCCCCCCAAAAGAGAATGGTGGACTGGAGGTGGACAACTTCAGCCTGCAGTCCACTGGGTTCCCATTCAGAAGAGCCTCTGAGTGCAGCTATTACTATTATTCATCTCCTTATTTCTATAGTTGGTTCATTTTAGCTTGGCTGAGATTGTCGTTCAGTTGTAGCGTGATTCCCGTCGCTGGTAATGCAGTAGTATGGCTCAAAATAATTTCCATAGCACGTCTTCGTGACTAGCGCCAAATTCGTGTTAATCTCCTGTTGTAGCTTACCGTTCAAGATAACACACACACACACACACACACACACACACACACACACACACACACACACACACACACACACACACACACACACAGAGAACAACACAATCATGTCATATTCTTCAAGTTATGGTGACAGAAACGGACAGTCAGTGAACGTAACACTAAATTAGAGAGAGAGAGAGAGAGAGAGAGAGAGAGAGAGAGAGAGAGAGAGATGTGCACGTTCACGAGATCAGTGTCATAAAATTATGTCATTAGTTTCTGGTTGCTTTGTTAGTTTGGCCCTGTGGAGATACTGGAGAATGAGAGACTGACTAGGAGAGTGTGTGAGTGCGGTGGAGGGGGATATCGAGAGGGGGAGACCGAGGACGAGGTGGAGGGATGAGGTGGAGAGGCATATGAGGGACTGAGTAGGAGAGTAAAGGGGAGAGAAGGCCACGAAATGTCCCTGCGCATCTCTCTTATTCTTTTGTTACCGTCGCCATTGTTGTTGTTGTTGTTGCGAGTATGGTCGTGGGACTGGTACGTATCCTGGCGGCCTTTGTTATATCGTTGGGGAGGACGCAACCAGAATAAAAAATAAACGAAAGAAAAAGAAAAAAGAAAAAGCGAAATATTAGCCGTCTTCTCCCGCGCCTTCCTTCCTCCTCGCCCAATGTAAACAAGATGCGATCGTCATTTGTTTTCGTTTATTTTTCCGTCCCGTGTTGCAGAAATCGATGTTGGTGATATAAACTCTCTCTCTCTCTCTCTCTCTCTCTCTCTCTCAAAGAAAAATACCAAAATAATGTAAATATATAGTTTTTTTTAAATAGGCTTCATATCAGTAGCCATTAACTTACTTCACTAGACAGGAGGATATCCCTGGAACTATACCGCTTTTTCTCTGACTTGACCTAAAATTGCCATCCCCCCATCTTGGATGCTGAGCTGTAACAATAGATTAACACTAGAATATGGTGCAAGTCACGAAGAAGTGCTATGGAGAGGATGTAGAGCCATAGTACTGTCTCGCTCTGCCAGTGAGCTACGTGAAATATGCTGCAAAAAAGACGAAAAAAATATTGGGCTAAGTTAAGGTGAAAGAATTTGTGTAATCAACAGAACAACTGTGTGTGTGTGTGTGTGTGTGTGTGTGTGTGTGTGTGTGTGTGTGTGTGTGTGTGTGTGTGTGTGTGTTTTAGGAATTGGCTAGGGTGTTTAATAAATAGAGCAAGTGTTCGACTGTAGTGCTGCCTTCCTCTCTCTCTCTCTCTCTCTCTTTCCCTCTCTCTCTCTCTCTCTCATTTGCCTCGCCCTCTTGCTCTCGCGCTCGTTCTGACCATCACAGGATTTGACGATAATGATAATGATAATGAGGGTGGGAGTAAGTGCCGGAGTAATGAAAACTTTTATTACGTGATAAATAACCGCCAGGTGTTGGAGAGAGAGAGAAAGAGAGAGAGAGAGAGAGGAAGACTGCTCGAGATGAGAAGTTGCCCCGATTGATGGCCACAATAAATAATCATATATACAGTTTTTTTTTTTTTTTAATGTGAGGAAGAAGGAGCCAAAGACCAGAAACTCTCAAGATGGTTCCCTCCGTCCTTGCTGTATAGGGGTTAATTTGGAGCTTTTAAAAGTTAGTGGAGTATAATTATTTTTCAATTTGGGGATGAGTGATGCTATAAAGTAACGGCCATGTTTTTTTTTTTGCATTTTTTTCCAGGCCTCATTGACACGATCGCACACCCGGTCCAAAAAATATCGTTCTTCTCTGGAGTAATTCGTCCAGGTGGAATTAGCATGTTTTTAATGAGTTTATAAATTGCAACATACCTGGCCATTACCTACCTATCAGACAGGCAACAGGTAATAACATAATTTATAGGAATTATCTACCATTAGGACTGACAGCGTGTGCCAGAACAGACTTGGTATTTCCTTGTCTCTCTCTCTCTCTCTCTCTTTCTCATTCTCCGTCACACTTCCGTCTTTCTCTTCCCCTCTTCATCCCTTCCCTCCCTCACCCCTCGTCTTCCCATTCTCCTCCTTTCCCTCCCTCCCGTTTCCCCTACGTCTCTTCATTTCCATCTCTCCCCCTTCTCTTCATGTCTCTTTTCCCTCTTCCATTTCCTCCCTTCATTTCCCTCCCTGTCTTTCTCTTCTCTCACCCTCTCTCTCTCTCTCTCTCTCTCTCTCTCTCTTCCTCTATTTCTCTTCCCTCTTCCTTTCTTTCTCTTCCCTCTCTCCCTCCCCCTTCCTCTCTTCAGATTACCCTGGGTCCATCCGGAGATTGCAAGGTCTGTGTTTTGATAGAGAGAGAGAGAGAGAGAGAGAGAGAGAGAGAGAGAGAGAGAGAGAGAGAGAGAGAGAGAGAGAGAGAGAGAGAGCAGAATGTGTGCATTCCAGTGTTACAATTTTTTTTTTTTTTCCTTCACCCGTTCTCGCCCTGTGAAGCAAGAGTGTGTGTTATTTTTTGTTCGATGTGTGTGTGTGTGTGTGTGTGTGTGTGTGTGTGTGTGTGTGTGTGTGTGTGTGTGTGTGTGTGTGTGTGTGTGTGTGTGTGTGTGTGTGAACAGGCTAACCCAAACAGTTTTCATTCTATTTTTTCCAACCTTTGTGGAATGGTTGGGGGTAAAGCAAGAATGTTAAAATCCGATTTTGGGAGTAATTCTTCGAAGATCAAGGTCATAAGGCAGAGTCAAATATTCGGCACTTACTGTAGGCCAGCTGGTGGTTGTGGCTGGTCATTTTCTGGTTGCCCTGTGCTCTTTTCTCCTTTCTCTTTTCATTTTTTTTTGTTCATTTTTCTTATTTTTCTTTTTTGTAATTTATTTTTTCTCTCCGTTTTTCTTTTTTCTTTCTCTACTTTTTTCCGTTTTCTTTTTTTGTTTTTGAGTCCTTGTCTTTTTTTCTTTATATTTTCTCTTTTTTTCCTGACTTTTTCTTTGCACCTTGTCACACTTCCAGTCCTGAACCCAGTCAATAGGCCATTCCAGTACACCATGCCTGGAATATCTGTCTGCTTATTGTTCCAGAGAGAGAGAGAGAGAGAGAGAGAGAGAGAGAGAGGGTAATGTGAGCAGGAAATAGGAGGGAAGTGTAATTATGGCTGTTTGCTCTCCCTTTTCCCTCTTTCCTTCCATATTTGTTCCTTCTTAGTTCCTTCCTTCCTTTTTTCCTTCTTCCTTCCTTCTTTCCTCCTATCCTTCCTTCGTTCCTTCCTTATTTTGTCTTCCTCCTTTCCCCCCCTGTCTTATTTTCCTTTCATTCTTCCTCCGGTCATTCGTTGTTGTACTTCATTGCCACCTTCCTTCCTTCCTTCCTTATTTCCTTCCGTCCTTCCTTCTTTCCCTGCCACACTTTCGCTACCTTCATTCCGTCTTCCATTTTCTTCCTTCCTTCATTTCTTCGTTCCTTTGTTCCTTCCTTCCTTTCCTTCCTTCCTTCATTTCTTCGTTCGTTCCTTCCCACTTTCTTTGCCACGCTACCGCCATCGTCCTTCCTTCCTTCCTTCCTTTCAGTCTCCAAAACCAGCCTCTTTGCCGTTCCAACGACCCTCTCGTGGAATATCTGTGTGTGTGTGTGTGTGTGTGTGTGTGTGTGTGTGTGTGTGTGTGTGTGTGTGTGTGTAGCCTGCATTCATTAAAGGTGTCATTATTTCATTCTCACCTTCATTTTTCAGTCATTAGCTCATTTCATTCAGTCCTTCAGTAGTGTATAAAACATGCGATCAGGGCTGAAGGTTGCAGCAGTCAGTAAAGGCAGGTTAATTAGTAATAGGTAACACGAGGAGGTGAACATTCTCTCTCTCTCTCTCTCTCTCTCTCTGAAAAGATTGGACATTTCACCCCCAGGTACTTCCTTTGCCATCAACTCCATCCTGTCACTTTTCCATCGTGACTGAGGAGGCCTATTGTTTCCCTCTCTCTCTCTCTCTCTCTCTCTCTCTCTCTCCGATCTCTTCTTCCTCGTCTTCTCTTCTCATTCCCATCCATTTATTCATGTATTCAGTTCCATGTTGTCCTTCCTCCATTCATTCCTGCCTTCATTTTTTCATCCCTGGTTTCATTCATCTTTTTCCTTCATTCATTGTCTTCCTTTTCCTCTCCTGCCTTCATTCTTTTCCATATTCCTTCTTCCATTCTTCATCACTCCCTACCCTCTCTTTCTACCATCCTTCCTTCCTTTCTTTATTCTTTCCCTCATTCATTCGTACAGCCTTCCTTCCTTACTTCATTCCTTCCTTTACTTCCATTATTATTTTAGTTATTCATATTAGTATAGTATTCTAATTTCCTGCCATCCTTCCTTCCTTCCTTCTTTTTTCCTTCCTTCCTTCTTTCACCGCCATCAGTAATCCCCCCTCACCCCCACCAACACAGCTGGTAAAACTGCTGCAAAGTCAACACTGCTACGGAAACGCCAGCTGTGTGTGTGTGTGTGTGAGAGAGAGAGAGAGAGAGAGAGAGAGAGAGAGAGAGAGAGAGAGAGAGAGAGAGAGAGACCCTTTCAGTCATTATTATATTCTTACTAGCAGTGGGCGATTTGTATTTATTTATATATTTATGTATTTATTATTTTGTTAGGATGTGCCCATATTCTCGTTGGTTAAGGAAACTCCATAACACATCTTCTGGAGCGATTTATTTTTTATATATGGGTGGTTAATTATCCTTTTGTATGTTATTTATGTAGTGTAGGGCGATACTGAATGGTCCTGAATGACACAGAAGAGGACAGTAAGATGTAAGATGCAAATTATATCGCTTAGGAAAAGGTGTTAGGGAATTTCCTGGTTAGAGTGAGAAAATCGTCTGGAGATAGTAAAAAAAATCTACATATCGTCATCGGTCT
>NC_136980.1:3747500-3782500 GCF_032717465.1 Coenobita brevimanus | reverse complement strand
GGTGTAGGATAGAAAAAGGTGTAATATTCAGGATAAGTCGCTCAGGGAAATGCGCTACGGATCTACCTGCGACACCTAGAATACGGAACTTACCTTTGCCTTTCCTCCCTCCTTCTCCCCCTCCAAACTTTTCCTCCCTCTTTCTTCCTTTCCTTCCCTTACTTCCTCCTTTTCTTTCATTGCTCCTTCGCTTCTTCCTGTTTCGTCCTTACCCTCCCTCCCCCCTCTTCCTTCTCTCCCTCCACTCTCTTCCTTCCCTCCCTCCCTTCTCTTCCTTCCCTCCCTCCACTCTCTTCCTTCCCTCCCTCCACTCTCTTCCTTCCCTCCCTTCCTTCTCTTCCTTCCCTCCCTCCACTCTCTTCCTTCCCTCCCTCCACTCTCTTCCTTCCCTCCCTCCCTTCTCTTCCTTTTCCTTCCTCTCCTACCTACCTTTTCCTCTCTCCCCCTGATCCTCCACCTCTTCCTTCCCCTCCCTCCCCTCTCCATCTCTCCATCGTTTTCCCCTCCCTCCCCTCTTTTCCTTTCCCTCTTCCCTTCCTATGCTCTCTTCCTTTCCCTCTTCCTTCCCCTCCTCCTCTCTTCCATTCCCTCTTCCTTCCCCTCCTCCTGTCTTCCTCTCCTTCTTCCCCTCCTCTTGTCTTCCTTTCCTTCGTTCTTCTCCTCCTCCAGTCTTTCTTTCTCACCCTCACTCTCTTCCTCTCTCTCTCTTCTTCCCCCTTCCTTCCCCTTCCTCTCCCTCTTCTCCTCCCCTCCCCCTTCCTTATCCTCTTTCTCCTCTCTTCCTTCCGCTTCTCTTCATCTTATATCCTCTCTTCCCCCCTCCTTCCCAGCTCAGCAGTATTTCACGCTGAGGCCTTTGGAGCAGCATAAATCCGCCTTTGAGGAGTGTGTGTGTGTGTGTGTGTGTGTGTGTGTGTGTGTGTGTGTGTGTGTGTGTGTGTGTGTGTGTGTGTGTGTGTGTGTGTATGTGTGTATGTGTGTGTGTGTGTGTACCTTACGCCGCGTCTCTGCGCTCTTTAATTTTTGATATTTTTTTTTTTGCTTTTGCCGAGTGATTTTTTTTTTTCACCATAATACAAAATGAGTAAAATTTGTCTGCCGTCATCCTAATTTCTCTCTTTCTCCCTCTCTCCCTCTCTCTCTCTCCCTCTCTCTCTCTCTCTCTCTCTCTCTCTCTCTCTCTCTCTCACCTCCTACGCCGCAGGTGGGGAGAATATTGCACCTGTGTCTTCCTTGTTCCCCAATTTACCTTCCTTGAGAAATCAGGAAGAATTGGTGGGGATCTTAGCCACACACACCTGCGTTGGGTGGTGATGGTGGTGGTGATGAGGACGGTGGTGGTGGTGGTGATGATGACGATGATGATGGTGCTGGTGGTGGTGGTGATGATGGTGGTGGTAGTGGCGATAATGGTGCTGGTGCTGGTGGTGGTGGTGATGATAATGATGATAATGATGGTGGTGGTGATAATGGTGATGATGGTGGTGGTGGTGGTGATGATGATAATGTTGATGGTGATGGTGGTGGTGATAATGGTGATGATGGTGGTGGTGGTGGTGATGATGATAATGTTGATGGTGATGGTGGTGGTGATAATGGTGATGATGGTGGTGGTGGTGGTGATGATGATAATGTTGATGGTGATGGTGGTGGTGATAATGGTGATGATGGTGGTGGTGGTGGTGATGATGATGGTGGTGATAATGGTGATGATGGTGGATAGTGTTATCATTATTTTTAGTGTTATCATTATGTGAAAAATTATTAACTTCGAAAACTTGGGTACTTGAGAAATTTTTAATGGCTCATAAAACTATTAGTCTCTTGTTTTTCCATCTTTATCTATCTATCTATCTATCTATCTGTCTATCTATCTCTCTGTCTGTATGTCTGTCTATCTGTTCGTTCATTCGTCTGTTAATTATGTATCTGTGGATATATTTAACCCCCTCTCTCTCATCCATCCACCTATCCATCAACCATCCACTCACCTAATGGAGGCTATGTTTTTAAAAGGAAATTATGCTGATGGCTACCAAGCTAACCACGCCCTCTCTTTCAAACTGCTCTTTTTACATCATTAATTTTTTTTAGTGATTCTCCTCTTTTTTTTTTATATATATATATATTTTTTTTACGTCGGTTTACGTCCTTCGTCTACCTGTACCTGCGTATTTTACCTACTCTTTTTGGGCATCTCTCTCTCTCTCTCTCTCTCTCTCTCTCACACACACACACACACACACACACACACACACACACACACACACACACACACACATACACACACACACACACACACACACACGGTCCATTCGTTTCGTTCTGAACACACATTTCCATATACCTTTTCCTCCACGCATGCAGACAAACAGACAGACACAATCAGCGGTGACAAACACATGCACATACACTAGCAAGGACACAAGCGACCACAATCACTCACACGCACACACAGACAGACACAGACGTACATATATGCATATACATACGTGCATACATACATACATACATACATGATTTTGAGGCTTGGCGTGGGAGGACAGAGAGAGAGAGAGAGAGAGAGAGAGAGAGAGAGAGAGAGAGAGAGAGACCTTTTTTTTTTTTCCCCCTTATATTGTACTAACTCTTTTACGGGACTGACTAATAGACCTTCCATCGCAAAATGTTTCCAATTACCAAAATGTCTAAGCAAATATTTTCGCATATTTTCACATGTCGCAATTTCTGACAATTTCCCGCCGTCGTGTCGCGCGCGTTCGCCAAAAATTTATGTTAGGCATTTTTCTGACACTCCTTGGAACTTCCCCGACTTGATGCTAAAAGAATTAGGTCGATACATATTACTGTTCTCGTGAAAGCAGCGAACAGACGCACAGACACACACAGCCACAGCTTGACTTTATTATTATTATTATTATTATTATTATTATTATTATTATTATTATTATTATTGTTATTATTCCCTGACCCTCAATCACTGCGCTCCTCCACTCTGCCACTTGTCTGTCGCAGTTAAAACAAAAGAGGAGCAAAAATCCCGCCCTGTCTGCATCCAGCCCTGTTAATCTCGGGTTTTTAATCCGGTAACTGAGTAGGTGTGGATTTTATGTTAGAGAGAGAGAGAGAGAGAGAGAGAGAGAGAGAGAGAGAGAGAGAGAGAGAGAGAGAGAGAGAGAGAGGAGGAAGTGGATTTGAGGCGAGGGGAGGTAAACAAGGGGAGGGAAGGGGAGGAAGTAATTTTAGTAAGGGTAAAGCAGAGAGAAAGAGAGGAGAGGAGAAAAGGAGAGGAGAGCAGAGCAGAGAAGGAGAGGAGAGGAAAAGAGAGGAGGGGAGAAAAGAAGAGGAGAGGAGAGACTGGGAAGTAAATAGGAGGAAAGTGTATGGAGGTAAAGAGAAGAAGAGAGGAAAGGATGGAAGAGAGAAAGACGAGGAGAGAAGCAAAATGAAAGGGGTAGGGAAGAAATGGAGAGAGGGTTGGGGTGGAGGAATAAGGGAAAGAGAAGACAGGAGGAGAGAAGAAAAGAGGAGGGAAGTATGAAAGAAGACTGAGAGGAGAGGAAAGAGGAAAAGAGGGAGGAAGGGAGATGGGAGAGAAAAAGAGGAGTAAAGAGGAAGATGAAACAGGTAATAAAGGAGGAAGTGGAGGGAGAAAGAGAGGAGGAGGAGGAGGAGGAAGTTGAGGGAGAGAGAGAGATATTTTTCCTTTGATTAAGAGACGGTATAGAGAGAGAGAGAGGGGGGGGGAATGGAGAGAAGTAAGGAGAGAGAGAATAGAGAGAAGGGGGATGGAAAGAGAGGGGAGAAACGAACGGGAAGGGAGAAAGAGAGGTGGGGGGAGGGAAAAGAGAGGAGGGAGAGGAGTGAGAGGGGAAGGGAGGGGAGAGGGATGGGGAGAGGGGAGAGGAGAGGTGGTCGAGGTCTCTTGTTTAATTCAGGGTTGGGTAGTGGGGAGCAGACACACCCTAATGACCGGGGGAGGCCAGGTCACATGGTGAGAGAGAGAGAGAGAGAGAGAGAGAGAGAGAGAGAGAGAGAGAGAGAGAGAGAGAGAGAGAGAGAGGAATATACTAACCTGGAGACAAACAGAAGATTAGTTATATCCAACATGTAATATACGAATGTAGATATATTCATTCTCTCTCTCTCTCTCTCCAAAATATTTCATCCTTCCAATATTTTTTCTACGCTGTTTTAAAATATTACTACTTATATTTTATTGGGATGTGCAGTACTAGTGAAGAAAATATTTGTAGTAGTACTAGTAGTAGCAGTAGTGATAGTATTAGTATTAGTAGTGGCAGTAGTAGTAGTAGCAGTAGTAGTAGTATCCCCATCTGACACAACTTCTGACCCAGCCTGTTCATTTTTTTTTACATAGCTCAGGCAGACAATAGATTTTTTGTTTACTGTACACGACCTCCCTCTGATTGGTTATATATATCTAAACACAATACCGGCGTGCAAAAAGTTGGTTTTGATTTTTCACTATGTTTTTTTTGGTGTGTTTGTACCTGTCTGCACCTCTCTGTGTGTCTGTCCATCCATTCATGTGTGTGTGATTGTGTATGTGGGTGTTTTGTGTGGGTGTGGGGGTGTGTGTTTTGTGTGGTGGGTCGTGTGTGTGTGTGTGTTTTGTGTGGTGGGTCGTGTGTGTGTGTGTGTTTTGTGTGGTGGGTCGTGTGTGTGTGTGTGTGTGTGTGTGTGTGTGTGTGTTTACGTCCTGTGTGTTTGGGGATGAGAGGGGATTAGCAGTGTGAGAGGGACGGATTGACAGTGGTTTGACGTGAGTGGGGTGAGGCATGATGAGTGAAATGAGAAGGAGTGAATGAGGGTGAGTGAGAGGGGATGGGCAAGTTGAATAGGGTGAGAGGGGTGAGTAATATGGGTGGAGTGGGGTGAGAGGGGTGAGGACTATGGGTGGAGTGGGGTGAGAGGGGTGAGGACTATGGGTGGAGTGGGGTGAGAGGGGTGAGTAATATGGGTGGAGTGGGGTGAGAGGGGTGAGTAATTTGGTGGAGTGGGGTGAAAGGGGTGAGTAATATGGGTGGAGTGGGGTGAAAGGGGTGAGTAATATGGGTGGAGTGGGGTGAGAGGGGTGAGTAATATGGGTGGAGGGGGGTGAGAGGGGTGAGTAATATAGGTGGAGTGGGGTGAGAGGGATGAGTAATATGGGTGGAGTGGGGTGAGAGGGGTGAGTAATATGGGTGGAGTGGGGTGAGAGGGGTGAGTAATATGGGTGGAGTGGGGTGAGAGGGATGAGTAATATGGGTGGAGTGGGGTGAGAGGGGTGAGTAATATGGGTGGAGTGGGGTGAGAGGGATGAGTAATATGGGTGGAGTGGGGTGAGAGGGGTGAGTAATATGGGTGGAGTGGGGTGAGAGGGGTGAGTAATATGGGTGGAGTGGGGTGAGAGGGATGAGTAATATGGGTGGAGTGGGGTGAGTAATATGGGTGGAGTGGGGTGAGAGGGGTGAGTAATATGGGTGGAGTGGGGTGAGAGTGAGTAATATGGGTGGAGTGGGGTGAGAGGGATGAGTAATATGGGTGGAGTGGGGTGAGTAATATGGGTGGAGTGGGGTGAGAGGGGTGAGTAATATGGGTGGAGTGGGGTGAGAGGGGTGAGTAATATGGGTGGAGTGGGGTGAGAGGGGTGAGGACTATGGGTGGAGTGGGGTGAGAGGGGTGAGTAATATGGGTGGAGTGGGGTGAGAGGGGTGAGGACTATGGGTGGAGTGGGGTGAGAGGGATGAGGATAGTGTTGACGACCTAAAATGTTGCCGATGACACACTCAAGCCATTATCGTTGCCGGAGGGGTAAAGTTGTCCTGCCCTTCCCTTCCCTTCCCCTCCCTTCCCTTCCCTTCCTTTCCCTTCCCTTCCCTTCCCTTCCCTTCCCTTCCCTTCCCTTCCTTTCCCTTCCCTTCCCTTCCCTTCCCAACCTCCCTCTTCCCCTCTCGTCTTCCCTCATTTCAACCTTTCCCTAACCTCCCACTCTCTTCCCTTCCCCTCATTTCTCTACCTTCTTTTGACATTCTTCCATCTCTCCCTTTTTTCCTTTCCTCTCTTCCCTTCTCATTCATGCCCTTCTTTACCCTGTTTTACTGCAATTATATTTATGTAAACCAAACAGTATTCTCCTTTATTTTTTTTTTTAGCAGAACATAAACAGAGGAAGGAAAAAAAGGAAATAAGAGTAAATTAATGTTTCTAAGTCTGTGGTCACATTTATCCAGCAATATCTGCCACTTTTAGTATTTATTTATTTATTTATTTTATTACGTGTCTTTTTTAGGCTACCATCTTTTTTTTTTTTCAATGAAGGTAAATTTTTGAGATGAAATTGCTGACGATATTGTTATTTTGGGGCTTAGTATATTAGAGGGAATTATTGTGGTTAAGGCTGGAGAGGCTGTGTGTGTGTGTGTGTGTGAGTGTGTGTGTGTGTGTTTAATATATGCCATATATAATGGACTCAGTTATGTACATAAAAAGGGAGAGAGAGAGAGAGAGAGAGAGAGAGAGACTTTGAAAGGACATTGCCTAAGATTGTCTATTGGAAATCATTTTACGAAGGTGGACCAGTGCAGGCGAGTGGAAAAGTGTATAAGATATTGACAAAAGCAATCCTCCTTGTTCCCTCTCTCTCTCCCCCTCCCTCCCTCCCCCTCTCTCCCTCTCTCCCTCCCTCTCCTTCAACTCCTCCCTCCCTCTCAAATCCCCCCTCCCTCCCTCTCCACACACTTCCCCTTCCACACCCGTTCCTTTTCTTCCCATTCACTTTCTTTTTTCTTTTTTTTTTTTTCAATATTCGAGTTTTACCCCACTTAAGTGTAGGTGGTGGCGGCCATCATCCACTCACTTCATGTAGTGCTGTCTACCTCTTCCCTCATCTTTGTCATTCTTTTTCCCGTGTCTGTTCTCTCTCTCTCTCTCTCTCTCTCTCTCTCTCTCTCTCTCTCTCTCTCTCTCATTTCCCCAGCCTACCTATTAGGCCTAGGGAAGTAGGCAGGATCAAATAGACCTACTCATTAATAATTTTTCTCCTCTATAATCCTTTCTCTTCGTCTCTCCTTCTCTTCCTTCCTCTTCCTTTCTTCTTTCAAGTTCTCTTCCTCTATTTCCTTTCCTGATCTTTTTTCTCCTCCTCTTTTTTCCCTCCCTATTTCTTCCTCATAACCCCAAATGCTCTTTTCCTTTCCTCCACTCTCTTCTTCAGTCTTCCCCCTCCTCCTCCTCCTCCTTCTCCTCCTCCTCCTCCTTCTCCTCCTCCTCCTCCTCCTCCTCCAACTCCTACATAATTGAATCAGACCTTTTGTGTTAGAGGCCTTCAAGACGTTCCTAGGAGCTCCTTGAAAGGGAAGGAGGAAGGGGAGAAGGAGGAGGGAAGGAGAAGGAGGAGGGGGAGGAGGGGAGAGGGGATAGGGGTAGGGAAGATGGAGGGGAGGGGAGGATAGGAGGAGTTGGAGGGGAAGAGGTAATAAAGGGAAGGGAGGGGTCGTTGGGAAGGGGTGGTAAGGGGAGGGGAGGGGAGAGGAGTACGATGTGAGGGGAGGGAGTGGAGGGAAGGGGAGGGGGTAAGGGAAGGGAGATGGGGGGTTTGAGAGGCTGTTGTTGGTGGGAGATGATTATATTGGTAGACAAAAAATATTGATGCTGTGGCGGGAGGGATGGATGGGTGGATGGATGGATGGATGGATGGATGGATGGGTGGATGGGTGGGTGGATGGATGGATGGATGGATGGATGGGTGGATGGATGGATGGATGGGTGGATGGATGGATGGATGGATGGATGGATGGATGGATGGATGGGTGGATGGGTGGATGGATGGATGGATGGATGGATGGATGGATGGATGGGTGGATGGGTGGATGAATGGATGGATGGATGGATGGATGGGTGGATGGATGGATGGATGGATGGATGGATGGATGGATGGGTGGATGGATGGATGGATGGATGGATGGATGGGTGGATGGGTGGATGGATGGATGGATGGATGGATGGATGGATGGATAAAGATAGATAAACACATAGTTGATGAATGGATTGATGGATATGGATAGATGGATGAATGAACAAGGCGACTAATAAATATGTAGATGGGTAGATAGATAGATAGAAACTAATAGATAGAAGACTGGCTAGTTTGAGACATGAATAGATGAAGGGATGTAGTTTTAAATAGACTGAAAGGCAGATAGATGTAAAAATAGATGAAAACGCCGAGTGAAATGACAGACACGTTTCAGTTGATATACTTAAAGCTGAAGAGAAGGTTTAGAACACAGTAATAGTAAAAATAATGAACACAGATTTTATGGGAATTTATTGAAAGTAATGTTTACGAATTTATTTATATAATTCTGTCTGTCTGTCTGTCTGTCTGTCTCCGTCTCTGTCTCTGTCTGTCTGTCTGCCTGTTTACAAATTTATTTATATATTTCTGTCTGTCTGTCTGTCTGTCTGTCTCTCTCTCTCTCTCTCTCTCTCTAATATATATATATATATATATATATATATATATATATATATATATATATATATATATATATATATATATATATACAAAAATCATTAAAGACCAAGGCGTAGCCATTGTTCACTATTTTTCTGTTGATGTTTTCGAGTTTTCTTACACATTGTTTTACACTATGATTCAGGTTGTAGATAATATGTCCAAGATCCATGTCGTAACTATATTTTATTAATATTATTTTCATTTTTCGTAGGACGTTTCGTGTATCCTTACACATCATCAGCGACTGTTATATAGATACAATACACTATAAAACATGACATATACAACATAAACCTATACAATATATATACTGAAATGTACAACAACGACTAATAAAAGTGTAGAGTTACAAGAGTATGGATAAAAGAGACAAACCCTTTAGGTGAAGTCAAGTATGAGCTACAGTTAAAAGTGTATGGATAAAAGAGACAAACCTTATAGGTGTAGTCAGCTATGAGCTACGTGGTTGACTGCGAAGGTTGTATGGGTGAGTGGGTGTTTGTGGCTGTGTAGTGTTGCCAGTTGTGTTATTGTGTGTGTAATGTTCATTTGTAATTGTCGCTGCTTGTGGTCGGGCCTTTGTGTATTTAAACAGTTTGAGGGTACGATCTAGTCCGGTAGTTTGGTTGTTTATGGCCGGCGTGTTTTCACGTATGAGAAGTGCTTCTGCCAGTTGTAGTCTAATGTGGTCATGACATTTTTTTATTATATTAGTATTTTCTATTAGAACTTGTCTGTTTATTGATGTGTGATGTTGAGTCATATGATCTTTTATAGAACCGGATTGTAGGTGCATGGTTAAACGTCTGCTTAGTGTGGTTGTGGTCATACCAATATATTTCATGTGACGAAGTTTACAACCTTCGTGTGGGCAAGTGAATTCATAAACTACATTGGTATGTTGAAGTTTGTTGGTTTGTTGAGCTGTGTTGTTTTTCATAATCATACTTACGTCGTGCTCATAGGAACTGCTCATCGTGGGAACTCTTCCACTCAGAAGTAACTAAATTAAAGCAGATCTTAATTAACAATGGTTATTCCAATCAAATAGTTGACAGAGAAATATGTCAATTTATTTCAAAACAAGTCTCAACCACAAATGTCCAACCGCTTCCCCATACTGTTACCCACAATGTGTATTATGGTAATCAGATGTCCCCTGCTTATAAAACGGATGAACGTGTACTTAGAGAGATTGTGACACGTAACACATCATGTGTTATCCCCTCAGACAAGCTCAGTTTAATTATTTACTATAAAAACAGGAAAGTTAGCAACATGATTATGAAAAACAACACAGCTCAACAAACCAACAAACTTCAACATACCAATGTAGTTTATGAATTCACTTGCCCACACGAAGGTTGTAAACTTCGTCACATGAAATATATTGGTATGACCACAACCACACTAAGCAGACGTTTAACCATGCACCTACAATCCGGTTCTATAAAAGATCATATGACTCAACATCACACATCAATAAACAGACAAGTTCTAATAGAAAATACTAATATAATAAAAAAATGTCATGACCACATTAGACTACAACTGGCAGAAGCACTTCTCATACGTGAAAACACGCCGGCCATAAACAACCAAACTACCGGACTAGATCGTACCCTCAAACTGTTTAAATACACAAAGGCCCGACCACAAGCAGCGACAATTACAAATGAACATTACACACACAATAACACAACTGGCAACACTACACAGCCACAAACACCCACTCACCCATACAACCTTCGCAGTCAACCACGTAGCTCATAGCTGACTACACCTATAAGGTTTGTCTCTTTTATCCATACACTTTTAACTGTAGCTCATACTTAACTTCACCTAAAGGGTTTGTCTCTTTTATCCATACTCTTGTAACTCTACACTTTTATTAGTCGTTGTTGTACATTTCAGTATATATATTGTATAGGTTTATGTTGTACATGTCATGTTTTATAGTGTACTGTATCTATGTTACAGTCGCTGATGATGTGTAAGGATACACGAAACGTCCTACGAAAAATGAAAATAATATTAATAAAATATAGTTACGACATGGATCTTGGACATATTATCTACAACCTGAATCATAGTGTAAAACAATGTGTAAGAAAACTCGAAAAGATCAACAGAAAAATAGTGAACAATGGCTACGCCTTGGTCTTTAATGATTTTTGTATAAAAGAAAACATTCTGCCTAAATATACTAATATATATATATATATATATATATATATATATATATATATATATATATATATATATATATATATATATATATATCTCCACTCGATAGGGTAAGACAATGAAGAAAGTCTACGGAAAGAAACTCCAATAACGAAGAAATCCACCTAAGACAGAAGCTGCGATGTATGCAAATGGAAACGGGACGATCGTAAAGAAAAATACCTACATAATCATTGCCTTTGTCTCCTCCCTTCGTTCATCCCCGGAATTTTTCGTTCGAGTTGTGATTAGCGCTGCGAGTTTCCAGATTTATTCATTTTTTTTTTTAAATTCTGTTTCCTGCCGGTAGAAATGGATATATATTTGTGTTTAATTTTCATATGATTTCCATGTGTGTGTGTGTGTGTGTGTGTGTGTGTGTGTGTGTGTGTGTGTGTCCCGTGGTGTTGATCCGCCTGTGGTGTTAGCTTAATTTCCTTTAAGTGCTTTGCTATTATCGATATTTGTATACAAGGAAGAATATCTGCATGGAGTGAGAGACTGGAATGAGACTGGGGTGAGACTGGAGTGAGAGACTGGAGTGAGACAGGAGCGAGACTGGAGTAAGACTGGTATGAGACTGGAGTGAGACTGGAATGAGACTGGTGTGATACTGGAACTGTAAGACTGGAGTGAGACTGGAGTGAGACTGAAACGTAAATCTGCATGAAACGCGAGCGCCAACTCCGGGAAACTGGGGGACATGGCACGTTTCCTTGTCGATCGTGCCTCAGGGTGATTAAAACAGGGTGTGAAACGTGAAACGCGGGTGAAGATCAAGAGAAGGGCCGCGAAACTCATTACTGGAGGGAGTCTGCTCGTTTTGAGACCTGCTTTGATGGGGGAAGAGTTACAGCTGGGAGGCTTGCACGGAGGTACCCAGAGAAAGAGAAAGAGTGAGAGAGAGAGAGAGAGAGAGAGGGAGAGAGATGTTATTGTGTGTGTGTGTGTGTGTGTGTACTAACGGCCTATACTGTGTGCGTTCATATTAGTGTGTATGGGTGTTATTTGTGTGTGTGCCATCCGTGTGTATGTAGGTGTGTACACATGAATAAATGCCCGGGTTCTGTACCCTATATGCGTGGAAACTCTCTCTCTCTCTCTCTCTCTCTCTCTCTCTCTCTCTCTCTCTCTCTCTCTCTCTCTCTCTCTCTCTCTCTCTCTCTCTCTTTCTCTTTATACATACTTTTTTTTTTTTCCAGATAGCTACAAAACGAAAGCCGGACACACACAGACAAAAGCTACTCAGATAGACACAAAGGCCAGACAGACAGACAGACAAAGGCCAGGCAGACAGACAGACAGAGGCCAGTCAGACAGAAACCAGACCAAATCACGCCCACCGCCGCCTGAAGCACCCCATTTGCCTTTGAACCAGCTGGGGGAAGGAAATGGGGAAGGAGGGAGGGGTGGAAATGGGAAACCAGTAAGCATGCACCCACTTCCCCGAAATTATGCCAGCCCATAACCATATCCAGACACCCTCCTTGCATTACAACGCTTGTGTGTGTGTGTGTGTGTGTGTGTGTGTGTGTGTGTGTGTGTGTGTGTGTTTTATGTAAATCGCAAAGCTGGTTTTCATGGCCATGCATTTTTGCCAGACTCTATAGGCACTGGTAGGAGGGAGAGAGAGAGGGAGAGAGAGAGAGAGAGAGAGAGACAGAGAGAGAGAGAGAGAGAGAGAGAGAGAGAGGTAACTAGACAACATCTCCCTTCACACAGACTACACTTCACCCTCTGTGTTTCTCTCCCCAAACTTTCCTCCCCTTCTCCCCTGAGCACTCTCTCTCCCCTCTCCTCCCTAACCCCTTAATTCCTCTCCACGGTGTACTTTCATCCCCCCCCCTCTCTCTCTCTCTCTCTCTCTCTCTCTCTCTCTCTCACCTGCACAGTCAATTAAATAAAGAGACCATTGTGTCTCCCCTTTGACAGTACATCCAACCTTTCTTTCTGGGACGTAGGATTGATTTAGACCCCTCTGGAAATGGACAGTTGAGTTGAAAGAAAACGGATAGATAGATAGACAGATAGATAGATAATAGCTAGGTAGATAGATTGATAAGTAGAATTTTTATTGTTTTTGCTTGAATATACACACATGTACGCCTAGGCAGATGCGCACACAGATTCCAGATGTAGACACGAAATGGAAGGGTGTACATCTGAATTTACGTACATGAAAATCGAGAGGCAAACGCGGTATGAACTGAGCCGTCGTGGATCCAGTTCATATCATCACTGTCATTGGAAGTTATCACCAGCATGAGTCGGCATCATCATCATCTGCACCCTCATTATTTCCACAGTCGTCATTATCACCACCACTGTCATCATCATCATCATCATCATCATCATCATCATCATCATCATCCCTCTCCGCACGCATTACGTCTCCTCCTTCCTCATTTTCCCTTCATCATCCTCGTCACCATCTTCATCTACCTCGTTAGTTTTGAAAGATGGAGTTTTTATTTAATTTATAGGATGCCATCAGCCCTTGTAGATTTAGAGAGAGAGAGAGAGAGAGAGAGAGAGAGAGAGTACAAAACAACAGACCTTTTTTTATCGGCCCTTTGATGTGTATAGTTGTTTTGTTTTCATCCAAAGGAACTGTACCACTCTCTCCTCTTCCTCTTTCTTTTCTCTCCCTCCTCCTCCTCATTCTTCTTTTCATCCTCCTCTTCCTCCTTCTTTTCTCTCCCTCCTCCTCTTCTTCCTCTCCTCCTCTCCATCCTTTCCCTTTCCTCCCTCAGTATGCTGCATGTCCCTGTCCCTCTCTCTCCATGTAATCCTCCTCTTCATTCATATGCATTTACACACGCAGACTCTCTCTCTCTCTCTCTCTCTCTCTCTCTCTCTCTCTCTCTCTCTCTCTCTCTCTCTCAAATCTATATTTTACCTAATTAGTCACAAATAACTAATTATCATCATTAATTTTATAACTGTAATTAAATAATGTACTCAATATTTTTTCTTTTTTTCCAGGTAAGCAGTTGGGCAATACCTTGGCAACGTGAGTACCATTTTAATTTATATATATTAAAATTTTGGGGACATTTACGAAACGGAGGGGGAAGCAGAAACTGGTAATTTTTTTTTTTTATGCAAGAAAGAAGGAACCAAAGGCCAGGAGCCCACAAGATTGCTCCCTTAAAAACAAAAACTGATGCTGGTTACTATATAAATCCCTGTGTTGGTGGATTTAGGGGATTAATGGATGTATATAGAAGGGATTAAGGTGGGATTTAAGTTTTTAGTTGTATTAGGTGGACAAGGAGGCTTAGTAGCACCTCTTCCTAAGTGATTTATTTTACCTATTCAGTTTTACATACTCATTTATGGTACATAGTTTTTCATTTTCATTTTACATACTTTTACAATTTTTTACATACTTTATTTTATATATTTTACATTTTTTACGACTTTATATATTTTTACACTTTTTTTACTATCTGTCTATCTATCTATCTATCTACAGCCCGACGCCCTAATCCCGCAAAGGGTGGCCGCCGCAAAGGGTAAATAAATAAATAAATAAATAAATATATATATCGTCAAATCTAAGCCTTCCAGATATTAAATAAAAAAAACAGCAACCCTAGCGCTACACCTCCTACCCCTACACTTGCTGGGTGTGTCAGAGCCGAAGGGTTTATTTCCACCTTGCCTTTCCCTTCCGTAATTCTTTGATCCTTCCCCTCCTCCCTTCAGTTTTTGGTGAGGCGAGGAAAAGGGCACTAGTTGAAAGGTGTGTGTGTGTGTGTGTGTGTGTGTGTGTGTGTGTGTGTGTGTGTGTGTGTGTGTGTGTGTGTGTGTGTGTGTGTGTTTTGTTGAATAACCCTGACCTGTTTGGCCGAGCAGACCCATCAGCTGCAGTCAAGCAACCACCCCTGCAAGGCCATCGTGCAGAGAACTGATATTCTCATTCTGTGGTCTCACTACAGCAAGACGCGGGGGAAGAATGTGTATGTTTGGTTACCGGATGTACGCCCCATTTGCGTCTCTATCCAGTTTACAGGGGCACCATAGTAGGCTCCTCATTACCCCTTTAATTAGTTATATGGTCACTACCCAGCGTCGTAAATGGTGTCCTGGCTTATAGGAAACCATTAGGCTGGTCACTTAGTATAGAACTACATGAAGTGAGAAGTAGAATTTGTATATTGGAATGGATGGGAGAAATACGAAGAGAGAGAGAGAGAGAGAGAGAGAGAGAGAGAGAGAGAGAGAGAGAGAGAGAGAGAGAGAGAGAGAGAGAGAGAAGAAGAAGAAGAAGAAGTAGGCAGCGCTATGAAAGGATGGGAGAAATAGGAAGAGAGGAAGGCAGACGCAAATAAGAATGAGAAAAGAAGACGTAGGCAGCACTACATCGAGTGAGTGGACGATGGTCGCCAGAGTACGGAGTTGTATATTGCCAGTGAAAATAATGACGGCGATGATTTTTAACATTGTCCACCTTTCTATCAATCTGTCTGTCTGTCTGTCTGTCTGTTTACCTTATTAATCTGTCTTTACCTGTCCACCTGCCTGTTTGTATGTGTGTCAGCCTGTTTATATATTCGCCTGTCTGCGTATGTATTTTATATATGTAACATTCGAAGCCATCAGATTTAATAGAAAAAACACTAACGAACCCTCCCCCCCCCAAAAAAAAAAAAAAAATGAAAGCAAAAAATTACCAAAAAGTACCAAAAAATATTACCAAACACTAATTACAGAAAAGCGAAGAAATTTTTACAAGATTTAGACAACAGAAAAATAGTCATAAAGACAGACAGACTTGTAAAACACCATCTCGTAGTTGTTAATGAGTACCCTAATTACCCTGGGACTAATTACTATGCTTCACTGCTGCCCTAACTACCCTCCCGCTAGTTAGGCAGGCCCGGTAAATGGTTCGCGGCAATCGGAATGCTTTACGTCTCTCATTTGCATATTGGTTTTCGCGCAGATTGGCAATTTGTGGGGAGGCGAAGAGTTTGTGTGTTTTTTTCATTCTTTTATTTTACGCTTTTTTTTTTTTACTATTTCTTATTTTCTCTGTTTTTTTTATTTGGTGTTTTTCTGTTAGGCTTTTTTTGACTGGTTCGTATTTTCTCGTTTTTCTGTTTTTTTGGTGTTTTTATTTTACACCTTTTTTTTTTACTGTTTCTTATTTTCTCTTTTGTTTTTGTGTGTTATTCTGGTTTGCTGTTTCTTTTTTTACTATTTCTTACTTTCTGTTTTGTTTTATTATTTTAGGATTTTTCTGTTAGGCTTTCTTTACTATATTTTCTCAATTTTTTGTTTTTTGTTTTTCTGTTAGTCTATTTTTTTACTATCTTTATTTTCTCTATTTTTTTGTTTTAGTGTTTTTCTGTTATGCTTTTTTTTTTTACAATCTTTTTTTTCTCTGTTTTCTGTTTTTGTGTTTTTCCATTATGTTTTTTTTTACTATTTCATATTTTCTGTTTCTTATTTTTTAGTTTTTAGTGTTCTTCTGTCTGTCCATATTAATCTGCTCTCTCTCTCTCTCTCTCTCTCTCTCTCTCTCTCTCTCTTTGATCCAGTATTTTCAGATATGCTCCCTTGAACGCTCCATTTACAGATTTTTCTCTCCAGCTCCCCCTCCTTCTCTCTCTCTCTCTCTCTCTCTCTCTCACACACACACACACACAAATCGTCTCTGCTCCTTCGCCATAAATCCCCCCGCAATCCCTCGGGCGTGAGACGACTTGCAGTCCCTACTTAGAGAAAACACCGCAAAATCCCTCGGGTTTCTCCTCCCCACGCTGAGAATTGAGAGAGAGAGAGAGGGAGAGAGAGAGAGAGAGAGAGAGAGAGAGAGAGAGAGAGAGAGAGAGAGAGAGAGAGAGAGATTGTGTGTGTGTGTGTGTGTGTGTGTGTGTGTGTGTGAGAGAGAGAGAGAGAGAGAGAGAGAGAGAGAGAGAGAGAGAGAGAGAGAGAGAGAGAGAGGAAAAGAAGTAAGGAAAATTTGTGGTGGAAAGTTAGGAAGCGGGAGGAAAGAGAAAGTCAGAAAAGGGAGGGAAAGAGTAAATAAAACGAAAGTTAGAGTCGGAAAAGTATAAATGAGAGAGAACGCGGCGAGAAAAACAGAATGCTGGTAAACTGAGAGAGAGAGAGAGAGAGAGAGAGAGAGAGAGAGAGAGAGAGAGAGAGAGAGAGAGAGAGAGAGAGAGAGATGCAATGTCTTTCGAACGATGCCGCAAAATATTAAGGGAGTAAATGGAAGATTATGTAGACTGGAAGAAGAATTGATTTTGGCCCTAATGTAGCTGTCTGTCTATCCATCTATCTATCTATCCGTCCATCTGTCTATCTGTCTATCTATCTGTTTGTCTATCTACATACATATCTATAAAAAGCCTCTCTTATTTTCCGAATTTCGTCTCAAAACATCACGGTGGTTGACGCAGGAAAATAGAGGCTGAAAGATCCATTGTTTTTTGGCTGTAAAATTTTGGAAGATTTTGGTTCCTGAGGGTAATGAATGCTGTGTGTGTGTGTGTGTGTGTGTGTGTGTGTGTGTGTGTGTGTGTGTGTGTGTGTGTGCGTGGTGAGGAGAAATGCATACAAGGGAGCGAGGTATTGAGAGGAGGCGTTGGAATGAAAGACCGGGAGGGAGAGAGGGAGGAGGGAAGGAGAGAGAATATGAAGGAAGGACGGGTGATGGGAGAGAGAGAGAGAGAGAGAGAGAGAGAGAGAGAGAGAGAGAGAGAGAGAGAGAGAGAGAGAGAGAGAGAGAGAGAGAGAGAGAGAGAGAGAGAGGTGAAAGACGTATCGAGAGAACGCCTTACAAAAAAATGGCAGGGGGAGAGAAGGGTGTCGAAGAGCGGACTCCTTAAGGGGGGAAAGGTAAAGAAAATAATAAGAAAATATATAAGATGTAATATTTATCTATACGTAATTCACCTTAGTATAAGTACGTGTTGTTATCCCTTAAAGAAAGTTAATATTAGACATACGACTAAAAGAGATGCGCCTTAAAGTGAGAAAATAATCTATGTGGAAAAAGTTAGTGAAAATACTGTATATGTTAAGCCATCAGGACAAAGGGTCTATAATTGCGTCAGTAGGCTATATAGGAAGAGGGTAATATAAATACGAATATGTAAATTGTACATATATATAGATACTGAAATATGGGTTGCATTATCCGTAGACTTTTCCTACCTACGTTAGTCTTTGTTTCTTCGTATATATTCTTTTCAACTCTTTCAGTTCTCCTCCTCCTCCTCCTCCTCCTCCTCCTCCTCCATGGATATAGACTCAATAACCCTTTCCCTGAGGTACCAGTCCTGTTCCCTTTTCCTTCCCATGAATCGGCTTCGGAAATAACATCTCTAAAAAAAACATGGAAAGGCTGTGTTATTCAGGGCAGGCCACAGTCTCCTCCTGCCCTTAAAACACCTTCACATGCCACCACTCGGGCGCCGATACCCACCGTCCATACTGAATACACGCTAGGGCTTTCTCTAGGGTGTAGTGTGGTGGTATTAGGATTCGTGAAGATCGCCTTAACGATTTTCATATAAACGCTTCCTTGCCACAGACTGGAATGGATCTCCCGTCCTTTTACACATCAGCTCGCTCTTCTGACCACTGGACCCCCGACTCCCCTAGCCTTTGTCCGTCCCGAGGCATAGATTTGATTCTCCCACCTGCCTCTGTCTGGTATTTATTCAGCATTCCAGAACTGCATCCGAATTCCATGCCGCGCGTCGCATGCCTTTCTTATTGATGTCGCTCCCGGGTCAGTGGGCCAACAAACTCTTAATGTCTGTTTTATTTATCCTGTTTTAACACACACACACACACACACACACACACACACACACACACACACACACACACACACACATTAGGACACATAGCAGGCAGAGTCCCCCCCCTCCCTCCTCCTCCTCCCTTCCAGTGTAGTGCTTTTTTAACCTTCCAGAATGTAATCCTCTTAAGTTTCCAGCAGTGTCCAGAACCGTCCTACTCATTCCAGCCATTTCCAGCACAGATTCCCACACTACATCTCTCTCTCTCTCTCTCTCTCTCTCTCTCTCTCTCTCTCTCCTGGAATCCTCTGACCCTTAGCTAGTCTGGAAAATTCTTGTGTTGATCTGGTTTCTTCTCTTCTTCCTTCTTCCTTATTCGTTTTCTCTTCTCTCTTTTTTTCTTTTATTTACATGGTTTTTTCTTCTCTTCTTTCCTCTTTCTTACTCTTTTTCTCTTCTCTCTTTTTTCTTTTATTTACATGTTTTTTCTTCTCTTCTTTCCTCTTTCTTACTCTTTTTCTCTTCTCTCTTTTTTTCTTTTATTTACATGGTTTTTTCTTCTCTTCTTTCCTCTTTCTTACTCTTTTTCTCTTCTCTCTTTTTTCTTTTATTTACATGTTTTTTCTTCTCTTCTTTCCTCTTTCTTACTCTTTTTCTCTTCTCTCTTTTTTCTTTTATTTACATGTTTTTTCTTCTCTTCTTTCCTCTTTCTTACTCTTTTTCTCTTCTCTCTTTTTTCTCTTTTATTTACATGGTTTCTTCCTCTCTTCTTCCTTCTTCCTTATTCGTTTTCTCTTCTCTCTTTTTTTCTTTTATTTATATGGTTTTTTCTTCTCTTCTTTCCTCTTTCTTATTCGTTTTCTCTTCTCTCTTTTTTCTCTTTTATTTACTGGGTTTCTTCTTCTCTTCTTCCTTATTCGTTTTCTCTCCTCTCTTTTTTTTTTTCTTGTATTTGTTTGGTTTCTTTTTTCATTATTTCCAAACACTTTTCAATTTGCTGCCATTTCTTCATTTCTTCTTCATTTCACTTCAGACTTGGCATACTTTTTCCGTAGCCCCCCCCCCCTCTCTCTCTCTCTCTCGCTCTCTCTGTCTTTGTCTCTGTCTCTGTCTGTCTGTCTGTCTGTCTGTCTGTCTCTCTCTCTCTCTCTCTCTCTCTCTCTCTCTCTCTCTCTCTCAAAAAAGTCAGCTAAGCCCAGTTAAGCACATTTCATCCCCAAACTTACGCCCTTCTTAAGTTACGGCGAAGAAAAGTGCCTAACTTCTGGGCTCGCCTGACGATCCTTCTTCTTAATTTCTTACGATAAGGTAACTAATTAAGGAGACGCGCCCACACCTTACCTGCACACACACACACACACACACACACACACACACACATTCTGTCTGTCTGTCTGTCTGTCTGTCTGTCTGTCTCTCTCTCTCTCTCTCTCTCTCTCTCTCTCTCTCTCTCGACGAGGTTATACCCTTCATTCAACCGTGAGCAATTTTTTTTTTATTTTCACCTTTTTTTTAATATACTTTCCATAATCAATTTTTTCCCCCTTTTTATCTCCTCTTTTTTTCCCATTGAGATTGAAGCTCATCTTTTTTCCTGCTCTCTTTTTTTTCTCTCTTTCTCTCTTGTTTTTTTTTTTTTTTAATGGTTCCGGGAGCTGTTTCTCCATTTTTTCTTTCCTTCTAATTAAGGCTGCCTCAAGAGTGACTTTTTTCTGGCTGTGTTTTTTTTTGGTGTTTTTAATCATGCAGACTGGGAGAGTGATTTTTTTTTTTTTTTCGGTTCGTCGCTTTTGTTAATTATGTTTTTCTGTTAGGTTAGGTATATAGTCTCTCTCTCTCTCTCTCTCTCTCTCTCTCTCTCTCTCTCTCTCTCTCTCTCTCTCTCTCCAACCACCATAACCCTAAAGTTGGACTCATAACTAAATTGCTGACAAACAAACGGAATGCTGACGGATAACACACACACACACACACACACACACACACACACACACACACACACACACACACACACACACACACACACACACACACATTCTCACAGACACTCAACAAATCATACTCAAACAACTCACAACAAACAAGTAACACACAAAAACACAAACCACAAACAACCGACAATTAATTATACACAAATAGAGGACAAACAAGCGACAGCCAATCACACAAACAAATCGACAAACATCCGACAAACCAATAACACACACACCACCCACAGCCAATTACTCTGTTCTGTCACCCCACCTCCTCGTCCATCTTGCCTTACAGTACCCCTCGGACCCCCCTCTCACCCCCCGAACCCCCCCCTCACCCCTCGACCCCCCCCTCACCCCTGGACACCCCCCTTTCACCCCTGGACCCTCCCCCCTTCACCCCAACCCACTTTCTTCCCCCTCTTCCTATCCGTCTTCCATTTTCCCCTCCCCTCTCATCCTCTCGCCCCCCTACCCCTCTTTCCTCTTTCCTCCTTCCCTCTCACGTTCTTTTCCTCTTCCTCCCCTCCCTCTTCATCCTCTTTCTTCCCTTTTTCTTCTAATTAATCGCCTCTCTTTCCTCCCTACCTTACCTCCTCTTCTTCCTATTTCTCCTATTTCTCCATGACTCCATAATAATTCGTCTCCTTTACTTCACCTTCCTTCGTGTTATTTTTTTCTTCCTCATTCCTTATCGTCACCATCTCTCTCTCTCTCTCTCTCTCTCTCTCTCTCTCTCTCTCTCTCTTAGTTTTTTTTTACTGAATCCAAACTCCTCTTCCCACCCACCGCCACCTACCACCCATTTCTAATAGTGGGATAGACTTAGGTGATGATGATGATGATGATTGCGTAACACTTCTTCCTTAGCGATTTATTTCATGGATATGGGTGGTTTATTAATAGCCTTTTGTACGTTATTAATGCAGAGTATGGGGATATTGGAAGGATTTGTTTAAAACCACTCAGCCACCACCACACCACGCCACACCACACCACAACATACCATACCTCGCCACACCACACCACACCACATCACATCACATCACATCACATCACATCACATCACATCACATCACATCACACTACACCACACCACACCACACCACACCACACCACACCACACCATACCACACCAATACACTCAACACCCGATGTAATTCCAGACTTCCTTTCTCTCGCGGATCCGCTTCTCTTGTTTACCCCGCCGCCATTTTTCGTAATATCGCGTCCCGGTGCGTAAGGGCGACGACTTCCATGTATGTAGCCTGGAATTTCAACTTTACTGGCCCCCCCACATGGCTTCTCCGTTTCATGCCCCGAAAGGCAGAAGGAGGCGGGGTGAAATGAGCAATATATCTCTAGGAGGAGGGCCGCTAAGACGCCTATTGGTGACATTTACGCTTCTCCGGGATGCTAAGTCAGGTCGGGCCAGGTCAGGGGATTAGCGGAGGAGTGTAGGAGGCTGGGTCAGATCCTTGGGTGGGTGGGAGGATGGGTCGGGTCATCTTAGGTCGAATGAGGTAAAAAATTAGTTCATACCAGGTCAGGAAAAAATTATTGGTTGATCAGGAAGGGAGCAATAGAGTCATAATGTCAGATCAGGTCATTTCATCAGGTCATATTTAGGCTGAGTGAGATGAGGTCAGGTCGCCAGGACAGGAGATAAAGGGAAGGAGCGTGGGTGAGGGAGGCGAAATTCAGGCATGCAATCAACGCTAGGGTGGTGGTGGTAGTAGTAGTAGTAGTAGTAGTAGTAGTAGTAGCAGTGTGGTGATGGTGATGGCAGCATTATTATCATTATTATTATTATTATTGTTATTATTATTATTATTATTATTATTTTATTATTATTACTATTATTATTAGTAATAGTAGTAGAAGTAGTAGTAGTAGTAGTAGTAGTAGTAGTAGTAATAGTAGTAGTAGTAGTAGTAGTGCGGTAGTGATGGAGGTGGTAGTAGTAGTAGTAGTAGTAGTTGCATCCCTAGACCCATCTGAAACGTGAACGCAGTGGACTGCAGGCTGAAGTTGTCCTCATCCTGCAACCATCTTCCTTTACGGGGATAGGGAGGGAGGGTAGGGACGTTTGCATATCCGGACAGTGAATTTGCTTAGCTCTATCAGTGCCACCACGTGAAGGCTTCCCTCTCCATCACCCTTCATGGCGATATTACCAAAGATTTTATTTGTCAGAGAGAGAGAGAGAGAGAGAGAGAGAGAGAGAATGTTGGCATAAGGTAGGGGAGGGAGCAAATTGGAGTTGGAAGTGTGTATATGAGAGAGAGAGAGAGAGAGAGAGAGAGAGAGAGAGAGCACAGACTTGGCGGTCCTTACGAGAGAGAGAAGATGAAAGGAAAAGAGGAAGAGGAAGACCAAAGAAAGGAAGAGGAAGAGAAAGAATAAATTAGGAAGGAGCAAGAGTGGCCGATAAAGATACGGTAAAGAAAGTGTGTGTGGCAGGGAGGAAATCAAGGCTTACCCCCCGTGGTGAGGAGGAGGAGGAGGAGGAGGAGGAGGAGGAGGAAGAGGAAGAAGAAGATAAGGAAGAACGTGAAGAGGTAATGGACTATGAAGATGAGAGACGTGAAGTTGAGGAGAAAGAAGAGGGAGAGAGGGAAGAAGAAGAAGAGGAGGAGGAGAACGAAGAAGCAGAGAGAGAAGAGAAGGAAGAGGAAGAGGAAGACAGGAAGAAAGAGAGAGAAGAGGAAGAGGGGAAAGAAGAGGAGGAGGAGGAGGAGGAGGAGAGAGAATGATAAAAGAAAATTGTGTGCCTGAAGGGATAGTGAAAGCCTTCCCTCCCTCCCTCCCCTTCCCCCTCCCTCCCCTCCCTTTTCCCTTCTCTCTACAATCATTTTCCTCCTCCTCCCCACCCCCTCCCATCATTCCCCCCCTCTCTCTCTCTCTCTCTCTCTCTCTCTCTTTCTCTCTCTCTCTCTGTACCTGTCTTTCTGTCTACCTATCTGCTTACCTACCCATAATTTATATATATATTCATGTCTCTATCTCTCCATCTGTCTCTCCATCAATCTATCTATCTATCTATCTCCTTCTATCCGTCCACTCATAGGATAGAGGCATAATCTTAAGGCGCCTTACGTTTCTTCCGGTTCCGTCTTGCCACACCCCATCCACCTTAAGTCTTAGTTGTGAGGAAGTTGACAGCTCCTGGAAGACTGTAATTAGCTTGGGTCTTGAACACGCTGTCTGCACGAGAAGGGAGTTTGTGGATTGACTGTGTGTGTGTGTGTGTGTGTGTGTGTGTGTGTGTGTGTGTGTGTGTGTGTGTGTGTGTGTGTGTGTGTGTGTGTGTGTGTATTTTAGCTGGATGTGTTCTTACCTCACTTATGATGTGTGTGTGTGTGTGTGTGTGTGTGTGTGTGTGTGTGTGTGTAAAAAGGTCATACGTCACAAGTCAAAGGCAAGGTCAACCCGGTTTTTTATCCGATTTTGACCATACTGGGTGGAAGGGATGAGGGACAGAAAAAGCTGAAATGATCTATTTTTTAGGACAGTTCTAGTAACTCTCCCGTTTTCCTTCTCCTACCGTCCACTTCTTTTCCATATCCTTATTTCCGTACCATTTCCTCCTCCATTCTCTCTCTCTCTCTCTCTCTCTCTCTCTCTCTCTCTCTCTCTCTCTCTCTCTCTCTCTCTCTCTCTCTCTCTCTCTCTCTCTCTCGTGAAATGTGTAAAGTTAAGAAGGTTGGAATGTGGTTGGTAGTTTGCTGGTTCTTCCGGGAGAGAGAGAGAGAGAGAGAGAGAGAGAGAGAGAGAGAGAGAGAGAGAGAGAGAGAGAGAGAGAGAGAGAGAGAGAGAGAGAGGCCCTCCTGTGTGCTTTCAGATGTGTTAGAAAATAAACTGCAATTCTTTCTCTTATATATTTTCTGTGGTGTCTTTGCCCGGTACTATTTCTATTTCTCGCCTCGTTTAACTCTCTCTCTCCCTCTCTCTCTCTCACACACACACACACACACACACACACACACACACACACACACACACACACACACACACACACACACACACAAGGCCTCCAGTGTACACTCCACCTTTATTGACTCAGGGGGTCGGAGGGAGATGGAAATGCAAACGATATGTCAACTAGGCGGTGGCCGAGTGCATAGAGCAGTGACCTCGGGGCTGAATGGTCCCGGGTTCGATCCTGCATATTGCATAGAAAAGTTTAACGTCCTTGCTTCAGATGAATTTGGTGGAGTCTCGTCGGGGTCGGCCTAGAAAGGCCTTTATCACTGAGTTACTGAGTTCCTGCTTAGTTTATACTCTGTCTGTCTGTCTGTCTGTCTGTCTGTCTCTCTCTCTCTCTCTCTCTCTGGTAAATCGCAACAGCAGGATGAGGACATACTACGGCTCTACACCCACTTCACAGCACTTCATCGTGACTAGCATAATATTCTAGTTTTAGTCTCTAGCTGCAGCTTAGAATTCAAGATGGAGAGATATCAATTTTAGGCCACATAATAAAGGGAATGGAAAATGGACTGTGGAGGTTGAAGACAGGGGGAAAATTAGATGGGAAAACATGTAAGATTCCCAGGACAGTCAAGGCAGAAGTACACAGGTTGAAAATCTTAAAGGAAAATGGGATAGATATTAAGCTGTAAAATTCCCAGTACAATCTAGGCCAAAATTACGCCATAAGAGTCTATTAGCTCCCGAAGGACCCCCCGCTGCCTAGTTCATCCTGTGCTTCAAGACGTCCAATTTTGTAGCGATAATGGGGTATATTGTAATTTATGGGGGGGATCAAAGGGGGGTCCTGTATGGGGCAGCCCTGATGGAAGTTTGATAAATGGGTTAATCATGGGTTTGGGAATTGGTGTGTGTGTGTGTGTGTGTGTGTGTGTGTGTGTGTGTGTGTGAAAGAGAGAGAGAGAGAGAGAGAGAGAGAGAGAGAGAGAGAGAGAGAGAGAATATGGTGCTAGTCACGAAGAAGTGCTATGGAAAGGGTGCAGAGGCCGTGGTATCGTCTTTTTCAGCCACTGAGTAACGGGAAATAAGCTGTAAAGGGACGAAAATCTCCTGACAAGTTGGAGTGAATGGAGTATAGATTTTTTTTTTTAAGTTGAATAAAGTCGTATGGAATTTGGGAGAAGAGGATTAAATAAAGCATATTTTATTTATTTATTTATTTATTTATTTTCTGTTTTATTGGTCTGGTTTCTTCCTTGGGTCCTCTTCTTTATTCATTATGGCTAATCTCATTTATTTTAATGGAATTGCTCCCTCCCCTCTCCTTACCTCCCTCCTCTCTCTCTCTCTCTCTCTCTCTCTCTCTCTCTCTCTCTCTCTCTCTTTCTCAATTTTGGCCGAAATTTAAGGAGAGCAGTATTTGGTATGCTAAATAAGCGAGAAATATTACTATGCAGTGGCCATAATGGAGAGAGAGAGAGAGAGAGAGAGAGAGAGAGAGAGAGAGAGAGAGAGAGACTTCTTAAAATTTGTGACCCTCTTTCATTTCTTAAGAAGTATTGTCATTAGTCAAGAACTTTACTCTTTACAAGTAGCCAGGTCTTACACTACTTCTCTCTCTCTCTCTCTCTCTCTCTCTCTCTCACACACACACACACACACACACACACACACACACACACACACACATATTCTTCTTCCTACTCTCATTCCCTTCCCTTCTCTTCTCTCCTTTCTCTCTTTCTTTCCATTTCTCTTTCTCGTCTACTTCTCTTTTCCCTCCACCTCACATTTACTCCTTCTTTCATCTCCTCTCCCTTTCTTCCTCCCTCCTCATTCACTTCTATCTTCTGCTGCTCTCACTTCCTCCTTCTCTCCCTTTTCCCTCCATCTTTCCTTCCCTCCATTCCTTCCCTCCTACTCTTTACGTCCTTCTTTCCTTCCCTCCTTCATTTTCCTCTTCCTCTCTTTCCTTCCCTCCATTCTCTCTTCCCTACTCTCTTTCTCACATTTCCTCCTCGCATTCTGTCTTTTCTCTCCTTCCTCCTCTCTATCTTCCTTCCTTCCCTCTCCTCCTCCTCCTTCTCCTCCTCTCTTTTTTCCCTCCTTCCCTCTGCTCCTCCTCTCTTTTTCTTCTCCTTCCCTCTCCTCCTGTTTTCTTTTGTCCTTCCTTCCCTCTGCTCCTCCTCTCTTTTCTCTCATTCCCTCTCCTTTCTTCTTTCCCTCCTTCGCTCTCCCCCTCCTCCTCCTCCTCTCTTTTTTCCCTCCTTCCCTCCATCCTTTTCCTCCTCCTCTCATTCCTTCCTTCCCCCTCTCCATCTTTTTCCTCCTGTTTTCCCTTCTTTTGCTTGGGGTCATTTTGCTTTTAGGCAGAAGTCGTTCGGGAAACATCCTTGCTGGGCGAAAAACAAGCTCAGTGCTGTTGTTATAGTGTGTGTGTGTGTGTGTGTGTATATATTGTCTGTCTGTGTCTTTGTCTGCCCCCCTCTCTCTGTCTATCTGTCTGTCTGTGTCTTTGTCTGCCCCCCTCTCTCTGTCTATCTGTCTGTCTGGCTGGCTGTTTGTGTGTCTGTCTAGTTTTGTTTATTCACACACACACACACACACACACACACACACACACACACACACACACACACACACACACACACACACACACACACACACACACACACACACACACACACACACACACACACACACACACACACACACGCACGCACTGCACGCCCAAGATAAACAGTATATATAACTTGCAATCCCGCTAAAGGAAAAGGCATTTCTCTACTGGAAGTTGCCTCATGTTTTGCAGTATTTCGAATCCTGTGTGTGTGTGTGTGTGTGTGTGTGTGTGTGTGTGTGTGTGTGTGTGTGTGTGTGTGTGTGTGTGTGTGTGTGTGTTTTGCTATACCGTCAAAGGCATAATCAAGGACGGTTAACAGGGCTCTTACACACACACACACACACACACACACACACACACACACACACACATACTGCACCACCACCAATAAAAAAGAATTCTTAAAATCTTAGAGCACTCCAAACACCTAACCTAATACACTCTTCCCAGATCCCTTCCTCCCTTACCCCTTCTGCACACCCCCCACACCCCCTTCCTCCGCCCCCTCTCCCCTATACTTCACCCCTCCCCTATACTACCCCCCTTAGCTCACCCCTTCCCTTAAATTTTCCCCCCTCTCCTATAGCTACTACCAACACCCAACGACCCACTAGCCTCCAAAGTCCCCCCTCCTCCTCCTATATCCCCAGCCCCCCCTCTTCCCCCATGCTACACTTCACATCTACGCTACACCTGTACACACGACCGCAATCTGTGTGTCATACCTTAGTGAGTGACCGTATGATTGTCAATGGTTCCACAGTCTATGGATTTCTCCCTCCACGTTTCAGTATCATGTAAAGAAGTCTATGTATTTCTCCCTCCACGTTTCAGTATCATGTAAAGAAACCTGTATTTATTTTTCAGTGAGAGAGACCATGTAAAGTTAGATAGATACATAGGTAGGTAGATAGATAGACAGGTAGATAGACAGGTAGTGTGTATTCCTGGGCACACATAAAGGCTGGGTTTGTGAGAAGGCCAGAATTTCCGCCGCTTGAATAAATATTGGTTCAACTTCCTAGACTCGTTTGGGTATTTGTGCTCTCTCTCTCTCTCTCTCACACACACACACACACACACACACACACACACACACACACACACACACACACCTACCTTTTATTTCTTCCATTTCTCCCATTCCAACTCTGTCTTACTCACTTTTAGTCTTTTTGCATTTTTTTGTCACTCCCTCAAAGTTCTGATGATATGATACTATTCTTTATTTATTTATTTATTATTATTATTATTATTATTATTATTATTATTATTATTATTATTATTATTCATTTATTTATTTATTTATATTTCTTACATTCTATTTTTTTATTTTCATTTCTGGCCTGTTCTTCCAATCTTGTCTTTCATTCATTTTTTTGTCTTTTTCGATTTTCACCTTCTTCATTTTTATTTCTTGATTTTTGGCTTCCTGCGCTTTCAGATTTTTATATATTCTTTATAATGGAACTCTATTTTTTTTTTTTTGCAATGGCCTGTGTTTTTATTCATTGATTTTTGTTTCTGTAAGTCCTTTTTTGCTTTTTTTTCGTGTTTTTTTTATGATGTCCAGCGTGTGTGTGTGTGTGTGTGTGTGTGTGTGTGTGTGTGTGTGTGTATTAGACTGAGGATTCCAGGGCCTTGAATGCTGTTTGAATTGATATCTGGCCCTTATCATAGCTAGGAATAAAACATGATGATGACGACGATGATGATGCTGCTGCTGCTGATGATGATGATAATGACGATGATGATTAATGATAACGGTGACGATGATGGTGATGATGGTGGTGATGATGATGATGATGATGATGATGATGATTAATGATAACGGTGACGATGATGGTGATGATGCTGATGATGATGATGATGATAATGACGATGATGATTACTGATAACGGTGACGATGATGGTGATGATGGTGGTGATGATGATGATGATGTGATGTATATTTATTTTCAGATTTTTTAAGTATATCTATGGATTATTTTTTCATTTTCCCGAAGTTAGATTTCCTTTTACATTATTTAATTAAATATTGTCATCTCTTTTCTTTCTCTTGAGACTTCTTGCAGTTTCTTCTCTTCAATTCTTTTTTTATTTTTTGCAATATTCTTTTTTCCAGTTTTTTTTTGCAATATTCTTTTTTCCAGTTTTTTTTTGCAATATTCATTTTTCCAGTTTTTTTTGCAATATTCTTTTTTCCATTTTTTTTTGCAATATTCATTTTTCCAGTTTTTTTTTGCAATATTCATTTTTCCAGTTTTTTTTTTTGCAATATTCTTTTTTCCAGTTTTCTCTTTTGCAACATCCTTTTTTTTTCTTCATTTTGCAGTATTTTGAGTTTTTCTTTTTGCAATATTTTTTTTTTTTTAAATTTTCCTCCTGTTTTAAGTATCATTTTTTTTCGATTTTTTTTTCAGTTCGTGTAATATTCTTTTTCCAGTTTTTCCTCTGCAATTTTCCTCTTTTTTTTTTTTTTTTTTTTTTCCCCCGACGTCATCTCTCCCCTGACCTTTTAAGATAATGAGGTCATTGGCTTAAGATGAGGTCACCCCCAGGACCCCCTTGCCTTCCCTTGTACTCCCCTTTCCCTCCCTTGTACTCCCCTTCCCTCCCTTGAACTCCCTTTCCCTCCCTTGTACTCCATTTTCCTCCCTTGTATTCCCCTTCCCTCCCTTTCCCTCCCTTGAACTCTCTTTCCTTCCCTTGTACTCCCCTTTCCCTCCCTTGTACTCCCCTTCCCTCCCTTGTACTCCCCTTCCCTCCCTTGTACTCCCTTTCCCTCCCTTGTACTCCCTTTCCCTCCCTTGTACTCCCTTTCCCTCCCTTGTACTCCCTTTTCCTCCCTTGTACTCCCTTTTCCTCCCTTGTACTCCCTTTTCCTCCCTTGTACTCCCTTTTCCTCCCTTGTACTCCCCTCCCTCCCTTTTTCTCCTTTGTACTCCTCCTCCTCTCATCTCCCCCTCGACCTCCCTCCTCCCACAACGCACTTTCTTGTCATTAGCATCTTGAGAGAGAGAGAGAGAGAGAGAGAGAGAGAGAGAGAGGGAGAGAGAGAGAGAGGGGGGGGTTATGAAATCTGGTCTACTTTTTCCAATTTTTGTTTCAGAGATTCTCCACATTATAAATTATAATCCCACTTCTATGCTGATTCTACATAATATTAATACCATCATACCATACATAAATACCATCATACCATACATAATTACCATCATACCATACATAATTACCATCATACCATACATAATTACCTTCATACCATACATAAATACCATCATACCATACATAATTACCTTCATACCATACATAATTACCTTCATACCATACATAATTACCATCATACCATACATAAATACCATCATACTATACATAATTACCTTCATACCATACATAATTACCATCATACCATACACAAATACCATCATATCGTACACTAATACCATCACTTCTTTATTATGTGATTATTGGACTGTAGTAAAATATGTCTTCCTTTATTTCAGGTAAGGAGGTGTGAAATGCCATGATGCTACGTAACGCTATGTGAGTACCGATTTATTTAGGCTAAAGTTTTAATTAATTTAGTCACTGCCATCATCACCACTACTGCTACTACTGCTGATACTGCTACTACAACTACTGCTACTACCCTCCCTTCCCACCATCACCATCACGACCATACCTTCCCATCACCACCACCATCACCACCCTCCCTTCCCACCACCCTCACCACCACCCTTCCTTTCCCCATTCCCCCTACCACCACCACCACCCTCCCTTCCCCCATTCCCCCTACCACCACCATCACCCTCCCTTCCCCCTTTCCCCCTACCACCACCACCACCCTCCCTTCCCCTTTTCCCCCTACCACCACCACCACCCTTCCTTCCCTCCCCCACCACCATCCCTTCACGTAATTCGGTCTCAACTAAGGAAACTTCCCACCGACATTTATATCACTTTCTACGCCATCTTCGGACCAGAAACGTACCTGGGTCTTTATTCCTTCAGGTGTGAGTTAATTTGGTGCCGGAGGAGATGGAGAGAGAGCATCAATTTTGACGTTGTGTTGATGGGTGTGGTTGTTGTGGTGGAATTAGGGTCTGTGTATGTAGGTATGTGTATGTATATATGTATGTATGTATGTATGTATGTGTGTATGTATGTATGTATGTATGTATGTATGTATATGTGTGTTTATGTATATATGAATGTTTGTATGTATGTATGTATGTGTCTGTGTGTATGTATGTATGTATGTATGTGTGTGTGTATGTATGTATGTGTGTATGTATGTATGTATATGTATGTATGAATTTATGTGCACAAAATATGTAATCAACACCTGAGCAGATTGCGAAAAAAAACCCTGACACACACTGTATATTGTGTGTGGGTTTAGGTCAATTAGAGGTCAAAGGTCAGGGGTCAAGGTCAGAGTTCAGGGTGCGCTGTAATTCGATAGATAAAAATGGGTAGATAGACTGTGTGTGGGGGTAGGAGTAGATGAATCGATTTGGGCATAGAGTTATTGATATTCAGCGTTACTATAGTTGGCTTCCTCCTCCTCCTCCTCCTCCTCACACACACACACACACACACACACACACACACACACACACACACACACACACACACACACACACACACACACACACACACACACAGCATTTTCTCTGTACCACGAGTTACTTGACAACGCAACGGTGTTAATGAGAAGAAGGTGTTTTGGGAGAGAGAGAGAGAGAGAGAGAGAGAGAGAGAGAGAGAGAGAGAGAGAGAGAGAGGACTTCCATAGGTCCCACATTATTGGTTTTTCTACATTATGTAAATTTCACACTGGGGATCCCGAGAGAGAGAGAGAGAGAGAGAGAGAGAGAGAGAGAGAGAGAGAGAGAGAGAGAGAGAGAGAGAGAGAGAGAGAGAGAGGGGAGGGAAACAATATCAAGGGGAATGAACATGTTTGTGAGGTGGAGCAGAAGTGGATTGGGAATTATTCAGTGTGGAAAAGAAAATAACTATTCCTCTCTCTCTCTCTCTCTCTCTCTCTCTCCCAACCCGGAAATTGAGCGAGCGGTAATGTCTTTCTCTTGATGGAACAGAGAAGGGAAGAAAAATATTACGTGAACTGGGGAACAATACATCTCTCTCTCTCTCTCTCTCTCTCTTTCTTTCTCTCTCTCTCTCTCTCTCTCTCCCTTACTTATAGCTCTGTTTACATGGTTTCCTATCGGTTTAAACAAGTACAACAATAATTCGATAAGGGAGTCAATTGCAACAGGGGGAAGAGCAATTACACTTAAAAATAATGATAGTATAAGCGCAATGAAGGCTGAGGAACAGGTGGATCGGATGGGGTTGGATCCTTTGACTCATTTCCCGTAAGAGATCAAAGCGCTTTTCCTCATCTCTTCCCGACCCACATACCTTACTGGTGGGATACAGGCAATGATAGTGGTGATAGGATTCAGTCGTCTATATTAACATGTATATATATATATATATATATATTTTTGCCGTCAAAGAAAATTATTTATCAGTATATATATAGAAAAAAAAATGTGCGTTTTGTAAGGGATATATTTGTGTGTATGTAGGTAAGAATGTCCATTTGTCTGTCTGTCTCCGTATAATATGTATGTAGTTTGTGTAAGAGAGGAATTTTTATCCGTACGTGTATAAAAGGATGCATGTGTGTGTGTGTGTGTGTGTGTGTGTGTATGTCTTCTATGGCAATCGAGGGGACGTGTATGCAGAATTCTCCATACAGCACTTACATTTGCAACTTTGTAGACAGACAGACAGATATATAGATAGATAGATAGATTGATAGATAGATAGATAGATAGAGAGAGAGAGAGAGAGAAATAAACACCAATAGCAAACATAAACAGAATTCATACAGAGTTCACAGGCTGCATACCCCACACGTGTGAGGAAATGCAGCAGGGGAAGTGATGAAGGAGAGTGAGGGAGTGGAAATAGAACGAGAGAAAAATGAGGGAAGGGGAGACAGAGTGCGTGAGGAGGGTGTGTGTGTGTGTGTGTGTGTGTGTGTGTGTGTGTGAGAGAGAGAGAGAGAGAGAGAGAGAGAGAGAGAGAGAGAGAGAGAGAACTTATGTCTCGAAAAAGGGAATTTCTTTATTTAAAAAATCTGGGTTTATGTTCGAGGGTCGTAATAGGTTCGCTCTCTCTCTCTCTCTCTCTCTCTCTCTCTCTCTCTCTCACACACACACACACACACACACACACACACACACACACACACACACACACACACACATACATTAATTCTCAACCTCCTCCCTGGGATCACACGGTCTCTCTCTCTCTCTCTCTCTCTCTCTCTCTCTCTCTCTCTCTCTCTCTCTCTCACACACACACACACACACACACACACACACACACACACACACACACACACACACACACATATACATTAATTCTCAACCTCCTCCCTGGGATCACACGGTCTCTCTCTCTCTCTCTCTCTCAGGCGTACTCAGTTTTAATACCACAAACCTTGAGGATTTCGCCTAACACTTTTCCTCTCCTACTTCTAAGATTTTTAGATTCTGAAAGTGAGAGGTAAACATAAGAGTGAAATTGAACGCGTCCAGAAATCGCCCCCTGGACCTATCCCCTGCCGTCTGTGGGTGAAGCCGTGGTGGTGATGATGGTGGTAGTGGTGCTGGTGGGGATGGTAATGGTGGTGGTGGTGGTGGTGGTGCAGAGGGGAAGAAGGGAGTGGAGTGAATGGTGGCTAGTGGTGGTGGTGGTGATGGTGGTGGTTGTGGGTAAGGGTGAGAGCTGGAAGGTGGTGGTGGTGGTGGTTATGATGGTGAGAATTGAAAGATGGTGGTGGTGGTGATGGTGATGGTGGTGGCTGTAAGGGCGAGAGCTGGAAGGTGGTGATGATGGTTGTGATGGTGAGAACTGAAAGGTGGTGGTGGTGATGGTTATGGTGGTGATGGAAGGCAGGTGTGGTAATGATGGTGGTAGGGGAGCTAGGGAGGATTATATGTATATGAAATCTTGGCTCTGTGAGAAAAAAAAAAAAAAAGACAGGCTTACGGTCATGCTACAGAAGAAATTAATGTGTAATATACAGAATGAATCGCTAAGGAAGAGACGTTAAGGAGGCAAGAGCAATATTTTCAGCACAGAGAGATGAGAGCAATTAATACTGCTCTCAGTGTAGCTATTTTCCTGTGTGTGTGGGGTCTATTCTCTCTCTCTCTCTCTCTCCCTCGGTCACTGACACAAACTCGACACGACGTATTGTTAGGCTGTCTTTGAGCTTGTGTGTGCGACAGGTGTGTGAGTGAGGCACGTGTGTGTGTGTGTGTGTGTGTGAGAGAGAGAGAGAGAGAGAGAGAGAGAGAGAGAGAGAGAGAGAGAAGAGTGCTACAGAGGACTAGGTAACTCCATTTGCACCACACCTCACACTGTTACCTTTCACACACACACACACACACACACACACACACACACACACACACACACACACACACACACACACACACACACACACACACACACACACACACACACACACACACACACACACACACACGACTTCTCCACCCACCCACAACCCCACTTACCACCCCCACCCCCACACCCCCACACCCCATCTGCTACGCAGTGCCTTTTCTGACACCTGACACAAGCTACAGGTGTGCTCTTGACAGGTGTAAACTAAAAAGAGACACACGCCAAAACGACAGGTGTAAGGGATATGCTGATAGATTTCTTATTTCCCGGCAAATCACCTGTTTTAACCTTTATAAAACACTGGGATTCGTTTTTTGATAGAGTAGGTGATGTTTTTAAGGGGGTACCTGTATTGACTCTCTCTCTCTCTCTCTCTCTCTCTCTCTCTCTCCGATTTTTTTTGTTTATATTGCTTTCTCCATACAATTTTTTTTTTAACTTAGAGGATTGAAATA
>NC_136980.1:3702500-3745000 GCF_032717465.1 Coenobita brevimanus | reverse complement strand
TCTCTTATGCAAGGAAGAAAGAACCCAAGGCCAAATGCCCGCAAAATTATTCATTCCTATTCACGAGATTAAACAAAGTGAGACTGTTAACCCTGGGGGGGGGAGAGGGGGGAGGATTTTTAGCCCCCCTTCGCCCAATCCCTGAGTTTATAGGAGGTAGGAATCAGACGGAAGGATGTTGAAATTTTTTGACTTGGGAAATTGGGTGGAACAGGACCCCCCCAAAAAAATAAATAAATAAAAAAATATGTCTTGTCCTGAACTACGAATATTGAGTGCATGACCCCCCTCACCCCCTTCAGAGAGAGAGAGAGAGAGAGAGCGGTACCATCACAACCACAACAGTGTCCACAATCCCCTCCACATCTACCAGTCTCCACCACCACAACTACCACACTCCATCACCACAACTACCACAGCCTCCACAGATAACCACCATCTCTACCACAACTACCACACCACCACCACAGCTACCATCACTACCACAGCACTCACCACTTCCACCTTAACTAGGCCACCACCATCACTACCACAAATACCACGATCTCTACCACAACTACAAACATTCGCGGCCGGCCATCAACCACAATTTCGCCAACCACTACCCCCCCTCTAAGCAATTACCGAGGATAATGGCCAAACTACCACAATTACCACAACTACCACAACTACCAGCACGGGCACATATCATCTCCGTTTAGGGGAAGAGGGGCGGGGGGTCGGATTAGGAAGGAAGGAAGGAAGGAAGGGAGGGTGAAGGAAGGATGGATGTGAGGTGGAAGGAAGGAGGAAGGAAGGTAGGAGAGAGAGAGAGAGAGAGAGGAGGGAGGGGTGTGAATGTAGCGAAGAGGGGAGGAGAAAGATACAGGAAGGAGGAGGGAAGGGAGAAATGAGAAAGTAAGCTTGTAAACAGAAGAGGGAAGCAAACAGCACCAGACCAATCACCCCTTAGCTCTCTGCGGCTCCTATAACCCACACGACCGAGTAAAATCGCCTGGAACACAATACCAAGAGTTGTTCCGGGGCATGGAGGGGGTCAACGCTTCTCTTTCTCTGTCCCTTCCTCTAACTACTAGACCTCTCTTCCCTCTCTTCTTCCCCTCCTTCTCTCCTCTCTCTCCCTCTTCCCTCTCTTCTCTCTCTCTTTCTCTCCCTTCACGCCCTTCCTTTCGTCATCTCACCTAACACTTTCATTATTTTTTCTTCCAACACTTCCACCTCTCTCTCCTTCTCTCCTCTCCTCTCCATCTCTCCTTTCTTCCTTCCTTCCCTCCCTCTTTCCTCCTTCCTTCTCTCCTTTCCTCCATCTCTCTCTCTCTCTTTTCTCTCCTCCCTCTCTCCCTGCATCGTAAATAAAGCGTATTGTAGTGTCGGGCAGAAGTCATTAATTATTCATAGCCAGAAGCCATCGCGATATTATGTGCGAAAAGTGGCCACTCTCCTGATGTGTGTGTGTGTGTGTGAGAGAGAGAGAGAGAGAGAGAGAGAGAGAGAGAGAGAGAGAGAGAGAGAGAGACTCACTTTAATAATTAACCCCGTCAGTGGTGGATGATTTATTTAAAGCATCATTAACCTCATCACACAAATTACATTGATATTAGATAGATGGGAACAGGCGGTCAGATAGATATATATGGACAGATAGATACACTGATAGATAGATACAGTAGATAGATAGACTGATAGATGGAGTGGTTAGAGTTCCCGTAATTATCTTGGTAAATATTGAAGATCAGATTGTGGTTTGTTGAAGTTGAGTGTTGACTTTAAGATGGTGCTGCTCGGACCTAATGAGTTTTGAGAGAGAGAGAGAGAGAGAGAGAGAGAGAGAGAGAGAGAGAGAGAGAGAGAGAGAGAGAGAGATAGAGAAACAAAAGGAGGAGTAAAGAGGTTGAGGGGAAGAGATAGGGAGAAGAGGAAGAAATGAGAGAGAGAGAGAGAGAGAGAGAGAGAGAGAGAGAGAGAGAGGAGGAAGGGGAAGAAAGAGAGAGGAAGATAAGGTCAGAGAGACAAAAGGAGGAGTAAAGAGTTTAAGAGGAAGAGAGAGAGAGAGAGAGAGAGAGAGAGAGAGAGAGAGAGAGAGAGAGAGGGGGGGGGAGAATCGAGAGTGGTTTTCTGCTATCGAGTAATTGGATTTTATAATTGAATTTCAGATCATCTAGATTGATTTACTGTTTCCCCCCAAAAAAAATAAAGAGGATAATTGGAAAAAGAAAAACAACATGAAAAATAACGACAAAAGCAGCGGTATCAGGAAGTAAACAAAACATCTTATTCTAAACCAACAAACAAGACAGACATAAGCAAGGAAACAAGCAGTCATTGACGCTTGTAATGATGGTAGTGTAGGCTGTATTCTGACCACAACAACAACAGCAATAATAATAATAGTAATAATAATAATAATAATAATAATAAAAACAATAATAACAACAACAACAATAATAAATAAATAGATAAATAGATAAATAAATAGATAAATAAATAAATGAATAGATAGATAGATAGATAGATAGATAAATAATTAAATAAATAAATAAATAAAATAAGCAAAACAGCCTCAAGTGTGACCCACCAAAAATTGCATCGAAATTTTTTTAAATAGATCATATCCAAAAAAAAAAAAAAGACCATGATTTTTTTTTATTTTTTTTTATTTTATTTTTCGAAATTGCCGGTGACCTGGTTCCAAAAAAATTCGACTAATTAACAAGGGACCATTTTCAACAAGGGGACTTAGGTGCCATTAAGGGATGAGGTGGTGAAGGGTGCTTGGAGAGAGAGAGAGAGAGAGAGAGAGAGAGAGAGAGAGAGAGAGAGAGAGAGTGAGAGAGATGAAAGGCGATGAAATTAATGTCAATATGGGATAAGATGAGGTTTTAGGAGTGTTGATAGAGAGAGAGAGAGAGAGAGAGAGAGAGAGAGAGAGAGGGGGGGAGGGGGCATGACAGATGATCCAAAGGGGGTGAGAGCGAGGGGGAAAGGGGGGGAGAGAGAAAGATGGACTGAACATCATTTCCTGCCTGTAATGATTCCTCTCTCTCTCTCTCTCTCTCTCTCTCTCTCTCTCTCTACCCATCCATCTATCTATCTATCCATCTGTCTGTCTGTCTATCCATCTATCTATCTCTCTATCTATCATTATCTACCGCCTCACCCTGCCAGCCAAGAGTTGAGAAGTTTCAAGCCGTCAATCATAAGTTGCCAATTTCAGGCCTGGAAATGTTCTCTCGTAAGAAGCATGTTTCTCGCCTCAGTAAATACTCCAGGGAGAAAAATAATAATAATATCTAGAATTTTGATATTTGCTGAAGCAGTATTCAAACTCCACATTCCAGGTGAAAATACTTTTGTTATCACTGTAGATCTAATATTATGGGACTTATGGTGTGACTCACAATATTGTACGGATTTTGACCTGTGACCTCGAGATGAAGGTCCAGGTCGTTCGTACTCTGCAGATCGTGTTCACTCATGACCCACTACATTTCCACCGAGTTGGGTCAAAATCGGCCAAATACTTTCCGATTTAGCACTTTCAGGCATGAGGCGGCCACTTTGATGTTCCTCAACACCTCAAAAAGTATCTGTCGGATCTCAGTATCAGTGCCCATGTGCACTAGTGTATGTTGACGACTACGTACTGCAACATGTGCAAAGTAATCGATTCAGCGTTTTGTGCTGTGCAGGAGGGCAAAAATTGAAAAAAAAAACAATAACATAGAGGGCTGTAGTGTGGTGCTAGTGTTAGGAAAAAAAAAACTGTGCGAAAAGAAGCCTGCAACCAAGACACATCATTCGCGGAAATTTCAAGTCTCAGTCTCGAATGCCTTGGAATGCCAGCCCCCCCCAAAAAAAATAATAATAATAATAATAATATCTACAATATCAATAAGAACTGCACGGAATGTTGGGTTGTTAATAAAGAGGATGGCTTGAATCATGTGGGCTTTTGCAACAGCTATCGTCTGCGGTGTCAATTTTTTTTCGTGCAGATTGTACACCGATACATATTTTATCGTTCACACATATAAGTATTTAGAGTATGTTATTTAAGTATTTAGAGTATGTATAAGTATTTAAAGTATATATAACTGTATATGTATTTAGAGTATGTGTAACTGTATATGTATGAGGGACTCGTATATGTGTTATTGGTGATGTGTGAAATATTGGTGTTTTTTCGGGTCCACCTCTCCAGCCATCATATTCGTCTTTTTCGCCCCTTTTAAAACTTCCACGAAACTTTGGAAATTGCTTCGACCCCTTGAGGACCACCTGTTTCTGCCTCGTTCTTGCCTTGCTTCATCCTTGCATCATCCCTACTTCACTTAACCCTTCCTTCACCCTTGCCTCACCCCTTGCTTCAATACTGCTGAAGTCTTTTGTCTTTATAAGCCTAACCCCGTCCTCATTTCCTCACTGCTGCTTCGCCGCACACACACACACACACACACACACACACACACACACACACACACACACACACACACACACACACACACACACACACACACACACACACACACACACACACTGAGAGCTTTCCAGTTTATTTACGCCAAGATTTACTTTGTCTCATTTGTGTCTGAAGTATATGAAGTCAATGAACAGATCTTGAATTTGACTCTGTTATCTTGTCTTATTATTATTTTTTTTTCTAGGGGGGGAACAACTTTGCGTGCTACTGGCCTTTGGTTCCTTCTTCCTTAAAAAAAAATGAGTGTACCGAAAGTGTAAAGTATTAAGTAACAGCCTAGAGAGAACGAAAGCTCCTGCGCCATAGAAAACAGAGAGGCATTTGTATTGTGAAGGGAATAGTGGAAAGGCAAATGGCTGGAGAATGTCAGATGGGGAACACCGAAAAAATAGGCCCCATTAGTCAAAGGGAATGGGAAAAAGAGGAAGAATATGCAGGGAGAGCGAGAAGAAGGTAATGTTTGAAGAGACTGCTGGAGGGTGGGGTGGGGTGCGTGTGTGTGTGTGGGTGGGTGTGTGTGTGGGTGTGGGTGTGGGTGTGTGTGTGGGTGGATGGGTGTGTGCGTGAGGGATATGGAGTGTGTAAGTGGTGTGGAGGTAAGGGAGAGGTGTGGGTATGTGGGTGGGATGTAGATGTGACTATGGACTGGATGATGAAATGTTTGAGCGAGCGAGAGAGAGAGAGAGAGAGAGAGAGAGAGAGAGAGAGAGAGAGAGAGAGAGAGAGAGAGAGAGAGAGAGTGACCCGAATTTATCCATTTCAATTGCATGACCAAGTGCTTGCAAGACTTAAAAGACAGACTGGACCACCTGGGGCAGAAGAAGTGATTGCTGCTTGACGATTCTCAGTGTTGCAGGGGTTCTCTCTCTCTCTCTCTCTCTTGTAATCTTTCTCAATCCTAATCACTCCTTACTCCTTCTTCCTCTGTTTAACTCTTCTTTTTAGCTTACATTTGTGCATCATCATCATCATCATCATCATCATCATCTGCTTCTTCAACTTATTCTTTTTCCTCCTCCTCCTCCTCCTCCTCCTCCTCCTCCTCCTCCTCCCCCCCGGCACCACTACACTAAGTTATTTTTCTCCTTGATCTTCTTTACTTCACGCTTTCTTATTCTTTTTCGTCCATGTTCTCTCTCTCTCTCTCTCTCTCTCTCTCTCTCTCTCTCTCTCTCTCTCTCTCTCTCTCTCTCTCTCTCTCTCTCTCTCATATTTTTTCCCATATGTTTTCCACACTACATAAACTCATATATTTCAGTGGAGATTCCCCCCCTCTCTCTCTCTCTCTCTCTCTCTCCTGTCCTTTCTAAATGGAAGTGAGGGGCCCTGAGGTCGCCCCCGCTATCACATGACAGGAGAGAGAGAGAGAGAGAGAGAGAGAGAGAGAGAGAGAGAGAGAGAGAGAGAGAATTATTAAAGTAAGAGTGTGGCTTTTAAGACCATGAATTTGTAAAGGCAAGTGTGTGTGTGTGTGTGTGTGTGTGTAATAGTCTTTGTCCATAAAATCTACAAGTGAAAGAGTGCATCAGGGTGAAAGAAGAAATTACTGATGAGAGAGAGAGAGAGAGAGAGAGAGAGAGAGAGCCACGGCCTAGCTCAAGCTCCCACTCACTCACATCCTCTGAGACCACTAAGCCCTCTCATAAACACCATCTCTCTCTCTCTCTCTCTCTCACACACACACACACACACACACACACACACACACACACACACACACACACACACACACACACACACACACACACACACACACACTTCATGTGTCTACCTATACACCTCTCTCTCTCTCTCTCTCTCTCTCTCTCTCTCTCTCTCTCTCTCTCTCTCTCTCTCTCTCTCTCTCTCTCTCTCTCTCTCTCTCTCTTTCTCTCTCTCTCTCTCTCTCTCTCTCTCTCTCTCTCTCTCTCTCTCTCAACCCCTCGTCACTCACTTTCCCCACCCCATCTTTTCCCTGTCCACTCCCCCCCCACACTCCAAGCCCCATAACTCTCCATTCCACCACTACCCCCACCCACCTACACCCCCCACACCCCCACCTACACCCTCCCCACACGCCCACCTACACCCACTTACACCTTCGACCCTCCATAACTCTCTCTCTCTCTCTTTACTTCCTCTTATTCCATTAGTTTAAGCCAGGCCATTTTTCTTCCTTCTTACCTCACTGTTACTGAAAAAAAGAAAAAAAAAATGATATTGTCCCTTCCATCATCATCATCATCATCATCATCACCGTTATCATCATCATCATCATCATCACCGTTATCATCATCATCATCATCATAACCGTTATCATCATCATCATCATCATCATCATCATCATAACCGTTATCATCATCATCATCATCATCATCATCAACATCCCATCCATTTGCAGCCCTTACACCCGCGCGTGCGATTGTGAGAGCGGGATATTCTCTCTCTCTCTCTCTCTCTCTCTCTCTCTCTCTCATCTCGTACCTCAGTGGCATCAGCATCCTTTTTATTTGACACTTCTTCGTGACTAGCGCTGCGTTGTTGTATATTGATGACAGCTCGGCATTCAAGAGAGATGTCAATTTTAGGCCAAGTTGAATTGAAAGGAGTATAGGTAAGGGCGGCGCCTGTGTATGGTCTGTATATCTGTGTAACCCTCTCGCTTCCCCCTCTTTCAATACTCCCTAAGGCACACACACACACACACACACACACACACACACACACACACACACACACACACACACACACACACACACACACACACACACACACACACACACCTGGCCAAGAGGTACCTATAGAGCTGAATTACACGGGTGACTACAGCGCTGCCACTCGCATCTGCACCCCATGTCAGGTACATTAATGGTGAGGCCTGTAGGAGAGAGGCCAGGTATGCTTAGCTGGGGTTAGATTCAGTTAGTTAAAGCTAGGAATTCACATGCCTAGCTACACAGAAGACGTGAATATTTAAGCTAGGAATTCACATGCCTAGCCACACAGAAGACGTGCATATTTAAGCTAGGAATTTACATGCCTAGCTACACAGAAGACCGCATATTTAAGCTAGGAATACACATGCCTAGCTACACAGAAGAACCGCATATTTAAGCTAGGAATACACATGCCTAGCTACACAGAAGACGTGCATATTTAAGCTAGGAATTCACATGCCTGGCCACACAGAAGAACCGCATATTTAAGCTAGGAATTTACATGCCTAGCTACACAGAAGACCGCATATTTAAGCTAGGAAAACACATGCCTAGCCACATAAAAGAGGTACATATTTAAGAAGCCTACAGACCCTTTATCTATATGCTGAGCTAAGAACAATTCCACTTAAAGAACGCGTGTGGGAAAAGGATAGCAAAGTGGAAGGCTCTCCCCCCACCCACCTTGCCCTCCGGTGCATCTCTGGCGAGAAAGCGATAGAAAATACCGTGATTGTTAGAAAAAAGAAACTGGGACATTTTAATACTTATTGGACATTAACTTATTGGACATTTACTTATTGGACATTTAATTATTGGACATTTATTTATTGGACATTTACTTTTTTGGGCATTTACTTATTGGACATTTAACTTATTGGACATTTCCTTATTGGACATTTACTTATTGTACATTTACTTATTGGACATTTACTTATTGGACATTTAATTATTGGACATTTACTTATTGGACATTTACTTTTTTGGGCATTTACTTATTGGACATTTAACTTATTGGACATTTCCTTATTGGACATTTACTTATTGTACATTTACTTATTGGACATTTAATTATTGGACATTTAACTTATTGGACATTTACTTATTGGACATTTACTTATTGTACATTTACTTATTGTACATTTACTTATTGTACATTTACTTATTGGACATTTACTTATTGGACATTTACTTATTGTACATTTACTTATTGGACATTTACTTATTGGACATTTACTTATTGGACATTTACTTATTGGACATTTAATTATTGGACATTTACTTATTGGACATTTACTTATTGGACATTTACTTCTTTGGACATTTACTTATTGGACATTTACTTATTGGACATTTTACTTATTGGACTGTAATTGGTAATGCACACACACACACACACACACACACACACACACACACACACACACACACACACACACACACACACACACACACACACACACACACACACCTGCAAGGCCTAATTTTCTTGTCATGTACACCTCTCTCTCTCTCTATCTCTCACACACACACACACACACACACACACACACACACACACACACACACACACACACACACACACACACCTGCAGGGCCTAATTTTCCTGTCATGTACACCTCTCTCTCTCACACACACACACACACACACACACACACACACACACACACACACACACACACACACACACACACACACACACACACACACACACACACACACACACACACACACACACACACACACACACACTGCTGGGTTCCTAACTACTCCATTCCCAATTCAGAACTATTCCTGGATAAGACAGCAGAGAGAGAGAGAGAGAGAGAGAGAGAGAGAGAGAGAGAGAGAGAGAGAGAGAGAGAGGAATGGGAGGGATAAGAAGGAATGAGGAAGATGATAAATAGGTTGGAGAGGGAGAGGAAGGAAGGGAGGGAGAGAGGAAGAGGAAGGAAGGGAGGGAGAGGAAGGGAAGGAGAGAAGATGGATGAAGGAAATAGGAGAGAGAGAGAGAGGAGGAGAGGGTGAGAGGTAAGGAGGTAAAAGGAGAGAGAAATTAATCGGTTAATATTTCAACTCTTAACACATTATTATTATTATTATTATTATTATTATTATTATTATGATTATTATTATTACCTCAGATCATCAGCATTATATACCAAAAACCCAATCCTTAATCCCTTCCATCCAGCTACTTATTTTTTCATTATATCACAGGACGATTATTTATAAAACCAATTAACCCCTTCCCTACGAGAGATTGGGATGCCCGTGATCGAGTGGGTAGCGCGTGTGTCTTCCATTTCTCCAGACCCGGGTTCGACTCCACTTTCGGGTAGTCATTTAAGGCGAAAATCGTGTAAGAGGGGAGTAAGGAAATGAGAAGGTCGTCGGGGTGATGTGATTAATTCCTCACACCTCCCATGCATATTCTGGTGCTCTGTGCCAATCCCTAAACCAAGAGAGAGAGAGAGAGAGAGGGAGAGAGAGAGAGAGAGAGAGAGAGAGAGAGAGAGAGAGAGAGAGAGAGAGAAAGAGAGAGAGAGGAAGGAGGGAGAGAGGTGACAGAGGAGAGGCTAGGAACCTAAGGAAGAGGAGAGAGAGAGAGAGAGAGAATGAGGGAGAGGAAAGGAGAGACTAGGAAAGTGAGAAAGAGGAGGAAGCAGATTGAGAAGAGAGAGAGGGAGAAAGTGAGGGAGGAGAGGAGAAAGGAAAATGAGGAAGAGGGGAGTGGAGAGGAGAGGAGAGGAGAGGAGAGGAGAGGAGAGGAGAGGAGGGGAGGGGGAAGAGAGGAGAGGAGAGGAGAGGAGGGGAGGGGGAAGAGAGGAGAGGAGAGGAGAGGAGGGGAGGGGGAAGAGAGGAGAGGAGAGGAGAGCGCAGAATTGAGAGGGGGAAGTGATGTAAAGATGGATGCTGTTTTTCTTCGCGCGAAAAATTAAGGGAATTAGAGAGAGAGAGAGAGAGAGAGAGAGAGAGAGGGGTCACAGTTATTCTCCACCTGTAAAGTGTGTGTGTGTGTGTGTGTGTGTGTGTGTGTGTGTGTTTGTGAAGAAACAAACACACAGTAAACCGACCAGACGTGCAGTTATTTTCTCTCTCTCTCTCTCTCTCTCTCTCTAATCCCTCCACCCTCCAGCAAACAGCCAAGAAGGGGCCAGACGGTCTGTTCCTGTTTGCTTTCCTTTGTACTCCTTTGTATTCCCTTTTTCTTCCCTCCCTCCCTGTCTCTCTCTCCATCCCTCCTTCCCTTTCTTCTTTCCTTCGTTTGTTCCTTCCTTCCTTCCTTCCCTCCATCGTTCCTTCCTTCCTTCTTTCCATCTTTCATTCCGTCATATTTCTCCTCATCTTGCCCCTCTTCGTATACTCCTTCCTTCCTTCCTTTCCTCCTTCCTTCCTTCCTTTCCTCCTTCCTTCCTTCCTTCCATCCTTCTCCTGTTACCTCCATCCTGTCACCACTTTTGTCTTCTCCTAACCAAACTGAAGGAACATGACACTGGACCTTTCCTTTCTCTCTCTCTCTCTCTCTCTCTCTCTCTCTCTCTCTCTCTCTCTCTCTCTCTCTCTCTCACACATATGCATTTCAGGATCATATATTCAGTAATTTCTTTTTATTCATGCCAACACTATGATAAGCTGGTAAGTCGCAGAGAGGGAGAGGAGGAAGGAGGGAAGGAAGGAAGGAAGGAGGGAAGGAAAGAAGGAAGGAAGGAGAAAAGAAGGAAGGAGGGAAAGAATGAATGAATGATGGAAGGAAGGAGGGAAAGGGAGAGGGAAGTATGTAAGTTAATAAGGAAGGAGGGAAGGAAGAAAGGAATGAATGAAGGAAGGAGGGAGGGAAGGAAGGAAGGAAATATGGAAGGAAGGAAGGAAGGAAGGAAGGGGAAGAATGAATGAATGAATGAAAGAGGAATGGGAGTAATGAATGATTGAATGAATGAAGGAAGGAATGAAGGAGGGTAGGGAGGAAGGAAGAGAGGGGAGAGGTGGAGAGATAGGAGGAAGAAAGAAAGAGAAGAAGGAAGGTAGGAGGGAGGGCATGAAGGAAGGAAGGAAGAGAGGGAGGAAAGAGAGGTGCAGGGAGAAGGGAGGGATAAAGATAAAGGAGAGAGAAATGGAAGGAGGGAAGGAGAGAGATAAAACAGTAAAGAAACACGGTAATGGAGGGAGGGAAAATAAAGAAAGGAGAGAGAGAGAGAGAGAGAGAGAGAGAGAGAGAGAGAGAGAGAGAGAGAGAGGAAGGAGGAAGGGATGGAGTAAGGCATTGTGAGAGATTTGAATGGAAAACGATAGAGAGAGAGTGAAAGGCAGGAAGCTGGTTTTATATATATACGGAGAGAGAGAGAGAGAGAGAGAGAGAGAGAGAGAGACGTGCATGTGAAAGGAAGGCTGGAAAGAAGGAAAGGAAAGGAAAAGAAAGGAAGGAAGGAAGGAAGTAAAGCAGGCTGGTTTCCGTAGGTGTGGTGCTTTGTGGAATGTATTGTATTAGAGAGAGAGAGAGAGAGAGAGAGAGAGAGAGAGAGAGAGAGAGAGAGAGAGAGGTTTTGAGAGTGAGAGGGTAATTTTGGAACCGAGAGAAGCCTTTAAAAAAATGATAATGAGCTGGCGATATAATGGAAAGATAAAAATTAATAAAGAAATGGAAGAGGGTGAAATGAAGGAAGGAGGAATTGACGGAAAAAAAAAGAAGAAAAACATATCAATAGAAGGAACAGAAGAAAGGAAGGATTCTCTCTCTCTCTCTCTCTCTCTCTCTCTCTCTCTCCCTCTCCCTCTCTCTCTCTCTCTCAAAATTGTGCAGAAAAGCGTCGCGGGATCAGGAAAAAGAAATAAACGAGTAAATAATCTTTTTTAGGGATGAATATCAGGAAAATGAAAAGGAAAATTGTCGTGGTATTTTAGGGATTAAGGAAAATTAAAGGGAAAATTGTCATGGTATTTTAGGGATTAATATCAGGAAAATTTAAGGGAAAATTGTCATGGTATTTTAGGGATTAATATCAGGAAAATTTAAGGGAAAATTGTCATGGTATTTTAGGGATTAATATCAGGAAAATTTAAAGGAAAACTGTCATGGTATTTTAGGGATTTATAGAAGGAAAATGAAAGGGAAAATTGTCATGGTATTTTAGGGAATGATAGAAGGAAAATGAAAGGGAAAATTGTCATGGTATTTTAGGGATTAATATAAGGAAAATTAAAGGGAAAATTGTTAAGACATTATAGGGATTAGTATCAGGAAAATGAAAGGGAAAATTGTCATGGTATTCTAGGGATTGATAGAAGGAAAATTAAAGGGAAAATTGTCATGGTATTTTAGGGATTAAGGAAAATTAAAGGGAAAATTGTCATGGTATTTTAGGGATTAATATCAGGAAAATTAAAAAGGAATTTGTCGTGGTACTTTAGGGATTTATATCAGGAAAATGAAAGAAAAAATCAGGAAAATAAATCCCTTTTCCTTCTTCCTTAAATCCACCATTCTGTACTTCCGTGATCATTAATTTTCCTATGCAATTAACCGGAGAAAATTTAAGCATCAGAAACAGCTCTGTGTTATAGGTTCCGGGGATATGCGATAAAAAGGTGTTACATGAGTGACTGTGATAATTTGCAGGGTGTGCCCCCCCCCTCCTAATGAGGTCAATCTCCCCTCCCCCCTTCCCTTTCCCCTCTTCCCTTCCCTTCCCCCTCCCCTTTTCCCCTCCCTCCTCCCCTTCCAACATACGCTTTCCGGAAATGGGGTTTGCGTGTTTTAATATAGATATATAATCAGTGCTTCCCTGTCATGTCCTGTATACCGGGACAAAAGTATACACAGTGACAATAGTATACATAAAGTGAATAGTATACATGGTGACTAGTATACATGAGAGTGACGAAAGGAGGAAAACAGGACGAAAAAAGAGGAGGATTATGTGCAAGTGGGGAAGGGAGACACGAAGGAAGGGAAGAGAGAGGATGAGATGAAAGATAAGAGGATTAAGAGGAAAGAAGTGAAAGATAGGAAGGTTGGTGAAGCAAGGAGAGAGAGAGAGAGAGAGAGAGAGAGAGAGAGAGAGAGAGAGAGAGAGAGAGAGAGAGAGAGAGAGAGAGAGAGAGAGAGAGAGAGAGAGGCATGATAAATTTGCCTCATTACCACTGATTACAGGTGGGACAGGTGAGCTTAGGCCTTTTTGATTATTTTAGAGCAGGGTGTGTGTGTGTGTGTGTGTGTGTGTGTGTGTGTGTGTGTGTGAGAGAGAGAGAGAGAGAGAGAGAGAGAGAGATAGGTAGATAGAGATAGATAGATAGAGAGAGAGAGAACCAGTTAATGGTAACAGGATAAGGTAGATGAGTCCTTTGTCCGGCTGTGGATTTTTGATGGTGATGATGATGGTGATGATGATGATGAGGAAGAGAAGAAAATGAAGGAGGAGGAGGAGGAGAAGAAAGAAGAAGAAGGAAAAGAAGCAGAAAAAGAAGAAGAAGAAAAAGAAGAAGGAGGGGGAGGAGGAGGAGGAAGGAAGAAAGATTAAAGTAGAAGAATATGAGAAAACACGAGACAAAGGAACTACCCAAACAAACTCAAAAAAGAGAAAATTTAATAACATTCCCATCGTCTCGAGTAAGGAAGAACCAATATCGCAGACCCCCCTCGAAAAAAAATTGAAAAAGAACGAAAGAAAACGGGAAAAAAGAGAACAAAGGAGCGAAATATTTTGAGAACGTGAACAGAGAACTTTTATTGGTCGCTGGAAAAGGGACGCTGGAGAGAAGACACATTTTGAAACTTTCTTTCTTCTTTTTGAGTACTGTTAAATTTGGGATATTGCGTATAGAAAATGGGAGGGTGGATGGATGGTTAGATGGTTAGTTGGATGGACTGATAAATGGATGGATGGCTAAAGGGATGGATGGGTGGATGAATGAATGGATGATAGTTGTGTATTTGGAAGTATATAGCATTCATGTATAATCATATGTATGCATAATTAGGCTCTACATATACATACCTACCTACCTACCTACGTACCTACCAACCTACATACATACGGACCGACAAATACACTTACACATGCACACACAGTACTTACATATTGCCCACAGACTCATACGTACATTCATTCATTTATACCTTCCTACCTATCTACCTGCTTACCTACCTACCTATCTACCTACCGACCTACCTATCTACCTACCTACCTACCAACATACATACACACATACATACATACAAACCGAGGAAAAACTGTTGCAGATATGACTGAAAAATTCTCGTCTACACACACAGTCACACATACACATACATGCGCACACAGACTTTTTCTTACACATTAACACGTTCACACTCGTTTACACATGCACTGTACACGCATACTATATGGTACATACACAGTCTCACAAATACACAGGTGCCCCTCACACACACACACACACACACACACACACACACACACACACACACACACACACACACACACACACACACACACACAGGAATGATGTGCAAGGAACGCCCTCATATATTCATTGTAAAACCACACACGCATCAACGCGCACAAAGAGAGAGAGAGAGAGAGAGAGAGAGAGAGAGAGAGAGAGAGAGAGAGAGAGAGAGAGAGAGAGAGAGACTTAAGGAGTCGTGAATAAAGAGAGACGGAAAAGAGAATGTGAGAGGAAGAATTATGAGAGAGGGAGGATAAAAGGAAAGAGAGAGAGCAGAGAGAGCTTTAGCAGAGCGAGTGAAAAAGCCAGAGAGAGAGAGAGAGAGAGAGAGAGAGAGAGAGAGAGAGAGAGAGAGAGAGAGAGAGAGAGAGAGAGAGCTTTGATGATATTCGTTCATTTTTTTCTCATTCGACCTCTTTTTTTTTTTCACTCCAGTCCTGATGAGATGTGGTATGGAGTGGAGTGAGAGGGTGGTGTGGTGTGGTGTGGTGTGGTGTGTGTGTGGTGGGGTGTGCTCATTCGATTTAAACCAAACTTGGAGGAAAGGATGAGGGTGGAATGAGGTTATTAATTTTCCAGAATGGGTCAGAGGTCAGGGTCAGAGGGCACGGTCATCTCAAGACTGTTTTGATCCGTTTTGGGCCAGACTTGGTGGAATGGTCGAGGGTCAGGCAAGGATGAAGAACTTTTATTTTGCGAAGTCTGTCGATGGTTAATTTTATCGGGTAAGATTCTCTCTGTCTGTCTGTCTGTCTGTCTTTCTCTCTCTCGAATTAGAGAAAAAGAAAGCCAGAGTGAGAAAATGAGGGAAGGAAGCAGCAAACGAACAGCCCGCCGGAGAAGGAGACGTGGCTTGAACTAGAATGAAGACACACACACACACACACACACACACACACACACACACACACACACACACACACACACACACACACACACACACACACACACACACACACACACACACACACACACACACACACACACACACACACACACTGGGAATGAAACTTGAAATGAAGTTTGTGTGCTTGAGGGGAGGGAAGAGGGACGCCAAGACAACGAGATTTGCTTTCCCTGGCTCACTCACTTTCTCTCTTGCTCACTTTCCTGGCTCACTCTTGCTGTTTGTCTTTCCTACACACACACACACACACACACACACACACACACACACACACACACACACACACACACACACAAATAAGGGTCTTGGTCTCGAGGCTGCCTAGTTTTATTCTCTCCTTCATGTTTTTCTCTCTTTCTCTCCCCTCCCTCCTCTGTTTTTCCTTCCTTCCCTCCTTCTTTTCCTTCCTTCCTTCCCTCCTTCCTTCTTTCTCATTTTCTTTCTTTCTTGCCCAGCGCTTCCTCCTCTTTCTCCTTTCTTCCTTTCTCCTTCCTCCCTCCCTCCCTCTCTCTCTTGCATAATTCTCCCTTCCTCTGTCCTTGCTTACGTAATCCTTCCTTCATTCCATAATCCTCCCTTCCTCCCTTTCCTTTCCTTCCATCCTCCCTTCTTCCTTTCCTTCCATCCTCCCTTCTTCCTTTCCTTCCATCCTCCCTTCTTCCTTTCCTTCCATCCTCCCTTCTTCCTTTCCTTCCATCCTCCCTTCTTCCTTTCCTTTCATCCTCCCTTCTTCCTTCCCATCCATCCTCCCTTCCTTCACCCTTTCATAATCCTTCCTTCTTCTGTTACTTCTTTCCCTCCTTCATTCATTCATCCATTCCATTCATTCATTCATTCATTTCATAATCCATTCTTCCTTCCTTCTATAATCCTCCCTTTCTCCCTTTCCTTCCATCCTCCCTTCCCTTCCTTCCTCTATCACTTCTGCTTTCCTTCCTTCCTTTGTCTCGCTTTCCTTCCTTCCTTCCTTCCTTCCTTCCTTCCATCCTTCCTTCCTTCCTTCCTTCCTTCCATCCTTCCTTCCTTCCTTCCTTCCTTCCATCCTTCCTTCCTCTGTCCTTCCTTCCTTCCCTCCTTCGCCCTCCTAAGTGCTCTCGTTGCGTGACCTGTCCACCTTAATCGTCTCTATTATTTTTTTTCACATTTATTCTTTCCCGTAAAACCAAGGTTAAATGTACGTTGGTATGGGCGGGTTATGTGTACACAGCCACTCTTTTACGCACATGAACACACACACACACACACACACACACACACACACACACACAAACACACACACACAAACTCTCTCTCTCTCTCTCTCTCTCTCTCCCTTCTCCTTCTGGGTCTGCCTCTCCTCTTCCTTCCTTCACGCCTCCTTTCTCCCAATCTCCCTTCCTTACTTCCTCCTCCTCCTCGGTCTCCCTCTCCCTCTCCCTCTCCCTCCCAGCCCTTTCTTCGTCTCCCTTTCTCCGTCTCTCTACCTGGCTCATTCTCGGTCTACCTCTTCCCCACTTTCCTTCCCTCCCTCCCTTCTCATCCTCGATTTGTCTCCCTTCCCTGATCCTCCTGTCTACCCCACTTCCAGTCTCCTTCCTCCCTTTTCTCTCTCCTTTTTCTCCCTCCCTCCCTCTCTCCCTCCTTAACGACCGTGCCTAACAAGCGAGGTGGCGTAACAGTGTAATGAGGTGATTGGTTCTCGGGGGGGGCGTCCCTCCTCACCTGAGCCTTATATTAAACAGGGATAATTACACCTGAGTTTTGAGGCAGGTACGTGATTAGGAGCAGGTGGGAGCAGGGGAAGGTGGTGCTTGTACACACACACACACACACACACACACACACACACACACACACACACACACACACACACACACACACACACACACACACACACACACACACACACACACACACACACTTATTCACATACATACATCACAAAGTAGTTTAACATACACATTACAGATTATACACAAGATTACTCTCTCTCTCTCTCTCTTTCTCTCTCTCTCTCTCTCTTTCATTACCACTTTTTTTTCGCAGTTAAAAAGATACTAAGCAAATTATTAAATCCTACGTAAGCATAGAACCTTCATAATGACATTTTTAGGCATGCCAGAGAGAGAGAGAGAGAGAGAGAGAGAGAGAGAGAGAGAGAGAGAATGTGGGAAAAGTTAGTGAGCGACAGGAACAGGGCAAGAATGTAAATTGTATGACATTCCTCAAGTTTACCCTTTTACGAGAGAGAGAGAGAGAGAGAGAGAGAGAGAGGGGGGGGGAGATTCAGTTGCACAGCTTCCCTCAGATGTTGTTAAAGATAATATTGGGAGAGAGAGAGAGAGAGAGAGAGAGAGAGAGAGAGAGAGAGAGAGAGGTGAAGTGAAATGGTGGTGTGTGTGTGTGTGTGTGTGTGTGTGTGTGTGTGTGTGTGTGTGAATGCAAGCGTGCAAGTTATCTGCCGAAGTGCTTGTCGACTTGCAACGAATTTTTGTGTGCCATCTGAGAGCAACGTCACCCAAGGCAGAAGTGATCAAGTAATGGAGAATTGTGAGAGCTGAAAAAAGGAAGTAGAGAGGAACAAGTGAGAGAGAGAGAGAGAGAGAAGAATTGAGGGAGGGAGGGATGGATATAGAGGGTAGATCTTGCTGTACACCAGTTGTAACGATTTGGAAGTGTGTGTGTGTGTGTGTGTGTGTGTGTGTGTGTGTGTGTGTGTGTGTGTGTGTGTTAGGTCTATGTATGTGTGTGCATGTTTTGTTTTGTTTTTTCTAAGGAAGGGAGGTAGTGGTCAAATGGTCACAGAAGTCGTCTTGTGCCTTAATGGATTTGAGTTCGTTCCCTTGCTTGAGCACACACACACACACACACACACACACTCTACTCACCTTACTGTACCGCTTCAGTCCGATAATGTATTTTGTATATTATTTTTTCGTTCTCCCCCCCCACAAAAAAAAAAAAAAAAATATATATATATATATATATATATATATATATATATATATATATATATATATATATATATATATATATAAAGACCGTCACTACTATTAAAAAGTTTGATGGTCAGAATTGTGGGTGTGGTGAGAGCGTGGTGGGTGTGGTGAGGGTGTGGTGAAGGTGTGGTGAGGTGGGTGTGCCGATGGTGTGATGTGGTATGGTGAGGTTGTGGTGAAGGTGTGGTTGTGGTGGTGGGTGGTGTGAGGGTGTGATGTGGTAATGGTGTGATGTGGTGGTGTGGTGTGGTGTGGTGTGGTGGGTGTGGTGAAGGTGGTGGGTGTTGTGAGGATGTGATATGGTATGGTGAAGGTATGATGAAGATGTGGTGGTGGTGGTGGGTGTGGTGAAGGTGGTGGGTGTTGTGAGGGTGTGGTGGTGGGTGCGGTGAGGTGGTAGGCGTGATGCAGAGGGAGGGATAAGGGAACAGACAGGTGCCTATTAAGTGTGGGCCGTGGAAAATAGGTGTTAGGGAGAGAGAGAGAGAGAGAGAGAGAGAGAGAGAGAGAGAGAGAGAGAGAGAGAGAGAGAGAGAGAGAGAGAGAGAGAGAGAGAGAGAGAGAGAGAGAGAGAGAGGATAACAAGATAGAATGAGAAAGAAAAGGAACTTGAAGGAATAATTGGAGGAAGGGGAGAAGGAAGAAAAGAAGGAAGGAAAGAAGAGGAAGAGGTAGGCAGGCTAAATGAAAATCTCTCTCAGGAAAATTAGTTTAAGTCTGAGAAAAGGGCGAGGTACTTTATTAGCACATACAGTAGACTCCACGAAAGTAATTCCCCCCACTCTTCCTTCGCGAGCGCGGGTGTAAAGAAGAAGCATGAGAAAGGTAAGTAGACGAAGGCAACGAAGAGGAGGAGGAGGAGGAGGAGGAGGAGGAGGAGGAGGAGGAAGAAGAGGAGGAAGAAGAAGAAGAAGAAGAAGAAGAAGGACAAGACGAAGACGACGACGACGACAAAGAGGAATAAGAGAAAGAGGAATGATAATAATAATAATAATAATAATAATAATAATAATAATAATAATAATAATAATAATAATAATAATAATAATAATAAGGTAGAAGATTGAGGTAAAAACACGAAGCCTTAAGAAATGGGTCCGGATATTATTGTACAACTTTTCGCCTTTAGAAGCGTCTTAAGAACTATAATCCGGATGGCACCATGTGTAACTTCCTCGGCTTAATTTTTGGAAGACAGCATTAGGAAACGTGATGCGGATTTGGAGCTGAGAGAGAGAGAGAGAGAGAGAGAGAGAGAGAGAGAGAGAGAGAGAGAGAGAGAGAGAGAGAGAGAGAGAGAGAGAGAGAGAGAGAGAGAGAGAGAGAGAGAGAGAGAGAGAGAGAGAGAGGAAAATACAAGAAAACAAAAATCTAAGAAAAAAATACACGCAAGAGAGAGAGAGAGAGAGAGAGAGGGAGAGAGAGAGAGAGAGAGAGAGAGAGAGAGACCATCTCATGTAGGGAACAGTCTTGCGGGCGTCTGGCCTTGGGTTCCTTTTTCCTTGCATAGAAAAAAAAAACTTAATCCTTTCAGTCACACCCACATCAACACCGCTCTTTTACGTCCTCAAATTGGAAAAAAAAACAAGGAAAAGAAAAAAGAAAGAAAATAACATGACCCCAGAATTAGGAGGGTAAATGAAAATCGATTATTGTAATTAATAAAAATATATATATAATTAGGACGAAGGATAGTGAAGGCAATTTTAGTGTAATTACAGTAATGAGTTAATGAAGCTTGCTAATGAAGGCTGAATTGCTCCTTTACTTCGTCATTCATTTGCTGGAAGGAGGGGGAGGGTTGGGAAAGAGAGAAAAGGCTGATAGATTAGATAGATAGATAGATAGATAGAGTGACTGGAATGCTGGTACAATGTTGTTAATTCGCAACTACACATATGATTTGAAATAATGATAAATAGATGCATAGATAGATATAAACAGAGGTAGATAGATAGATAGATAGCTGGATGGATGGATGGGTACTAAATAGAAGAGGATAGATAGATAGATATAGAAAAATAGACAGACAGACGGGCAGACATTGACAGAAGAGAGGAGTGAAAAAAAAAGCGAGAGAGAAAAGAAGTTGGGGAGACAAGGACATGGAGAGAGAGAGAAAAATGAGAAAAAAAAAGACGGAGGAAGATGCCAGAGAGAGAGAGAGAGAGAGAGAGAGAGAGAGAGAGAGAGAGAGAGAGAGAGAGAGAGTAAAAATTAACATAGTAAAATAGGCAATTAAAATGAGTCAACGTAATAATTCACCTCCCCCTATTATTGACCTTATTAATTGGAGGCTTAATTGGTCATGCAGGTCACAGTACGATCGTTTGTGGCCTGTTAGGGAAATGCGTGTTTGTGGTGGCGTTTCAGTACAAGGATTTGTTTTCCCTCCAAAGGATTTTATTCAGATGAGGAAAGACGTAATGAAAAGGTTGAATTGACTGTTATAAAGTCATGCATATATTCATTCTCTCTCTCTCTCTCTCTCTCCATTCTACCTGATGGCCCCCTATTGACGTGACCCTCACAGAACCGCTCCTCCCTCCCCTTCCCTCTCCTCCCTCCCCTTCCTCCTCTCCTCACTCTTTTCCTCCATTCAGAAAACTCTCCTTCCTCACTGCAGCGTCATTTTCCTGCCATTCAACAAAATTCTTTATTCATTTTTGGAAGTCACCCCTTCAACCTACCCTCCCACCCCCCCCACCACCGCCCCTACCCTCTCAACTCCCCTACCCCTACCACCCCCACTACAACCCCTACCCCCCACCCTCACCACCACCCCTACCCCTACCCCAACCACCACCCTCATCCCCACCCCCAACACCCCCATCCCCACCACCATCATCCCTTTTCAAGTAAGTTTTTTTCAGAGTTTGGTGAGTTTTGAAGCTAATTTTATCTTATACACAGACTCATCTATCTGTCTATCTATCTATCTATTTAACTGTCTATCTGTTTATCTATCTATCTATCTATCTACTGACGCCAGAGACCAGGTTTATTATATTATTTTGACTGCTAGATTTTTTTTTTCAGTTCTGATGTCATAGCCTCCACAACTGATTATTATTTTTTTTTTTATCTCGATTAAGCTTATTTTATTTATTTTTTTTTCCAGATGTAGGATAGTTCGATTCATGCATTTCAAAGCCTCGTAAAATGCTCCATGTATTAGCCTTGTACCTGGTGTGGCTGTCCATGCTGCTTGATCTCTGGCAGCATCTCTGTTCACTCTCTTAACCCTGAGGTCATTTTGTGCCCCCTCTTGTACCACCTCATCCCTGGTCTTTGTACATGTGCTTCTTGGTGCTCTGCCCTCCACACTAACACTCCCAGATCTTTCCACCTCATTTTCTTTCTCCATGTCCTCCCCACTTGCTCAAACCACCCCAGTCTTCCCCTACGCATCACATCATTAAATTCCCTGCAGATCTCGTACTTGCCCATTCTCAGCTTCCTATTTATAGTGCTGTCTTTCATTCTGAGCATGCCCCTCACCTTCTCATTCACTATTTTCATATTCAGGGAAGCACTACACGTCCCTATGGCCATCCTTATCTCTGTACTCTCAACCATACCCACGTATTCCCCGCTGACTGCCCGGATGTCACCACCATTGCAGTTGTCAGCATAGTTTTCTCGTTAGTGTGAAGTTACCTCAGTGTCGAGAAAAATAACATGCGCCCAAACTTCATCCATCCATACTCGTAACTCCTTTAACACACACACACACACACACACACACACACACACACACACACACACACACACACACACACACACACACACACACACACAACGCAAAAACACAGTGCCGGTGTCAAACAAGCATTGATGATCTCTATAACTATTGAACCAAAAAAAAAAATAAATGGACCTTGCCACACAACTGAATAAATGATTTTGGTTAATTTGACTTACTGTTTTAACATAAATTTCTGTTTTTTTTTTAATTATATTTTTTTAGTAGGTAAATTCTAGTGTAGTGAGCTGATTTTTTTCGATTAGTTTTTTTTTTATTGGTCTCGTTTTATTCTTGTTTTTCCTTTTGTTTTTATTGGTGTTTTTTCGTGTTTTTTTTTTTGGCTCGTGCTCTTATTAATGTTTTTTTTTTTTATGTACTTTTGTTTCTTTTCTTTTTTTATGATGGTAACGTACTTTGTTTTTTTTTTCTCGCGTTAGTATTTTTTTCATGATTTTTTTTCTGGTTCTTATTGTGTGTGTGTGTGTTTTTTCTCAGATTTATTCTCCAGTTATTTTTTTATGTTGATGTACTGTTGTTTGTTTTGCCGGTGTGCTTGATGTTCGTGTTTTTTTTTTTTTATAGCTCCCCCATCCACCTACATCCACCTACACCCACCCACATTCACCTACACCCACGTAAACCCACCTACACCCACCTACACCCACGTAATTTCCCTCCGTCTTCCTTGCTTTGAATTTACCCCAGTTTGTCCTTCAAGTTATTTCCTTTTGTTTTCCTGAGCGACCAAAGAGAGGAATGTAGATGAGAGAGAGAGAGAGAGAGAGAGAGAGGAGAGAGAGAGAGGAATTTATGTTTTGTATGCCTATTTGTGTATATATTTGTATCAGTTAATCATATTCTCTCTCTCTCTCTCTCTCTCTCTCTCTCTCTCTCTCTCTCTCTCTCCCCCTCTCTCTTTCTCTCTCTCTCTCTCTCTCTCTCTCCCTCTCTTCCATCATCATCACTGTCCCACCACCCCAATTTCACCCTAAAAGCAACTCTGAATTTTCCTCTCCCCTCCTTCCCTTCACTCAGCAAACAGACTAATAATATCTACCTGTTATCCACCTGTTGAATATCTACCTGTTATCTACCTGTTGAATATCTACCTGTTATCTACCTGTTGAATATCTACCTGTTATCTACCTCTTGAATATCTACCTGTTATCTAAAATAAATCGCAAAGGAAGAGGTGTTAGGGAGCCTCGTTAACCGAGGAAACTATAATGGAGCTTTGTTATATCACCTCATACACACCTGCTCCAGCCATATCCAAAAATGAATCGCTTAGGAAGAGGTGTTAGGGAGCTTTCTTAATCGAGGAGAATTTGGAACTTTGCCATATCACCTCATACTTGCCCGATCTAGCCATACCCAAAAATAAATCGCTAAGGAAGAGGTGCTAGGGAGCTCTGACGTGAATATGGACCCTCATCACCTCATACACACCTGAAGTTTACCTGTCCCCCCCTTGACAATTAAGAGAAAGCAGGTATTTTGGGGGAGAACATTTACACTGTACGAATTACCCCGGAAAGAGTGATGGCGGCCAGTCTACGTTTAATTAAATCCTGGAACGAGCCTGGAACGAATCTCCACACTAATTCTTGTTCCAGTTGTTCCAGGACAGTGCCCTACCTTTAGTCCGTATCAGGCGGTGCTAATTAATTCCACCTACTGAAGCCACACAGGTTTATCAAGAAGAGGTTTAATTCTGGGACTGATTTATTCCTTCTGCTGCAATACGGGTTTGTTCAGAAGGGGTATAATCCAGGCACAAATCTTGGTACCCACACGAATTCAGGTTCCGTGGTTGAAAGGATATTAAAATCAAGAAATACGCGTCCATACATCTTTTTTGGAACGTGTACGAGCGAGGAAGTTTGTATTTTTGCCCCCCCCTCCTCCCTTTTTTTTTTTTTGTTACATTATGGTTTTTCTTTTCACCATTTTTTTGAACGACTGATAGCGCTGGAAATTATCATGACAGTTAAAAAAAAAAAGTGGGAGGAAAGACATGGCCTGATTGGACTAATAGCTGAAGATGGGGTAATACTTTTGGTGCTCTCTTTTTGCCTTTTATCATTATTTCTATTTTTCATTTATTGTCTATATACCCTACCCTACCCTACCATACCCTGCCCTACCCTGCCTTGCCCTGCCCTGCCCTGCCCTGCCCTGCCCTGCCGTTCCCTATCTCATTCCATGATCTTCAAACCTCTCTCCTGATATTTGCTGAAGTTGGGCAGTAATATTCGTTATCAAATTCGTGAGCAAATATTCTTTCTTCATCCTTTCTTTCTGTGATAAGGGAGAGAGAGAGAGAGAGAGAGAGAGAGAGAGAGAGAGAGAGAGAGAGAGAGAGTTGGATACTGAAGGCAAAAATAGTGACGGATTGATTTTGTGGGTAAATCTCTCTCTCTCTCTCTCCAGTAATTTTATTCAACAAAAATCTATAACTTACTGTACCAAATTTTCCATCTACCAGAGAGGGAGAGAGAGAGAGAGAGAGAGAGAGAGAGAGAGAGAGAGAGAGAGAGAGAGGGTCATGCTGTGCTGTGCTTGAGCGAATGAACATGAATATGGACGACCAGAGTGAGTTATATGCCTAGTAAAACATTTCGACACGGGCTGGGAATAAGACTGGGGAGAGAGAGAGAGAGAGAGAGAGAGAGAGAGAGAGAGAGAGAGAGAGAGAGAGAGAGAGAGTATGGGGTTGAAGCAGAAAGAAGCATTGATAACTGCAGTATTTTGGGTTGCACCTGTCTGTCTGTCTGTCTGTCTGTCTGGCAGATTTCAGCTGTTGATACTCTAACTTTTAACATGCTTTACCTAGAAGCCTTATTTTCAGTAGATAGATAGATAGATAGATAGATAGTAGTAGTAGTAGTAGTAGTAGTAATAGTAGTAACCCCAGTCTCATCTGAATGGGAACCCAGTGGACTGCAGGCTGAAGTTACTCTCCTCCTGCAAGCCACCAACCTCTTTTCAGGGGATAGGGAGGGAGCTGAGGGACGTTTGTATAACCAGGCAGCGGCGCCGACCGGTTATATCAGTGCCACCGCGAGAAGGCGTCCCTCTCTTGTAGTGACCTAATCATGTGACCTTTATCTCTCTCTCTCTCTCTCTCTCTCTCTCTCTCTCTCTTTTGATAATGTATGCCTTATCATCGAAGTAAACTAAGCCCTTCTTCGATTCAAAAAAATTATAAGTGAAATTCCTTGGTGACCTTATAAGTAAAAATTTTTGTGACCTTGACCTCTGACCTGTATTACCAAAAAACAGGAGGTCATTCCCTTGACACCCCCCCCCAATCCTTTCCTTTGACGTTTGTTCAGATCAAAGCAAAACTGTTCGTAATTTTGTTCACACACACACACACACACACACACACACACACACACACACACACACACACACACACACACACGGGCCTGAGTTTGATCGTTGCCTTTTATCATGACCTTTGACTGATTATTCCGAAAAAACAAGTCCTTTCATTCTTGCCTTACCCTCGACCCTTCCATCAAGCTGTCAAAATCGGATGACCTTTTTTAAGTTGACCTTGAAAAATGATCTTGACCTTTGACCTATGCTTCTCAAAAATTGGGTCTAACGCTTGGGTGACCCTTAACCTTTCGATCAAACTTAGCTAACATCGGATGAAATATTAGTGTAGAGGTTAATGTGAAGAGCAATGGTGTGGATAGATGCAGTGGTGTGGATAGCAGTGGTGTGAATAGCAGTGGTGTGGATAGCAGTGATGTGGATAGCAGTGATGTGGGTAGCAGTGGTGTGGATAGCAGTGATGTGGATAGCGGTGGTGTGGATAGCAGTGATGTGGATAGCAGTGGTGTGAATAGCAGTGGTGTGGATAACAGTGATGTGGATAGCAGTGATGTGGGTAGCAGTGGTGTGGATAGCAGTGGTGTGGATAGCGGTGGTGTGGATAGCAGTGGTGTGGATAGCAGTGGTGTGGATAGCAGTGGTGTGGGTAGCGGTGGTGTGGATAGCAGTGGTGTGGATAGCAGTGGTGTGGGTAGCATTGGTGTGGATAGCAGTGGTGTGGATAGCAGTGGTGTGGATAGCAGTGGTGTGGATAGCAGTGGTGTGGATAGCAGTGGTGTGGATAGCAGTGGTGTGGATAGCAGTGGTGTGGATAGCAGTGGTGTGGATAGCAGTGGTGTGGATAGCAGTGGTGTGGATAGCAATGGTGTGGATAGCGGTGGTGTGGATAGCAGTGGTGTGGGTAGCAGTGGTGTGGATAGCAGTGGTGTGGATAGCAGTGGTGTGGATAGCAGTGGTGTGGATAGCAATGGTGTGGATAGCGGTGGTGTGGATAGCAGTGGTGTGGGTAGCAATGGTGTGGATAGCGGTGGTGTGGATAGCAGTGGTGTGGATAGCAGTGGTGTGGATAGCGGTGGTGTGGGTAGCATTGGTGTGGATAGCAGTGGTGTGGGTAGCAGTGGTGTGGATAGCAGTGGTGTGGGTAGCATTGGTGTGGATAGCAGTGGTATGGATAGCAGTGGTGTGGGTAGCAGTGGTGTGGATAGCAGTGGTGTGGGTAGCATTGGTGTGGATAGCAGTGGTGTGGATAGCAGTGGTGTGGATGGCAATGGTGTGGATAGCAGTGGTGTGGATAGCAGTGGTGTGGATAGCAGTGGTGTGGATAGCAATGGTGTGGATAGCGGCATTGGGAGACCCCGTGCGAATGTCACTTGTTTTATTTACACTCTTGGCCAATGCTTCCCCCCCTCCCCCTCTCTCTCCCCTCTTTCTCTCTCTTCTCTCCCTCTTTCTCCCTCCCCAATCTCTCTCTCTCCTCTCCCTCTTTGTCCCTCCTCCCCTCTCCCACCCTTCACCTTTCCTCCCCTCCCCTCATCATCTCCCCTTCCCACTTTCTCTCCCTCTTTCTCCTCTCTCTCTCCCTTCCCCTCCTCTCCCCCTTCCTTCTCTCCTCTTCTCCCTCCTCTCTTTCCTCCCCCTCCACTCCTCTTCTCTCCTCTCCTCTCCATTCTCACTCTCTCTCCCCCTACCCTTCCTCTCTGCCCACTCTTTTTCCACTCTCTTCTCCTCTCCCTCTTTACTCTCTCTCTCTCTCTCACACACACACACACACACACACACACACACACACACACACACACACACACACACACACACACACACACACACACCGAGAGAGAGAGAGAGAGAGAGAGAGAGAGAGAGAGAGAGAGAGAGAGTTACTTATTTAGCGACCCGACCCTGACTTTCCAACCTTGACCTCTCACCTAAATATGATAAAATAATTTCAGTAAAGTAACGACCTTTATATTTTCACCCACCATCCACTCACACGATGTAGTTCAACCCTTAGGTGAGTGTACCGAGTGGCAAGATTTTTTTGTTCAAACTCAAGAAACCATTTACTACGTTGGGTGGTAACCATATACTACGCTGGGTGGTAACCATATCAGATGACGCCCGGTGGATTAGTGGGTGAAGGCTCTCCAACCGGATGAGGTCCATAAATGTTTACCTGTGACGTATGAAAGGGGTTTATTGCTGACTTCATGCTACTCAGGGGTGGGTGAGGCTGGTCATCTTCGTCTTAAGTGTTGCGAGTGATTAGCCTAGCCCCGGGTTCCTACGCTTATGGTGGGGCAGAGGACTGGACGATGGCTATATGGATGTTATTTGATTTAGTTAATATTTCAGAATACAGTATAAGTGATGTAAAGTCTAACACACACACACACACACACACACACACACACACACACACACACACACACACACACACACACACACACACAGTATATATATTTTAATTACTAATGAACAGTTTTCCGTAGTACGAGGCTGTATTTCATAAAATTGTAATAATTCTTAATGGTACATGCTTTAATATAGATAGATAGATAGATAGATAGACGGAGGGGAGATCGATGGATTGAAAGATAGGTAGACTGAGGGGAGAGAGATAGATAGATAGATAGACAGGTAGATAGGCTGCTAGGTAGGTAAATTGATAGACATGCATCCATCCATCTGTAGAAAGATTCATGAGAGAGAGAGAGAGAGAGAGAGAGAGAGAGAGAGAGAGAGAGAGAGAGAGAGAGAGAGGGGGGGGGAAAGCAAGTCACAATTAAAGAGAGTGAAGGGGAACGAGCGAAAGAGAAAGGGAGAAAGAGCGAGTCACAGAGAGAGAGAGAGAGAGAGAGAGAGAGAGAGAGAGAGAGAGAAAGGAGCAGATCTCGTTATATTTACAGCCACATACTTTCACATTTCTCTCTCTCTCTCTCTCTCTCACACACACACACACACACACACACACACACACACACACACACACACACACACACACACACACACACCATTTCTCAAACACCCACTATGTCACCACCATCAACTCTTAAGTCCTTTATAAATCTTTCATCCTGGGGTCTTTATTAATATCAGCCTTAGGTTCTTTTTCCCCCTTTTTTTTTTTTCTTATCTTTTCGATCGTCTTACTCGTCTTGCTAGAGATCGGAACTGATAAAATTCTGGTTTAAGATTTCAGCCTTCAGATTTGGGGTCTCTTTTCATTGGTTGTTGTATCGTGTTGAGGCTTGACTGCATGTGGAGAGGAGGGAGAGGAGAGGAGAGGAGGGGTGTGGAGTGGAGAGGAGAAGGAGAGGACGCGGACGAAATGAATGAATGAGGAAACTAGTGAGTGACTGATTAAGTGAGCGAGTGAGTGAGTGAAAGTGGAAAAATAGATGAATGTAAGAAACGTGAATATATCTTTTGTTCCATACTGTACTCTCATGAACAAGATGTAAAAAAAAAAAAAAGCCTTCTCCGTCTCGAATGCTGGGCTGTAACAAGAGATTGATATCTGAATGTGGTGCTAGTCACGAAGAAGTGCTATGGAAAGGCTGTGGGACCGTATTATGTTCTCCTGCCACTGTTACAAGGCTACCGAAAAAGCTATGGTCTGTTCATTTTAAGTTGGCGTAGAGTTTTATCCGTTTGCTTCGTATTTCTCGCCGTCCATTGGCAGAATTAAACAATACAGCGGCTCGGCATCCTTCCCGTAGCACTTCTTCGTGACTAGCAGCGTATTCTGGGATTAGTCTCCAGTATTTCTGATTATAAAAGTGTGGTTTAACTCATCTTAAAGTCCTCCTCCTCCTCTACCTCCTCCTCCTCCTCCTCTACCTCCTCCTCCTCCTCCTCCTCCTCCTCCTCCTCCCCCTCCTGAAAAAGCTAGAAATAGAGAGAGCCAAAAGAAATAGACAGACAGAAAAAAATAATTTTGGTAGGAACGAAAGAAGAATGAATGAGGACGAGAAGAGAGAGAGAGAGAGAGAGAGAGAGAGAGAGAGAGAGAGAGAGAGAGACTTGATAGCTAACAGGGTACCTCACCTCTCTTTGAATGGGTAAAAAGGAGAGTGAAGGAAGAGGGTTTAGGATTGGAGGAGAAGAGGAAGGGAAGAGAAGAAGAGGAAGAGGAAGAGGGGAAGAAGGAGGAGGAGGAGGAGCAGGAGTGAGAGGAAGAGGAAGAGGAGGCAGAAGAGGAGAGTGTGAGATGAGGAGAAAGGAGATGAGACAATGATGTAGGGAGAGAGAGAGAGAGAGAGAGAGAGAGAGAGAGAGAGAGAGAGAGAGAGAGAGAGAAGGAAAGGAAGAGGTTTATGGAAGAGGAGGTGAAAAGAAGGAAAGGAGGCAGGAAGGAGGGGGGGAAGAGAAAAGAAGATTGTAAGAAGAGGGGAGGGAGAAGAGGAGGAGGAGGAGGGGGGGGAGATGCTGGAGGGAGAGAAAATAAGGAGGAGGAGATGGAGAGGAGAGGAGGGGAAGAGAGGAGAGAGACTGGAGGAGGAGGAGGAAGGACGGAAGAAGCAAGTAGTTTGTGACCATACTTCTTTTCTTTCATTTTCAGAAGGATTTGCACAAGCCAGACCCCAAAGAACCAATGCTGAAGATGCTTCCCCATTTCTTCTTCTTCCGCTACGTCTCTCGAGGAAAAGGTAAGAGAGAGAGAGAGAGAGTTACATAGATTATACAGACCACACGTCCCTCTGAGTACCAAGGCCTTGAAAATAATAGACTCATTTTAATATTACAAAAACTGAACAGCCACGAGAGTCTAGGAAAAGGACTAAAATACACGAAGGGAATTTTCCTGGAAAGGCAGAAATCAGTGCTAAAGCGAACCAACATATTTTAAGATACAAGTTTAATATAAGTCATACACATTTGCATTTTTTTCCACATTGTATTCATGTCCATAAGAAGATATATATATTGATAAATACCTTTCTCTACGTAACTTATAAAATGACGATGGTTCCATGACACTGATAATATAATAAGACAGTCAGCTGATGGTTATAATATCATACTTAATAACAGGAGGTCATCTAGTCTTGTTTTGAGAATGTGTGTGTGTGTGTGTGTGTGTGTGTGTGTGTGTGTGTAAATAACAATTATGGATCGCGAAGAAAAAAGAAATTACATGAAAGAAGGAAAGGTATTTAACAAGAATGAAGAAGGAGGGAAGAATATTGAAAAAAAAGGAAGAAAAGGAAAAGACTAGAAGAAAAAAATCCACTAATGGCCAAAGGAAGGAAGGAGGAAGGAAAGAAGGAGATAACGAAGGAAGAGGAAGGAGGGGAGGAAGATTACTGAAAGGAGGGAGGAAGAGGGGGGAGGGGGTAAGAGGCAAGAATATGCATAAAAATGGAGAGAAAGGGGACGTTAATGAGAGAGAGAGAGAGAGAGAGAGAGAGAGAGAGAGAGAGAGAACTTGAGGTGTATGCGTGGTGGAATGTATGGATGTAAATAATGCAGACATGTGCGTTTTTATGGTAGTGTGTGTGTGTGTGTATGAGAGAGAGAGAGAGAGAGAGAGAGAGAGAGAGAGAGAGAGAGAGAGAGAGAGAGAGAGAGAGAGAGAGAGAGAGAGGCTTAGGGATATTGCGTGAATTTATATAGCGGTAAGTCTGTGTGTGTGTGTGTGTGTGTGTGTGTGTGTGTGTGTGTGTGTGTGTGTGTGTGTGTGTGTGTGTGGAGGCACGTACACGCCCCAGGTGGTCTAGTGTCGGGCTGAATAATGCACTGAATTCACGCTCGTTGAAACACCTTGAGACGCTTTATTATACATGTGTGTGTGTGTGTGTGTGTGTGTGTGTGTGTGTGTGTGTGTGTGTGTTTGTGTGGACTATGCATATGAGCTCTCCTCTCCTCCACTGTGTATGTTTTTATTGTGTGTGTGTGTGTGTGTGTGTGTGTTCCAACCAGTACGTGTTCCCTACGTGTTGGCACGTAGGGAACACATATGAGTTGGTTATATGGTTACCACCCAGCGTTGTAAATGGTTTCCTGGCATACAGAAAACGATTAGGCTTGCCACTCATTGAAAAGTCACCAGAAAGAGAAAGAAGAGTAATAAAAAGTAATCAAGATGGCGAGGTGGTAATATTAAGCCAGACTGAAATAGATAGAGTGGCTTTAATCTATCTGAGTGTCCATCCCTCCAGTCTATCGGGAGCGGGATTAACGGGAGAGGCACAGGAAGGGTTTCCGTAATTTGACCTCGTGTGACCTTGATCGCTATTAGGCTTCCGGTCGCCAATGCTGCTAATGGATTCAGACAGGTGTGCATTTACCTGGGCGATTGAGATACACCTGTGGACGCTATAGATAAGGTAGTGATAATAGTAGGAGATTAATAATAGTAGGAGGACATATATATATCATCTGTCTATCTATCTATATCCATACGCCTCAATCCCGTAATGGGTGGCCACAAACAAATCGCCTCCATGTCGCCCTGTCCAGTCCCACTTATTATTATTATTTTATTATTATTATTATTATTATTATTATTATTATTATTATTATTATTTTGAGATTTTTATTACATACATACAAATAATATAATCGTCAGCAGTACAGTTGATAATACTAATACTAATACTAATACTAATAATAATAATAATGATAAAAATAAGTAAAAAGTAGTAGTAGTAGTAGTAGTAGTAGCAGCAGGTAGTAGTAGTAGTAGTAGTAGTAGTAGCATCTCATCAATCATTCCTCTTTCAATAAAACAACCAGCACACACATACATCCACTGAGCGTCATTAATTCCCAAAATAAATTCCACAGGTCATTATCAATAAACACTTCATTTACAGTAATATAAATCATTCATAAATTTTTACTACGAGAGCTACAAATGTCATTCTGTTTTTTAATTAAATGCAGGATAATGTATTTTTACCCTTGTGCTGAGAGTGTATAAGGGTGTGTTTTGAGAGTGATCCGCTTGTTTTATATATGGGATGAGAGAGGGAGTGATGTCTGTCTATATTTCTCTCTCTCTGTCTGTCTCTCTCTCTCACACACACACACACACACACACACACACACACACACACACACACACACACACACACACACACACACACACACACACACACACACACACGCCCCACAATATCGCTCCCAGTCAAAGTTGGTCGCCCATTCTAAGCTAACTTCTAGGCATCTGAGAGAGAGAGAGAGAGAGAGAGAGAGAGAGAGAGAGAGAGAGAGAGAGAGAGAGAGAGGCCTTTAGAACTGACGAAGCTCAAGTGGACATAGTTAGAACTGGGAGATGGCGACGATTGAATTGAGATGGAAGTTGCGTATGGGCGAGGGCTGTGTGTTGGTAGTGTGAAGTTAGGGTGTTGGTAGTGTGAAGTTAGTGTGTACAGAGGGTGATTGCCTTGCAGGTTGTAGTGTGCAGTTTGAGCTGGTGATGCACTGGTTAGCACATTCGTCGTGGGATTGAAAGGACTTGAGTTCCGTTGACCATTTTCGAGTTCTGGGCTACAGGGAATGTCAGAATTTAACCACAACAACCACAGCATCTACCACAGTTACCACACCTACCACCACAGCTACCACAACTACCACCACACCTACCACCACAACTACCACCACAGCCACCACAACTACCATCATTTCTCATTACAACGCCTGTCACCCTTCCCTGCCCTCATCTCTCCTCTTCATCTCAACTAATTACATCAAGATAGGAGCGAACGAGCGTATGGAGGGGTCATACTAACACTTGAGGGTCATACTAGCGCTTGAGGGTCATATTAGCACTTGAGGGTCATACTAACACTTGAGGGTCATGCTAGCGCTTGAGGGTCATACTAGCGCTTGAGGGTCATACTAGCGCTTGAGGGTCATACTAGCGCTTGAGGGTCATACTAGCACTTGAGGGTCATACTAGAACTTGAGGATCATACTAGTACTTGGCCTATAGTCATACTAGCATTGCAGGGTCATGCTTGAAGTGTTATAGAGCAAGTGTGTGTGTGTGTGTGTGCCTGAATTATGTATAAGTGCATTCAGCCACAAGAAAACGTGTTGCATTCAGAGAGAGAGAGAGAGAGAGAGAGAGAGAGAGAGAGAGAGAGAGAGAGAGAGAGAGAGAGAGAGAGAGAGAGAGAGAGACGTACATGTGTCTGTGTGAGTGTCTGTGAACGGGTAAATGTGCATATATGTGTGACTATGTATGTGTGTATATGCAAGCAAGAACTGAATCCACGTTAACGTTGTGTGTGTGTGTGTGTGTGTGTGTGTGTGTGTGTGTGTGTGTGTGTGTGTGTGTGTGTGTGTGTGTGTGTGTATGTATGCATGTATGTATGTATGCCTGCCCGTTGTGTTATTGAATCTGACGCTGATAGCGAAAGGCTTCTCTTCTCACACAACCTTGCCCTCCTGTACGGTTTACACACACACACACACATGAACTTACATACATACATAGCTTCTCAAATAAACACACACCATGCTTGTACATCCACACTGTATATACACATGCAAATATCGCCCTCTCTCTCTCTCTCTCTCTCTCTCTCTCTCAGCAGTACATAACCACCCCACTGCCTCTCCCATACCAAGGCTTCAGGCTGGTATCAACACACAATAGGAGAGAGAGAGAGAGAGAGAGAGAGAGAGAGAGAGAGACGGGAGCCAGCCTCTCTTAAGACCATGAAAAAACATTCCAAGGTCTTCCCAGAGACACACACAGAAGCAAACATTCTTGTGGGGTTAAACACACACACACACACACACACACACACACACACACACACACACACACACACACACACACACACACACACACACACACACACACACACACACACACACACACACACACACAGGTAATCATGCAGCCCCGTAGATGCTTCCCGGCTCCGTCTTGTCTTGAGAATATTACTGAGTTGCCTTTCGTTCTGAGAGAGAGAGAGAGAGAGAGAGAGAGAGAGAGAGAGAGAGAGAGAGAGAGAGAGTTGTAGGCTATAACTGAAGGTCAAAATTAAAGGACTTACTTGCGGCCTCGTACACTCATTTTCGTTTTTTTTTTTTCACTTAATTCTTTTTCTGCAGATAATGTGTGTGTGTGTGTGTGTGTGTGTGTGTGTGTGTGTGTGTGTATAGTAGTAGTAGTAGTAGTAGTAGTGGTAGTAGTAGTAGCAGTGGAGCGCCTTTATAAACGGGCAGCTCCTCCTCCCTATCATGTCAATGCCACCGCGTGAAGGCGTCCCTCTCCAGCCCCTTAGAATTAGGAAGAATATAATGTAATACTAATTGGAATTAATGGGTTAAATTTAGAGATAGTTCTAAATGATTTTCAGATATTGGTAAGAAAATTGGTGACGAAGAACGACTGTGAAAGTACGCTTGACTTGGGATGGTAGAGATTGGAGGGAGGGAGAGGGGAGAGAAGAATGAGGGGAAGAGAGGGAGGAGGAGTAGAGGGAGAGAAGAGAGGAAGAGAAGAATGGAGGGAAGAGAGGGAGGAGGAGTAGAGGGAGAGAAGAGAGGAAGAGAAGAATGGAGGGAAGAGAGGGAGGAGGAGTAGAGGGAGAGAAGAGAGGAAGAGAAGAATGGAGGGAAGAGAGGGAGGAGGAGTAGAGGGAGAGAGGAGAGGAAGAGAAGAATGGAGGGAAGACAAGGAGGAGTAGAGGGATAGAAGAGGGGAAGTGAAGAATATAGGGAAGAGAGGGAGGAGGAGTAGAGGTGGAGAGGAGAGGAAGAACGTTGGGAAGAAGCGAGGAAAGGAAGAAAAGGGAAAGAAAGAGAAGAGAGAGAGAAGGAAGAAGAGAGGAAGGTGGGCGAAGAGGGGAGGGAAGAGGGAGGAGGGGGGGAGAAGAAGGAGGAAGGAATAGCAGAGGGAGAGAAGCAAAAGAATGACAAGAGAGGAAGGAAGGAAGGAAGGAGAAATAGAGTTTTGGGAGAGAGAGAGAGAGAGAGAGAGAGAGAGAGAGAGAGAGAGAGAGAGAGAGAGAGAGGTTGGTAGGAAAATGGAGAGAAAAAGAAGCTAAGAAAAATACGCATGACTTAGGATGACTGGAGGCAGATGAGAGGGAGGGAGGGAAGAAGGAAAGAGGGGAGGGAGGAGGGGGAGGGAAGAAGGAGAGAGGGGAGGGAGGAGGGGGAGGGAAGAAGGAGAGAGGGGAGGGAGGAGGGGGAGGGGGAGAGGGAGAAAAGAGGAGAGGAGAGAGGAGAGAGGAGGAAAGATTGGTGCGAAGGTAGACGATGGGAAATTGGAAAGAAAATGACGAAAATACATGGAGAGAGAGAGAGAGAGAGAGAGAGAGAGAGAGAGAGAGAAAGTAGCTAGAGGGTGGAATTTGAGTGGAGAAGTGGAGAGGAATTTGGAGAGCGATGGAAGGGACCCGGAAGCGGTCGGTGGATGATGGAGTTAGGTGGAGAAAGGAAGGGAGGTGGAGGCGAAAATTGGCAGTAAAATAGCAGCTGATATTTACTTTGTTTATCGGTAAAAATGGTAAAGAAAATAAAGATAAAAGAGAGTAAGAGGGAGGGGGAAGGATGCAAGTAAAAAACAATAAGGTAGAAGGAGAGTTACAACGGTAATGAAAGTGAAGGATGGAATGAAGGCGAATGACAATAATAAAAACAAAATAAAAGAATGCAAGAGAGGCGATAAAAAAAACTAAATAAAAGAAACAGGACGCATATGGAAAAAAACAGAAAGGCTAGAGAATTGAAATAGAAATTAGAACTGTGAATAAAGACACTGAAGAAGAAAGCATGGAAGAGAGAGGATGTGAAGGAGAGCGTAAGAAGCCAGGGTGGAAAGGATGGATGGGAAAGAAAGTGGATTTTTTGTTGGAAATGGGACGATGGAAGGAAGATGTATAGAGAGAGGAAGGCCAAGGAATTTAAGATGAAAAAGAAAAGAATTGACAGAAAAAGGTATTTGGGAAGGGAAGTGGAGATGGAAGCACGAGAGAGAGAGAGAGAGAGAGAGAGAGAGAGAGAGACAGAGACAGACAGACAGACAGAGAGAGAAGGTGAATAAAAGAGGAGGAAGGAAGTCGGGCTGAAAATTGAAGGTAAAACAGTTTGCTGGATATTTGGAGGTCAAGGAAGATGTGCCGAGAAAGTGAAGGAAAAAAAGGGGAAAAATGAAGGACAAAAGAAGGAAAAATAAGGAAAAAAGAATGAAAAATGAAGGGAAAAGGAAAAAATAAGGAAATATAAGGAACAAAGAAGGAAAAATAAGGAAAAAGAGGGAAAAACAAGGAAAAATAAGGAAAAAGAGGGGAAAACAAGGAAAAATAAGGAAAAAGAGGGAAAAACAAGGAAAAATAAGGAAAAAGAGGGAAAACAAGGAAAAATAAGGAAAAAGAGGGAAAACAAGGAAAAGAGAAGGAAAAATAAGGAAAACAAGGAAAAGAGAAGGAAAAATAAGGAAAAAATAAGGGAAATAGAAGTGAAAATAAGGTAAGAGACGGAAAAATCAGGAAAAATCAAGGGAAAAATAAGGAAAAATAAGAAAAAAGGAAGGAAAAATGAAGGAAGCTAAATGTGAATGATGGAGATGGAAGGAGAGGGAGGAGAGGGGGGGAAGGGAAGGGGGAGGGGGAGGGAGAGGGAGAAAGAGAGAGGGGGGGGAGGATGAGATATTGTACTAGAGGGAGGAATTTAGGAGTAATATGGATGTAAAAAATGAAGGGGGAAGAGGAAATTACATGAGAGAGAGAGAGAGAGAGAGAGAGAGAGAGAGAGAGAGAGAGAGAGAGAGAGAGAGAGAGAGAGAGAGAGAGAGAGGAGGCAAGGATGTGGATGGCAGGGAAAAAGTGTCAGGTATTAGGAGAAGAAGGAAATAAAGGTGGGATTACACTGCTTGATATAAGAGAGAGAGAGAGAGAGAGGGGGGGGGATATTGGACGTGAAAGCTATGTGAGAGAGCAAAAGGGTGTTATTGAAAAAGAAGGCTGGGAGAAAGGAATTGGAGATTACGTTACGGGAGAAGAGGAAGAAGAGCAAGGAGGAGGGAGAGAGAGAGAGAGAGAGAGAGAGAGAGAGAGAGAGAGAGAGAGAGAGAGAGAGAGAGGGTAAACCAAGAAAAATCCCCACAAATGAAAAAGAAAGTGCAGCATAGAGACGAATCTGGTACAACCTTGACAAACCTTTATTGCATCACTCGGCGTCTTGTTGCACTCCCTCCTGTTGCTGTTGCTGTTGCATTTATAGATCCCTGAAAGTCCTGTCCCTCCCTCCTCCGTGCTTCCCCTCCCTTCCTCCCTCCCTTCCTCCTCCGTGCTTCCCCTCCCTTCCTCCCTCCCTTCCTCTCCCTCTCCCTTTCTTTTCCCTTTCTCACCCTTCTCATCTCATGTTCCTCCCATCGACCTTCCACCTCTTGGTCTGTTTCTCCTCTCCTCTCTCACCTCCTCCATTCCCCCCCACCTCCCCTCTCACTCCCCACCTCCCCTCCCCTCTCCTCTCCTCTTCCCTCCCCTCTCCTCCCCTCTCGCCTCCCTCGTGTCAGTTTCCAGTCACTTCTCTTCAATTCCAGCCTCCTCAGCGACAGTCTCTCTAGTATGAATGGAAGGGGAGGTCTGGCCTGTGACGCTAGGTAAGCTGTTGTGTGGCTTCCCTTTCATGGCACGAGGCTCAACACAACGCAACTCAGCACTGCACCAATCACAAAAGACAGCACAACACAATACATTACAACACTCCACACCACACCACACCACACCACACCACACCACACCACACCACACCACACCACACCACAACACAACACACCACACCACAACACAACACACCACACCACACCACACCACACCACACCACACCGCAACACACCACACCACACCACACCACACCACACTACACTACACTACACTACACCACACCGCAACACAACACAACACAACACACCACACTACACCACACCGCAACACAACACACCACACTACACCACACCACAACACAACACAACATAACACAGCACAGCACAACACAACACCGCACAAATAAAATAACTTTTTATCTTCTTTAACCAGACTTGGTGGAGGAGTTGAGGGTCAGGCAGTGAGCTTTTGATTGTATCCACTGCTCATATCTGCTTAACATTTCTGCTTCTCATATCTGTTTACATTTCCCTTTATCATCATCATCATCATCATCATCATCATCATCATCATCTTCTTCATCATCATCATCATCATCATCTTTTTCTTGCTATCTCCAGACGATTTTATTCAGCGTCAGAAAGGCATGCAGGATGTATTGATGCAACAGCTCAACTCTGGAACTGTCTCCCTCTGTCTGTATTTCCTGCTGCCTATGATCTCCTGTCTTTCAAACGCAGTGTGTCCAGGCATCTCGAATTAAACGGATCTTGAATGTGGCTTTCTGTTATCTTGTTTTTGTTTTTTCTTGGAGGGAACAATTTGCAGATACCTGGCCTTTGGTTCCTTTTCCTTTCATAAAAAAAATGCAAAGATCTCAATATTGGATAGGGACGCCTTCATGTGGTAGCACTGATATAAGCGAGCGGTGTCCCTACCCTATTAGGCAGACCATGAAAGAGATTATACAAGACTTCTCCCGACCATGAAAGAGTTATTGGCGACAGTATGCTTAGATTCCCATCCCTTTCTGCGCTAATATAATCATGTGCTGAAATACAACACCGTAGAGTTGTTCTGACCGTGTTGGGGTTAAGGTGGATAGCGTGAGGCTGGGCATGCATGTGGAAGGATGGCGAACCCTGGGAGGATGGGTTTGTTACTGAGTAGGGACAGAGAACGCTCAGTGGTCTAGTACTCCATAGCAATACTTAGATTACCCCATCATACGAGAGAGAGAGAGAGAGAGAGAGAGAGAGAGAGAGAGAGAGAGAGAGAGAGAGGAGGGAAGGTAGAGAAAGAGGGGGGGAGGGAGAGAAATCATCCGGGAACTTGGCAGTGCAGGTGGTGGAGGGTTGAGTTGGAGTTGCCACGCGTCGCCATGCTCACCTGAGACTCATTTAGCAACGCCATCACAACGACAGATCCCCCTGAAACTGAGAGAAAATTATTAATAGTATCAAGTAAAATATATTAATCGACCTGTAGGAGCCAATGAAGAAAGTATGTAGTCCCGGAAACAAGAATAATTACGATATATTCTTACCAGCGGAGATGAACTGGGACCTGCTGAGTTGGATGCTTCGTGCCGCGTCTCGAGACTGGATTGAGACTTGCTAATGGAGAATCGGGTGAAGTTATTACTATTGTTGGTGTTTTCTTGTGGTTATTATAGGTCTGTATGCATAAAACTGATGTAGGAGAAGCGAAATTCATCTTTGCATTCATACTCCTGTGAACTGTAAGGCAGTGATGCAGGAGAATGCATGTTTGAACCGGTTCAGAGCTGTGTTTCGGAGATTCGGGATGGGCAACGCGGAAGAGAAAGCAAGAGAGAGGGGAAGGGGAGGGGGAGCAGGAGGGGGGAAGAGGAGGACGAGGAGGGACGTAGCGGCCACTCTGGTTGTTGGATGCTGCTGCGGTAGTTCGTGTGTGCTTATGGCGTTCCTGTGTGTGATATTGCTGCGTGTGGCGTCGACGGAGCCGATTCCCACACGTTCGTGAGGCATACAGGTGCGTGTGGAGGAGTCGACGGGGCTTCAGACTACGTTCCTGCCGCCGTGAGGGTGAGTGACATTATATATCGCCTGTCCTTTGTCCCTTGATCTCGGACATGGCGGGTCGTTGGTAGGACGTGAACTTAAATTCCTTGACTAGGGTTCTGTTTTTGCAGGATAGACATAGTAAAGGGAATACAGTTTTCATGAGTCTCACGTTCATCCTGTAAATTAATGGTTACTGGAGGAGAGTTGCTGGGTGTTATTTTGTGGATCTTGGCTTGGTGGTACTGTCGCGTCCGCTGTGTCACCCTCCGCCATCTCCTCTCACGTCCGCCATCTTCCCTCACTCCGACGCGACGCCTGGCTGCCCACGTGGTCCGATGTTTAATGAATTGATGGCTAAATTACGCCTGTGTTTACGAATGTTTTGCCTTAAATTGATAATACGTAATCCTTAATTGGGTAACTCGCATTCCAGTTACTTTTAAACCGCATATTTGTAATCCTAAGACATATCCAAACGCAGCCTCATTCATCCTAACCCAGCCTCATTCATCCTAACCCAGCCTCATTCATTCTAAGCCAGCCTCATTCATTCTAAGCCAGCCTCATTTATTCTAAGCCAGCCTCATTCATTCTAAGCCAGCCTCATTCATTCTAAGCCAGCCTCATTTATCCTAACCCAGCCTTATTCATTCTAAGCCAGCCTCATTCATCCTAACCCAGTCTCATTCATCCTAACCAAGCCTCATTCATCCTAACCCAGCCTCATTCACCCTAAACCAGCCTCATTCATCGTTTCCTACCTCCACACACACACACACACACACACACACACACACACACACACACACACACACACACACACACACACACACACACACACACACACACACACACACACAGGAAAAAAAATCCTAGACAACACCGCCTGTATAGAGCTGTATGTAAACTGAATTGTCAACCCTAACCACCGGGGCAATCGCTGGGACCCTTTCTGCACCGGAAGTAACCAAATTCCGGGACAAAACAAGATCAATTTACGCTACACCCGGACGCCAAATATCCACTACACCCGGTCGCCAAAATTTCGCTACACCCAGACGCCAAATGTTCGCTACACCCGGTCGCCAAATTATCGCCACACTTTTACCTTACCTTGCCTTCCTTACCTTGGCGTACCTCACCTCACCTCACCTTTACCTCACCTTTACCTCACCATTATCTCACCTTTATCTCACCTTTATCTCACCTCAACTCACCTGTATCTCACCTTTATCTCACCTTTATCTCACCTCAACTCACCTGTATCTCACCTTTACCTCACCTTTATCTCACCTTTATCTCACCTCAACTCACCTTTATCTCACCTTTAACTCACCTTTATCTCACCTTTACCTCATCTAACATCCTAACTTTTCCTGACGTAGACCTTTCTTGAACAAAAAATAGTGCCCATTTCGACTATCCTGTCTATCTATGTCTATCTATGTGTCTGTCTGTCTATCTATCTTTATCTATCCATCCAGCCATCTATCCTTTATCTGTATCTATCTATTCATCAATCTATATTCCTAGCTATCCATCCATCCTACCTATCCATCTATTTAGCACTCTATATCCGTCCATCCATCCTGTCTATCTATCTATCTATCTATCTATCCATCTGTCTATCGGCAGTGCATATATTCTACCCTACACCGTGACATGGCGGGTCTGTACAGAATATTCGTTTATCTTCACTTAGCCTTTTTCAACACGCAACTTTATCCAGTGTGTGTTATGGAATTTCGCTCCCCCTCACACACACACACACACACACACACACACACACACACACACACACACACACACACACACACACACACACACACACACACACACACACACACACACACACACACTCACACACACACACACACACACACAGCAGCGTGGCCATGTGTACAGCGGTGAGGGGGGGAGAGGGGGGAGCAGTGTTTCATAGTTTCATTAATTTTTTTTTTTTTTTTAATATTTCCAAAACTGCTCTTTGAAAGTTTTGTGTTTTTTGGGGGGTTATTGTGTTCTCTCTCTCTCTCTCTCTCTCTCTCTCTCTCTCTCTCTCGCTTACTTTGACCATTTTCTGTCTTCTATATCTTCCTTCCATCCTTCCTTCCTTCCTTCCTTCCTCGCGTAATCTCACTCCTTCCTCGTCCCTCCTCTCCCCCTCTCCCCTCCTTTTCTCTCTCCTCCTCAGTTTTCTTTCCTCCCTCCTCCCTCCTGCCCAACTTACTTCTCTCCCTCCTTCCTCTTTTCGTTACTCCTCCATCCTTCCTTCTCCTTCCCTCATTCCTTCC